>NC_141143.1:44331269-44643769 GCF_053477565.2 Lygodium microphyllum
GATTACCTTGAAGATAAGTTAAGGAACTTGTTTGTCAAAAGGATTGCTTGCTCTGTCTTTTTGTCAGTGTCATAAGTTACGTGAACAAACCCTGTTTCCTATAAGGCTTAATTAAGGAAGTTGATTTTTAAATATCACACATAAATTTGATAGGACCTAATTAGATAACTAAAGAACGCCTATTGAGGGAAGCGGGTGGGCAGAACCCTCGACAAGTCCGTATGGGATGTGTTTCCAAAGAATTAGGAGGCTTCTCACAAGGTCTTATTGTCGTTTGACCTTTAGGTATTGATAGGTTAGAACTCGATTCATGCCCTTTTAGGGGACCGGAATGAGACTATGCTCCACTGGTAGAGAGGTTGAGCGGTGCATCCCTCTCGTCTCCCATTCTCTTTGAACTAAGTGCGGATTGGATCTACTTCAACTTGGGTATCTCTACGTAAAGTAGGATATCCAAGACCCAAGGCTAGAATACTATCAAGAGACCTTGACCACTAGGAACCAAGATTCCAGGTCGATGCTAATGGGTTCAGCCACCACGAACGTTCCGTTGCGAGGCGGACTTGGGAAACCCTAGGCAAAAACCTCGGAACATTCCATGGGAGAGCTGGGCACGATGCTTAGATTCGTTTCTCGATGGACCTCTAAAACGTTCTGTAAGTCATGAAGCATTAAACAAGATAAAATATGGACGTGAGCAGTTGACTTGGTAGGTTCTCTTGGATTGCATTTTCTAGAAGCCAATGATGTGGTTGTATACTTATGATATTCAGAAATATTCACAATCCAAGTCACAAGGGAGACAGAGTTACCTAGCTTGACTGAGCATAGGACATTGTATATGTCTTGGGCTAAGCTTATGTGACTAATGAAATAGTCAAAGAAGAGATCAAGGGGCAGTGTGATGTGCGCCGCATTTTGCAGGCAGATCTCAGACTGATCAAGGCACATCCTGAATGGTAGAGCAAAGAGCTCCTTCATTGCCACAGGGGGAGATGATGTAATATCCCCATGCGGACCATCAGAACCCCTCCCCTTAATATTTAAAAATAATAATTAAAAATCCCCTTCTCCCTTGTCGTCGCTGATAGGTGGCGGGGGAGAAAAGGATGAAGAGGATGATGGCAACGAGCACAAGGAGGGAGGAGGCAATAACACGGGGAAAGAAGAGGAAGATGACAACGCTGTCGACGGAGAAGAAGTGGCCAATGGTCGTAATGATGATGAGAGAGAGAACAAGAATGAGGCCACAGGCCTACAAAATTCCTCATCACCATGTAGAATAGGTGGTGGTCACCGCCACCAGCACTCCACGTCCTCTCCACATTTCCCCCCCAATAATACCCTCCTTCCCACTATAAACCCCCCCCCCCCCCCCCCCAAGGCTACAATTCGGCCCCTTCTTCCTCTCTTCCCCATTGCAAGGAGGCTAGGTCGCTACACGAGCTGAGAGAGAGAGAGAGGGAGAGGGTGAGAGTGAGAGTGAGAGAGAGGAGAAGAAGAAGAAGAGGAGACACTAGCTCTTCCTTCCCCACTAGCTACTGACAAAGAGAGAAAGAGAGAGAGAGAGAGAGTTAAAAATCTGTGAAGGCAAGAAGAAGCAAGGGATCATCATTACCAAAGGCCTTCCACTTCTCTTCATTCTCCTTTCATCCGCATGAAGGACCTCTTCCATGTATGAGCCCTTCTTCCTAGTCAAAGCTATTCTCCTGCCGCGGAGTTTCAAGCCCCTTTCAAAGGGCTATCGGGTTACCAAGATTGAGAAAGAGAGAGCCATAGCCATGATCATTGGAAGCGGTTGGAAACAAGAGTGTAACTACAAGAGCAACACTCCACCTTCAAGTGCGCAAACTAAAGGGTGTCCACACGCGTTCTTTCTTTCCCCTTTGCCCGCGAATCTATACCTTTTCCCGGGAGATTATCCTCCATCCACAAGCTTAATTCTCTCCCCAATGGGCCCTCCCTAATCGAGTACAAGGTGCGAAAGTCTTTTGCCAAGTGCATCTAAAAGAGAAGAAGATCGGGGATGGCTCCCAAGTGGAAATTCTCGCGTGCAGATGGCAATCCCTCAACGAGCAACGAAGATTTGGGTGAGGGCATCACTGCCAATCCAACTGCGATACCGGTCGTAAGTAATGTATTTTCAAATTAAAGGACTGCTTGCTTTGATTTTCGTACGAGATGCATTAGATCGTACTGTGTCGCACGATAATAGGTTAACTAAAAGGATAAAGTTCATCTCAAATATTCGAGGATAAAGTTTGAGAAGTGCTTGTATCAAGGGAAGTTAATTGCCCCTAGTTCTTATGCAACAAGTCCATGCATAGTATAAGCAACATATAAGACTCTAAAGTATTAAGCATCGATAAGTCTTCAATTAATCTTCGCCTAGGACAATATTGTTTAGGGTTCGTAAGGTTACCCTAAGGGTTATGTACATAGACGGTACATGCATGGGAGAGATTATGTGAAACTTACATTAATGATACACGACTCCTTGCCCTAGGGGAAAGGAAGATAAAGTCAATTAAAATTCTACATAGCTTCGCTCTTTGATCCCAAGCGGGAGAGTAAATATGCGATGGAAAGTTTATTGCGACTATTTTTACAACGTTTGGAAAATAATACCATTGTTTCCATTGGTTGATCAAACAACGTCCTAAATGCTTTGCATTAAATTGATTGTGGTTGGGATGATTATTCCATGTGCTTATACTAGATGGTAAATGCATGGCAAGGGTCTATGATGACAAGTTGCCATGGGAATAAAGAAATGTTTTCTTGGAAAATAATATTAGGGCTGAATGCCTTGTTTGTGCTTGATTCTTAACCAGATTAATTAAGGAAATGATATTTTGTACGAGTGGATCATCTCCAAGGTCACATCGCGCTTCAACCCGAGTGGGCACACCTTGATTCATGGGCCGAAGGTCGAGTGGTGAAAAGGCCAACCACGAAAATTGTGTCTCACTTTTAGGCTGCTTGGGGTCAGGTGGAGCTCTGGACAGCCCTTGCCTAGTCCGGAACGTTGAAGACTACCGTGAGCCTAACGTTTGTGACATTGGGAGATCCTATTCTAGATAAAGGATGGAGCTTTATGGTGGCATATGATTTGGACCAATTACTTTTGCAAGGCAGAAGGGATACATAATTTCTCCTGTATGGGTAGGAGACAAAGATTAGCTCAAAGATAAGTTAAGGAACTTGTTTGTCAAAAGGATTGCTTGCTCTGTTTTCATGTTAGTATCATAAGTTATGTGAATGAACCAGGTTCTCGAAAAGGCTTAATTAAGGAAGCTGATTTTTAAATGTCACATATAAATGTGATAAGACCTAATTAGATAACTAAATAATGTCTATTGAGCGAAGCACGTGGGCAGAACCCCCGATGAGTCCATTCTATGGTAGGGTGATCCTAGTGAATTGGAAGGCTCCTCACAAGTTTTTACCATCGTTTGACCTTTAGGTATTGATAGGTTAGAACCCAATTCATGCCATTTTAGAGGACTGGAATGGGACTATGCCCTATCGGTAGAGAGGTTGAGTGGCGTATTCCTCTCATTTTTCATTCTCTTTGAACCAAGTGCTGCTTGGATCTACTTTGGCTTGGGTATTTTTGTGTAAAGTAAGATATCCAAGACAAGATGCTAGAATGTTGTTAGGAGACCTTGACCACTAGGAATCTAGATTCTAGGTTGATCCTAGTGGGTTCAGCCGTGAACGTTATGTTGTGAGGCGACGTAACTGGAAATTCCTAGGCGACAAACCCCAAAACTTTGCATTGGAGAGCTAGGTAGTGACGCTTAGATTTTGTTTCTTAATGGACCACTAAAACGTGCTTGGACAACCGATAGACAAGCACATTACATAGTGTCCTAATTGAATAAATACCTCGAGTAAGTTACTCATGAATATATATGTGCATCACGTGGGTTCAAAATAAGGTATTTTTAAAATACCAATTTTATACATTTTTTACATACAAAAGGGTGTAATATAAATGGTTTATTTACAGATTGAATAGAAAAGAATTATATTTTATTCATGAAAAAATCACAAATAAGGATATTTATAAATAGACCTTGAACGCACGTGATGTAGATGATATACATATAGTAACTTCCCCAAGATAAATACCAAGTTCATCATCCAATCTTTTTAAACCACTACAGTCTCCATTGAGCCCCAAATGACTGGCAAATGCATCATTACCATCTGATACTTTCTTCTTTTCTTTAACTTTATCTACAATATCAGTAGATGCACCTAAAGATGTGGAATGGCTCCTTAGTTTCTCCTCAGACGAAGGGCTATCTGTAGATGTAGTACCTGATAATGTTTTTTGGTCCATTAAGGCTCCATGATTCTTGATTTTCTTTCTATATATAACCATATCATCATTATTATCCAATGCATCACCAGTAGATGCATACCAATTGCTTATCTCATGACAAATAGCATCCATACTCACTCTAAATTGACCCATGACAGGGTTATAATAGTGATATTCTTTCTACTCAAAGAAAATCCAATGCAAATATATCTTTTAGCCTTTAGATCAAGCTTCTTTTGTAGCTCATTTGGCACATGAACATATGTAATACAAATAAACACTTTCAAGTGTGATAGATCAAGATTATTGCTTGTAAAGCATTTTTCAAAGGTCATTCCATGAATTGCAACTATGGGAGTTTTGTTCATAATATAGACAACAATATGAAGAGCTTCAAGCCAAAAAAAAATTTATAAATTCTTTTTAGCCATTAATACCAATGTAACTGCTGCAATATGTTTATTTTTTCTTTATACAAACCCATTTTGTTGTGGGATATACTTACAAGTAAACTCTCTCTTTATTTCATGAGATCTCAAGAAGTCACTGAACTCATTATAGAGATACTCTTCCTCTCCATTTTATGTTTACTTAACTTTCAAGACTAATAGACTTGAAATTTTAAAGTGCTCAAATGTATCACTCATTTTCTTCATAAAATACACCCAAGAGATATATTTTGTGTAGATTCCCAAATATGTGTATACACATCATCAAGGATATTCCTACTCACATCTCTATCATGCAGAAAAGATTGTCTTGCCTAGTTAGCAAATTGACATGCTTCATAATTGTGCAACTCTAAAAGCAAGTAACCTTGTAACTAACCCTTTGGATTGCATTAATTTTAGTATTTGCATTTTTGCATATCCAATATGTTTGTGCCATATTTCAATGTTTAAACCATTCCTTTACCTTTAGCATACATAGCATCATTCATAGCAGGAATTCTAACATCTAAAGTAAACATGGGGCCAACTCTAGTTTGTTTTATGACCAACCTAAACTTATTATTGAAATCCTTTCTAAAACAACCTTTGCATTAAATTGAACTTGCAATCCTTGCTCTACCATCTAACCAACAAACACTAAATTCTTTGTGATGAATAGCACACGTAATATATCCAAGAGACTCTTTGTCTCACCATCATGCAAGGACAAAAGAACTTTTTCAATGTGTGAAATTGGGTGGTATAAATCATCACTCATCTACACTATTGGGTGTAAAGTCCCTTAATCTTTGTATGTATAAATGTACAAGTGTGAATACACTCTTATTTGTATCCTAACATATAAATACATTTTATTATTTGTGTATCGTCACTAACTGGTATATTCATCTTGGGATTCTTTCACTAGTATCAGAGTTGTGAGTTGCGGAAAGAATATGTGCGTACTTTATAAGGACAGTACGAGTCAATCCTACACACAGAAAGAAGAAGCCAAGCCATTCACCTTTCAGCTAATCAATGGATAGCAAGCATTTCTCTTTACTAGTCAACTGGTCAATTTCATTAGTTGCACTTTTTAAAGTTAGCATGGACAGTAGGCAAGCCTTGGAGATTGTCATTTTGTGCCTGACCAAATTTGTCACACGCAAGCAGTCACAACATGACTAGGCATGAGGCGATATCCCATCGACAATCATGACTCAAACAGGCATCAGTCTGATGTGGCGTGACGGGCCAAGCGTGAGATAGGTCAATGGGCACCACGCCTTGATAGCTCCTGTTTTGTCAATTTAAAAAAATATTTTTTTTATATTCTATTTTTCTTCTTACTAATGGGGATTCACATGCATAAGCACAACTCCCAGATTTGTGTATATTTATGCTTGAAAATTTGGGGATTTTCTTAGATTTAATGTTGATCATACATAACAATGACATTTGATCTGAAAATTATAGAAATTGTTTGCGTTTGTCTTGCAAATTTTAGGGCTTTTCATGTATCAGTCAAATTTTCCTCAGTTGAGCCAAAATTATTGACATTGGTGCACATTTGGACCCGAGAAATTAGAAGCTTTTGCAAAATTCTGTAGAATTTTGCTAAATTTATATATTTTCTACTCTTGAAAACAATATTAATACAATTGGGGTAGATTGGTTAGTGAAATTTTGGGGCTTTTGTTGAAATTTGTGAATTTTGAAAATTTTGATTTGTGAAATGTTCATTAAGGACATTGTTGAAGTAATCTTAGTACTGTAAGCAATGAAATTTGAGCTTATTATCTTCCACTTGTGAGATTTTGTGTTTCTATGTATCAGAAGTACTTTTGGGCACATTTGTATGTAGTATACATGTTTAATAGCTCCCATTGAGATGAATATATTGCTGAATATTCATGGTGTAGCAGTCTTAGTGACATTTGTATATTTGGGACTATTACAAATGTATTTTTGGTGATATTTCTAAAGTCACTTTGCAGTGGTATATGCATGGATTATATGTTGAAAACTCACTTATATTATTGAAAGTCATTCCTTCTATTGTTATACATAAACTTGGATCAAATCTTGCTCTTATCTCTTGAAATTTTGGGCTAAAATTAGCTAAATATTGAGCCTAATATTTAATTTCATAAAATACAACATGGAAACTTAATAGTTTGCTAAATAGTGGCCACTAATGCTTCTACGAGCAATGATACTAAATCCCTTCTTGAAATGAAGGACAAGATGCAATGCATTTTTTAACTCAAGGATTGTGATGATGCTCTTTTGGAAATCAAGCCTATAGCTATGATAGATGAGAATTGGACTAGACTCAACAAGAAGGCCATTACATATATTAAAATGGTTGTATTTGATGATGTACTTACGGACATTAAGCATATTGATACGGTTTATGCCATATTGAAAAAGTTGATGGACACTTATGAAAATATAACTCTGGTAAATCAAGTGCATCTCATGTGTAAGCTTGTGAACATGGAGTTGGATAAGTCTATGTCAACAACGGAGTATTTGAGTGCTTTCATAGGGATTTTGAGTCAATTGCTTTGTAGGACTCTAGGTTGCAACCCTTTAATGATAAATTGAAGGCTATTTTCTTGTTGATGACTTTCCCTAATAGCTAGAATTCTTTGGTCATTTCACTAAGCAACAACCCTACTTTGACCTTTGAAGGTGATAGGGGCTCTATTCTCAATGAGAAGATCAAAACAAAGTCTAATGGGGAAAGCAGTGATTCAACCTATCATCTTAGAGGCAAGTCAAAAAGGAGGGGTAATACAAGAAATAAACGGAAAAGCAGGAGTAAAGGCAATGGCAAACAACAAGATGTTACTTACTATCAATGTGGGCATAAAGGGCATAAAAAGCCCGATTGGCGATACTATAAGAAAAATCCAAAAAGAAAGAAACCTCAAGGAAAGAAAAATAAGGATGGCAAGAAAGACAATTACAGCTCTCCCTCAAAAGAAGCTACAAAGGCAAATGTTGCATCTAGTGTGGTCATTGAAGAGCTCTCTGACATCCGAGAGATACTTGTTGCAGCCTCATGCAATGATGTAGATGTTATGGTAGTAGCAAGTGAAATGCACATCACCAATAGGGAGGTGATTGATGCCTTATTTTCAGCTCATGATGGACTGTTCCAATCATGGATAGTAGATAGTGGTGTCTCTTTTTATGTTACTCCCTCTTTGGAGTCCTTTTCTAAATACATTGTAGGTTGCCTAGGCAAGGTTTACTTGGGTAACAATTATGCATGTAAAATAGAGGGTGTAGGTAATATTCACTTGGCTCTTGAAAATGGCTAAGAGCTGATTTTACAGGATGTCAAATATGTACCTGGTATAAAGAAAAGTCTCAGTTGGACAGCTTAATGCAAGAGGATACTTTACTACCTTAGATGGTGGATCTTGGAAGGTCCTCAAGGGCTCTATGTTGATTGTTAAAGGCAACAAAAATGAGACTTTGTACTATTTGCATTGTAAAGCATTACTTGGCAATTTTTTGGATGTGGCTGAAGTTCATTTTCATAGATGAAACTTTGGCATAAAAGACTTGGTCATATGAGCAAGAGAGGCCTTCGAGTTCTCTCCTCTTTATTAGGGAGATTTGATGTAAAAGGCTTTGGTCTCGACTTTTGTAATGATTGCATGTATGTAAAACATGTGAAGTCTTCTGATTACTCTGGTGTCATTAAAAAGTCCAATGCTCTTGACTTAGTACACTCTGATGTGTGTACTATGCCTGTTAATTCATATGGGGGTACATTTTACTTAGTCACTTTTATTTATGATTTCAGTAGAAAGTCATGGGTGTATGTGTTTCTAATGAGTTCAAAAAGTTTTTAATGATGATGTTTTATTGAGTTCAAAAAGTTTCTAATGATGATGTTTTATTCAGGAATGCCATTCAAAACTTTTATTGATGATTTCAATAGAAAGTCATGTAATTGATCTCCCAATCATGCATTGGAAAATGGCATTCCTAAAGAGGTTTGGTTTGGAAAACTTGCTTCATATGATCATTTGTGTGTCTTTGGTTGTGATGCCTTTGTGCATGTTTCTGTAAATCAGAGGACTAAATCCATCAAGGGCATCCTCATGGGATATGGAGATGAGGGAGAGATGGCTTATAGAGTTTAGATTCCTTAAGATAGGAAGATAGTACATAGCCGAGAATGTAGTGTTTAATGAGACAAAGTTGTTGAAAAATGATACACGCGGTGACCTTGATACAAATAATGTCAAATTTTAGCATGAATAGCTAGCCATCCAACAACCATTAGTTAAAGATTCTGTTCCTTTTGATGCTGAAAATGAGCAGCAATCTATTGTGCTATAACTAGAAGATAATGGACAACAAATAGATGCACAGGATGGAATAGGACAACAAGAACATGTTGAAAACAAGTTACAAAAACAAGAAAATGCTGAAAATTAGCCACCACCAAGTGATGGTGTGCATATACCTAAGGATATAGGCCCATTGCCTAACAATACAGATAATTGGGTAAGAACGTCTACACGTGTTAAAAGGAAACCACAGAGGTTTCAACTATCTTTGGATCGCATTTTATTGATTGATGAAGGTGAGCCTCTAACATTTAGAGGGGCATAGTCATGTGAAAATAAGAGAAAGTGGGAGCTCACTATGCACGAAGAGATGAAGTCTCTGTATGTAAATAATAGATAGGAGCTTATACCTTTGCCCAAGGATAGGAAAGCTAACAAATGGGTTTACAAGGTAAAATGTATTGATGGGAAGCCCAAGTACAAGGCACATTTGGTTGCTAAGGACTATACACACAAAAGGAAGGCATAGACTTCTAGGAGGTTTTTTCACCAATGGTGAAGATGACTACGCTTCGTGTCTTGTTTGCTCTCACTGCATCCTTGGATTTAGAGTTGGATGAGATGGATGAGAAGACTACTTTTCTTCATGGTGATCTAGATGAAGAGTTGTACATAAAACAGTCTAAAGGTTTTGCTATGCCAGGGAAAGAGCATTTAGTTTGTAAGTTGAAATGTTGCTTATATGGGTTGAAACGAGCCTCTAGACAATGAAATAAAAAGTTTGATACTTTTATGCTTAGTCATGGATTTAAACATAGTCATGCAGATCATTGCTTATAAACTAAAAAGACTGATGATGGAAGCCTTTTTGTGCTAGTCTTATATGTGGATGACATGCTGATTGCAGGAAAGTATAAGAGTACTTTAAATGCTCTTAAAAGGCAGCTGAATTTAGCCTTCTCAATGAAAGATTTGGGGGCACCTGAACACATTTTAGGCATGCACATTAAAAGAGATGGAGGACAACCTTGTTTCTCTCATATGACAACTATATCAACAGAGTACTTTGAAAAATTTAATATGGCTAATGCTAAGCCTCTTGGTGTGTCTTTACTGCGATATACAAAGCTTAGCAAAGTTGATTGCCCAAAAGAGGATGCAGTTGCTATTGCTATGAAGAGCATACTTTATGCATCAACTTGTGGTTCTTGGATGTATACCATGGTTGCAACTCATCCTGACACTGCTAATGCAGTAGGAGTTGTTAGTAGATTCATATCTAACCCTAGCAAGCCACATTGGGAAGCAATAAAATGTATCTTAAGATACTTAAAAGATACACAAGAAAAGTGTATATGCTATGGAAAGGGTACACTAGAGTTGCAAGGATTCTGTGATTCAAACATGGCAAGAGATCTTGACACTAGAAAATCTATCAATGGTTATGTCTTTACTTTGTTTGGTGGTGCTATTTTGTGGTATTCAAGGTTGTAGAAAATTGTACCATTGAGCACTACAGAGAGGCTAAATATATTTCACCACAAAAGCTTTTAAGGAAGATATTTGGCTTGGCTGTTTGGTCAAGGATTTTATTATTTCTTCTCTTACTCTAGTGCTTGGTTGTGATAGCCAGAGTGTCGTATGTCTAGCTAAGAATGCCATGTTTCATGCACGTACCAATTACATAGATTTTCAATAAAACTTCATTCGACAGGTCTTGGATGATGGTCTTGTCACACTCACTAAGTTCAAAACTTAAGATAGCCTTGTCGATATTCTCACTAAGAGTCCTGCAAAGGCTTAACATGAGCATTGTGTCCGATTAGTGGAAGTTGGCTAGCTTAAAGGTATCACTTCAAGCCTTTAAATGGGAGGTTATCAGGTGTAAAGTCTGTTAATCTATGTGTATAAACTTACGGGTGTGAACACATCCTTATTTGTACTCTAACATATAAATACATTTTGTTATTTGTATACTATCACTAATTGGTACACTCATCTTGGGATTCTCTCTCTTACTCTCAATACTGCTCTTGCCCCATTTCTATCTCGCACTTCATTGCACACTCACCCCCCAACATGCGTACATAACCCATAATTTGTAAATCCAACATCTCTTCAAACCATTCAACATGGATGGTTACATGATTAGATATACATGAATCGACATGCCATACATCATCATGTATCTCCTTTCCTAAAACAACATTCATCACATGCTGCATAACAAATAGATGCTCATTTTTTATCTTCATTCTATCGTGACGATAATGCATAATTTGCTACAATATGATCTATTTTACCATAATAATGGCAAGTAATACTACATATATCAAAATCTCTATTCTTCCCTTTATCTCTTCCTCTAGAGCTCCCCTTGTCTCTAAACTTCCCATAGCCTCCTCAAACTTGCATATTACCAAACTATTGATTTAACTTGTTTTGTTGGTTATCACCAGTACGTCCCATACCATGACCTCTTGAAGAGGTTTTGGTATGTCCTCTTTTTGAACTTGAGTAAAATACTTGGACATGTTTAGCACTTCTTTCAGATGAATAACCCAAATGAGAAAGCACTTTCATTCTAGTTTGACTCATGTGTCCCAACAACTTGCTGTGCCCCAAAGACACACTTGGCTAGTCGATTATGGTGACAATGTGGTCACACATACTATACATGTAATAGATACAGTGTCGATCTTAGAGCCTTTAGCAAAAATCCTAGGTCCCATACATTTCTTCCATTTTCTGTCTCCAAAAGTGGTGTGGTAGCCTTCATCATCTAGCTACCATATGCTCATCAAATATCTTCTTGAGCTAGGATACATGCCTCACATTATGCAAGATGAAGACTAAACCATGCTGAAAGGCTAATTGCACACTGCCAATCCTTACAATGTCACACACATAGTTGTCCCCCAAGTGGACAATACCATGTCTACCACCATTATCATTAGAAAACCACTCAGGTGTGGTGTCACATGGAATGAAGCACTTGAATCAAGAATCCAAGTGTGCAATCTGCAATCAATGACTGTGCACTAAAGGAAAAAGCAATGAGTACATCACTGCCACTCTTACTCTTGTAATTGACTACATTGACTTTCTCTATCCTTACACTGCTCTTCTTTGCATGTTTGCTATCCTTTTTCTCATCTTTGCTATCATCAATGTCTTTTACCCTTTCCCTTCTCTTTCTTCCACTTAAAGCAATCTCACTCTAAGTGACCTTTCTTGCCACAATGATGGCACTCTATATTTATTTCACGACACTTTCTACATGCTTTATTTTCAGAATCACCCTTTTGTTGGGATCTACCTCTAGTACGTAGTGCATGGGAAGACTTGTTTGTTAAATTATTTTGCCAATTTAGCTCTTCCATGAGTAAAGAGCTTTCCACATCTGAATATATAATAGTATGGCATTAGAGTTACTCATTGTTGTCCTAAAAGTGTCTCAACTTTTAGGCAAAGTGCATAGCAAAAATGTTGCCTTGAACTCCTCATCAATGTTGAACTCCAAAGCAATCAGCTAGCTGAAAATAGAGTTAAACTCTGTCAAATGTATAGACATAGACGTACCTTCCTTCATACAAAGGTCTATCAAAATTTTCAACCAATAAACCTTGCTTACCACACTTTCTTGAGCATATAACTTCTCAAGTCTTTGTTACATATCATAAGCAACTTTTAAATCTCTATGTTAGATAACAAAGTGTCTGACATTGAAAGCTCTATGGTAGAGCATGCAAGCTCATCTAACTCATCCCACTCATCTTGATCCATGGTTGTTGGTTTTACTCATTTTGTCTTTATGGGCTTCAAAAGTTTCTTATGCACCAAGACATTATGGCATTGCTTCTGCCATATAGCAAAGTTGTGTGCACCCTCAAGCTTCTTAATGGGCAAAAGTTTTGCCATCACTACTGCCAGCCATGATTTACAGCCCAAAAATGTCTCAAAGGTCAACAAATGTAATTCCGACTATCACACAAATGACCAAGGTACAAAATAAGTACCAAGCAACAATGAAAAACCAAGTAATTACAAAAATTTTAGATATGAAAATCAATTTTTAGAGTCACAAAATGTGTTATATAGCACATCACAAGTAATTGCAGCTATGCCATATGCTAATACATCAAATTGCATGAGAAAGCCCTAATTTTTGGATGCAATTTCAACTCCAAATTATGCATCCAAGGGAGAAATTTGACCAAGGTTAAAAGTCCCAAAATTTCTCTGCTCAAACTGCTCTAATTGTATCATACATAGCTCCCAAATCAAACATAACTCTCAAGTAGATTCCACAATCCAATTTTGCCAAGATTTTACAAATTTTTATAAGCACCAAAATTTTCGGGGGTGCAATGTGCTCAATTTGCATAGAAATTATATTGCAAGTGCATATTAAGACCAAACTTGACACAAAATTTTACAAAAGTCCCAAATTATGTGGGGTCCAATGTATTAAAATTTTAGAAATTTGTATTTTTCACTATGCAATTTTCACAAATACATGAAAAGTCTCAATTTGAGACCCAACTATATGTAAATTTCACAAATTTTACTTAGTCAAGAAAAATTTCCAAGTATATGTCAGAAGCCCCAAATTTCAAGAGTAAATGCATGAACAATCTTTAGGATTTCTCAATCTATGCTTTTTCGCGTGTGGTAGCCCACAAAATTTACCAAAGGATAAACTTTTTGGAAAAAAACGTGATTTTTGTTAAGACAAAAAATATGGACTATCGAAACGCTATATGCAACTTGTGCTGACCTGCGAATTGCTACCAACTACTACCTTAACCTGGACGTGACTGTGACTAGTGACTTGTAAATAGATTGTGTCCCATGACCTATGCCTAGGGTGCATGTCCTGCATGACCTGCAGATTGCTCTTGATGGCCTGTGTGACATGTGACCTGATCAAGATTGAAGGCCGCTTGTTATTCTCTTTACATGGGATGAGCTAACATGGCTTGAATGAGCTCCGAGAAGCAGGCTCATGATGATTGATGCTCTAATACCAGTTTGAAGTATCTGATGCATAGAGATGTAATGGTTACACTTATCATCTCAATAGCAATCCTTAGGAGAAGTCTTTTCAAGCCATTGTACGAAGGTTCTAACTATTGTGTACATCCATACAAAAGCAAATAGTTATGACCATCTATGCTAATATGTATTACATGTATTACAAAATACAGTTGTCATCTTAATCATACTTATTGAGATTTACTAGTTTAGGAGCTTGCAATGGCATAACCCAATCATGGACCAAACTATTCAACATTCCCACATATTGTCTCAATTTCAAAGAGCTAGTGCTCTAGTTCATGATTTATATCTAGTTTGCATTTATATGTATTTAGTTAAGAAGAGTTGGAAGGTTATCTCCCATATAGCATCTTATTCACATGGATGAATTGAGAGCTCAACTATTTGGGCCTTTCACCCATGCATTGATTGAGTGCTCAATGAAGCATAATAAGTTTATGCAAGCCAACACAAGTTGACATATAGGAGACAAATCTTGGTAGGTCTTTAGTGTTGATATTGAGGAGCTAGCAGCTCCTTTTTGTCAATCTCTATTTTAGGTTATAGAACAAATGTCACTTTTAAAACATGTTATTATTGTCAAAGTGATGAAGAAGCATAAGAATAGGGTCAAGATGATGAAGAGGTAGTCCCCCTGTATTATAGAAATTGGTGATAAAATCAATCAAACCCCTCCCCTGTACCATAACTTTATAGCTTTTCCCAACATACTACAAAAGATGTAGGTTTAATGTCTCAATTTTAAGCTCCTAAAACAACATTTGTGTAGCTAATGAAAATTATGCACATGTAGTTCATTGTCCAAGTTGGAAAACCAAAGCAATGGAAATTATGCATCAATTTAGAACTCCTTTTTCAAGTCATCTTATTTTGCAAGCCTTCATGACAATATGATATGATATGCAATCCAATTATTTTAAACACCAGTTTGAATGTCAAGGCAATATTAGTTGTTTTTAATTTGAAAGCTCAAGACATATGATGGCACCCTAGGATATTTGCATGATAGTTCAAGGAAAAAGGAACACAAATTCGAAATAGAAAGTATGAACTATAACCAAAAGAGTTTAGAATCTAGTATGGTGACTCAATGTGGGGATAAGGGCCAATAAAGCATTACAAAGGTCTAAATAATCACAAGTATGAGCAACAAAGGATCATCCAAATCAAACAAGGATGTTAAACGCAAAGATTTGATGCAAAACTCCTAACACCCAAAAGAAAATAACTGAAATGGTATGAATATGCTTGTTTATTGAGATTCTAATGCCCTTAGCTACCATGCTCTAATTGCCTACAATTAAGGAAAGATTTGAGCCAAGTAGTTCCATAATTTTAGACAACCCATATTCCCACATTGTTGATTGTATAATTATCCATGTGCTCTTTAAGGGACAAGCCTAAAATGCAATTACCTAGGTCAAATAATGCTCTATGTATGTCTTGTAGTAAAAAAGCTATCCAATGTTATATTGGTCTTTTGCACTTAGCCATGTTCTTAACGGAAACATTGATGGCTAAGGAAGTATTTCAACTAGAGCACTTTGTCTAGCTTTTTGGATATGTATATCTTAACTATCAATACTATTTTAGATCACATTTTAAACCATTTACTAGAGCTTTAAATTGTACCTAGTAGCATTAGCTATGGCAATAAGGAGAAATAATCCACATCAACAAGATGAAAGAATAAGTGCAACTTCTAGATCACCACTTCTCCATGTTAACTTGAGGTGATATGCCATCATTATAGGCATCATGGCATAATATGTATTGCACAAAGAAAAGGACGATGTTGGACATAGCAACAAGTTTAGCATCAAGACTTTCTTGGTCAACCTAGTTTAGGGTGGGTGTGTGTAGTCCATGTTGTGTATATATGTGTGTGTGCATGCATCTGCACGCACATGTGCACATGCCATAGTAATAAACAATCAAGAAGTTGTGTGTGTGTGTCCTTCCCATTTATGTGATCACTTGTACATTCATATTCCATCATGGTTGTCATTGGGTATGAGATCCATGTTGTGTATATATGTGTGCGTGCATGCATCTGCACGCACATGTGCACATGCCATAGTAATAAACAATCAAGAAGTTGTGTGTGTGTGTCCTTCCCATTTATGTGATCACTTGTACTTTCATATTCCATCATGGTTGTCATTGGGTATGAGATCCTTACTGTTAGAAACGGAGAGAGGTTGCTTGCTTTCTCCTCACTATGGTGATGGTTCTTATCTCAAGTAAGTTACTCATAAATATATGTGTGTATCACGTGGGTTCAAAATAAGGTATTTTCAAAATACCATTTGTATATATTTTTTAACACACAAAAGGGTGTAATATAAAGGGCTTATTTAGAGATTGAATAGAAAATGATTATATTTTATCTAAGAAGTCCATGTTGTGTATATATGTGTGCGTGCATGCATCTGCACGCACATGTGCACATGCCATAGTAATAAACAATCAAGAAGTTCTGTGTGTGTGTCCTTCTCATTTATGTGATCACTTGTACTTTCATATTCCATCATGGTTGTCATTGGGTATGAGATCCTTACTGTTAGAAACGGAGAGAGGTTGCTTGCTTTCTCCTCACTATGGTGATAGTTCTTATCTCAAGTAAGTTACTCATAAATATATGTGTGCATCACGTGGGTTCAAAATAAGGTATTTTTAAAATACCATTTGTATATATTTTTTACATATAGAAGGGTGTAATATAAAAAGGGTTTATTTAGAGATTGAATAGAAAATGATTATATTTTATCTAGGAAAATTTCATAGATAAGGATATTTACAAATAAGCCTTGAACACACATGATGTAGAGGATATACATATATTAGCTTCCCCGAATTGTGAGGTTGCTATGCATGCTTGGATTGTACATGGTTTTGGTTCCATTGATTTCATTTGTTCTTCATGCTTTTCTGTGTTTTGGGTTTCAACTTTATGCTCTTGTATCTTGTGTTTTGCTTTGGTGTTTTGTCATTCCTACATGGAGATACTTTAGAACACATAATCTTAGTGTCTAGATCTAGATGGCTATAGTTTAGATCCTATATATACATCCCTATATGTTCTTGGTTTCATAGTTTCTAGGTCTTGTTACATGCACTTGCCTAGATGACTTCACTATTCATTCTAAGTGAAGTCTTCAATGTGTTTACTGGTCTCAATCTCCATATGTTGCATCCATTGTTTCCACCCACATTTGATTATTGAAGTGTTTTACACTAAGGATTCATCCTACAAGTATGGGACACTTTGGCAAACTCAATAAGGAATATTTCAAGAAAGAGTATTGGCTAAAAAGGAAATCTTCTCTCAAAGCAAGGTTCAAGGAGGTTCCATATCGACAATGAAACATTGTTAGGACAAAGGCTCCAACGCAAGAGCAACTACTTCAACACTCAATATGCATTGGTGCTTAGCACAACATTTTATGGCATGATCGATTGTTATTCTTGTTTCTTGGGCGTCCATAAGATTATTTGTTCTTTTCATTTTGATCATAGGGAGTCATTGGACATTTATGGAATGATCATACTCAGTGAAGCCCATTTCAAGTTTAAGAACGATGCAAGGTTATGGACCATGCAAGTTTTCCATTAAACTCGCGGTCTCCACATCAACTCAAGCAAATTGGTTTCTATCTATCCATCGTCAGAAACGTTTTTAGTACTCTATCTACTTGATAATTCGTGAGGTGCTTTACATTTAGATATCCACAACAAGAATGAACTAGCAAGCAAATACTCGGGCCGTTGGATACCTTTCTTTCTTGGACCATCCTTGCTCGATTGGAAGGTTGGGGCTATTGATACCTAAGGGTGGGTTCACACTTGCACGGTGGACAAAAGACTAGCTGCGCCTTGTCACGAACGGCTCACGGCACAATATCTAGTCTGGGCCGGTGGACGAAGGGCCTGCTCAAGACCATCGCCATCGCCATCGCCATCGCCATCGCCGTCGCCATCGCCTTCGTCTCACGGCCATCGCAAAAACCTTGCCACCCACCATGGCTTCTTCCTACACAACCAGCTCCCCTGTCACCCCCGTCATAACACTGATCACGGATCATGACACTGCATACAATCGTCCGTGGCCAGACATGACCTCCTCGAGACATACAATCTCTCGCAGTTAAACAGTGTGCTGTGGTTGCAGCTAAACCTAATTTCTCGCAGGTACAGAGTTCGATTCTCATATTAGCAACGTCATCCGATACGGACGAAGTCCTATTGCGATTGAACATATCGAACGTACCGGTACCTATTTTATATATTACTTTTTTAACCATATAGAGCGTATCTCAATCATCCTATTCAAATACTATGTTCTAGAAGGAACAACTTGCATTTAAACATGCATGTATAAGCTCATTTTATGTTTACAAAGCGCCGGGTCATACCCACCCTTGGTTGGGGGAGTGAGATCTCACTCCCCCGCCCCCCCGCGGCCCACTAACATTGGGGCAAGCATGCAGAGTATGGGTGTAGTGGGTTACCCAAACCCCAGTGTAACCTTGCTACACCTTAGGAAATGCAAGGTGCTATCGTAGGATTAGTAGCTCTAACAAATCAATATTAGCTATTCTCCTAGGACACCTGCTTTACCCAATCATTTGTTTTTGCTAGGCATTATTGTAGACATTTTTGCCATCAAGCTATAGCCCTTCACACTAGCACGATTGTAGGAAACTTGAGCATATTGTTACAATTCTCTTCACCATGGTAAAGCTGGTGCAACCTAGCTCAAATGCCTTTACAATCTCATTTTATACTAGATTGTTTTTTGAGCAAATATACAATCAATTTATTATTGAACATAAAGGCTACCAGCCTTGGCACCTCGAGCAAAGACAAAATTTTCACAAGTAATCTTCCATGAGGAATCACCAAAAGATACATTATATCTTGCATCATCCAACTATCCAGTAGAGAGTAGGCTTTTGGTCAACACTCGAATATGACATACATCATGTAAGACAAAACTGTTGCTCGATGCAAATATAGTCTAACATTACTAATGCTAATAATATTCAATGCCAAGTCATTTTCTAGTCTCACAGAATCTGCCATGGTATGGTAGGCATCAAGTGACTGACTAGCATCAAGAGAAAAAGTTTCCAAGATGTAATCATCATATCAAACTCAGGCTCCAAGGCATTTATCTCCTCAATTTTTACGGTGGACCTTGGACAATGCTACAATCATCAAACTTATCTTAAACTTTGCTATTGCCTTTCTCCTTGCATTGATAATTATGCATCTTATAGTATTCGGCCTGATATAACCCCAATTTCCACAATAATGACATGTAAGAGAGGCCTTATGACCACGGGACTTACTATGAGACTCCCTACAAGTCTGAAATCTTTGTGAGTCTCTCCCACAATGGTCATTATCGTTGATACGATCATGTTTGTCCCTAGCAACCAATGCATGAGGAGTATGGGCTGCATTCACATTCTTTCTATTAATCTCCTTTGTGAGTAAGGCACCCTCAACATCCAAGAGTTTCAAACCATCCTTAGGCATATTAGCACATATGGCAGTACAAAAAGTGTCCTATGACTCAAGAAGTGTCACAAGCAAGAATAAGGGAGGTAAATTATCCTTAAAGTCAATGTCCTGCAAAGTTGACCAGGTGAAAATCGAATGAAGCTAATTCAAATGTGCGGATACACTAGTCCCTTCGTTCATGCGAAGGTCTATGAGTTGTTTCAACTAATACATTTGTGAAGCATGATTTTGCTTATCATAAAGATTATATATATTCTCTTGAAACTATCAAATATTATCCTTAGGTTCCACAACTTTGAAATAAACTTGTTTTAAGAATGATAATATAATAGTGGATTTACATAGCTCATCTAACTCATCCCAAGTATCCTAATTAATGCCTTTGGGCTTGACACTCTTGATTTTCAAAGACCTAACATGCTTATTTTGAACCAATATCTACCATATCTGCATCTTCCAATAGGTAATGTTTGTGCCGTCAAGCTTTTCAATATTAAAAATAACACTATCGTTCGAAGAACTAGCCATAATGACAATATATCGTTGTACAATCCAAGAGAATGGGTTGTTGTAAATGACTGTAAATTAGCCCCCCAAAACTTAGCCAAAACAAAGGTAAAATAAGAGGGAATACCAAATTATCAAGCTATCCATCAACTACAAACAATAGACTGCCAAAGTACAAAGTATGCTTTTCAAAATAATGCTTAAAACTGTAATCATAGCAATGCTGAAATAACAACAATAGTATATGTCAATCCCCAACTATGGGAAAATAGCCACGAAAGTAAGCTTCCACTACTAAGGATATTTGAGTAGCAACCAAGATACAAATAATACAACTCTAGTAGTGGACTTAGCATAGACCACCGGAACCAAAGACTATCACAAACTCAAATTTTCAAGAAGCTATACATCCCTTAAGCATATACATCACTGGCAAATTGTTGACAGAGTTAAGTGTCAACATCCAAAGCATACATATTCAAATCAACCCATAAGCAGAGGTAACTATGTCCAATAGCATACAAGATAGTATATACATGAACCATGATTCCCATGATCTCAAAGAACTAAGCCCTGCCAAGTAAGTACAAGTATCTCTCATTGGAAGCAAATCTAGAATGTAAAGTGAGTAAGAAAAGCTCAAGACATATACATCAAAGTATCCAAGAAACCCAAGCACACCAAAATACTTCTGGGAGTAAAAATATCAAATGAAGCTTCAATACCCATAAGTAAGCATAAAATATCAAAGCAACTGACCAAAGACCAAGTACATAAAATATAGCTCAAATCCAAGTGTCACAACATGTCATAACCATATCTGTGCTCATACATCAATGCTAGACATCACCGTAGACATGTAGCATACTTGGAATACTATGTAGGTACAATAGGTATTTAAGACATGAAGCTCACTGTTGTATGCTTATTGTCCAAACTGTTATGATAGCAATAAACCTCTGTAAAACTAAGCCAATCGAGCTCTAAACTATCCAAATAGCATTCCAAAAGCATAACCATACCATCTAGGTACCAAAATAGCATCTTTGAAGCATCAAATATGCATTATGAAATTTACTATTTATTTTCCTAAACTATTCTATTCTATATGAAACAGAGAAAATAAAATTACATAAAATCAACTTTGTGGGTGCTCGAATTTATATCTCTTTTTGCGCTCTTCATTTCTAGCTATAGAATGCTTGAATTCGGTACTGTATGCAATAGTTATGGCCAAAATATGATAGTACTATCAAGCTATCATAGTTGTCCATGACTTCTATAACATGCTCTATATCCACTCAAAATGAATAGAATGGATGCTCCTCAGCTCAATAAGGCTTACCTAAGCCCCGAGAAGCTCTCAACAAGCCGGGAGCAAGCTAGAACAAGGCAAAACAAGGGTAGCCTCATTGCATACCTCAAGTGAAAGAAACAGTGGCTGCCATGAAACCTTGAGTTGAAGCTTTGAATCAGAAATAAAGCAATGGATGAAGAAGCTACTCGAATGGTTGGCTTTGATACGAGTTGAAAATTAGAGCATGAGTAGAAGCACATAAGCAAAAGCAAGGGCAAAACAAGAGATATGATAGATTGAGCAAGAGACCAAGAGAGAGAGACACTATATGTGGGGACTCCAATAGTCACAATATGTGATCGGCCTTCCCTTAATAGTGATTGAATGAATAAAGAATAAAGTGATAGTGATGGGTGCCAGCCACTTGCAATGAATAGGGGTGTAGTCACAATGTGTGAAATAAATACAAGGCAGCGTAAGCACGAGTGCCTTTATCCCCAACACTTTGTAAGTAGGGGGTCAGCTTGTGTCCACATCTTAAAAGACATACTATTCTCATTATCAATCTCTACATCTAAGTCACAAAAGGTGTTTCACTGTGAATAGCCATTGAGGCTTGATTGGGGGGTTGTAATAGTCTAATTTGGACGAATGTAGGAAAGTATTAGTGGCTAGATTTCAAGTCAAATAGCTTTATTTTTGAATTCTTAAGAATAGGTTTTGGGCTACATATCCAACGTATATAGGCACATGGGCTGCTTAAGCTCAAGGGGGGTAGCTTGTTATTCATAAATAGAGAGTTAGCTTGTACTTATAGGGGTTGGTTATTGAGTTGACAATTTGGTGAGATCACGATGTTTATGGGATATATTTTAAACTACTCTTGGAGGTTGTTTTACTAATGAAAATAACCTATTTGAATGCATTTTGGCAAGTGGGTACGTTGATGTCATTTTGTCATATTTATCCATGTTTTGGAAGCTACACAACATTAGTTTTATAAGAAAGAACATTTTTTGTAACCAAACAAGTTAGAATCATTTTCATACCATAAAGAGAAGATAAATATGTTTTTTAGATTGTTTTGCTTGAGTTGAACAATTGGAAAACGATACGAAAAATTTGGCAAAATATTTTTATGCATCGAAGAGTGCTGAGGCTATTTTGGTATTGCTTTTACTATTGGTTGGCCATTGCGGTGAGCACTCAGTTTTATAGTTTCTTGGTTTTCTTCATCTTGTAATTAACATCATCTTGGTTGCTTGTTGTTTGCCATACATTGTAGTGACCATGGCTTATCTTCAACTTTAGAAAATGAATTGTTCAATATTAAAAATCTTGATTGTATTAACTTTTCTTATCAAAAAGAGAAAATTTGTAATGTGGTTTAGTATGGAAGAAGTCTTATGACTTGTATAAGAAAGAAAGTGCTACTTCGCAGGTTCATTGGTTAAATAAACTCATTGATCTCCTGTGGAGAAGAGGATTTCTTTGTCTAACTATTTGAATGTGTTTAATATCATTTTCAATTAGTTGATAGCATAGAAGAACACTTTTCATGATTCAGTTAGAGCCATGTTCTTGTTGATCACCTTGCCTAAGAGTTGGGATACTTTTAGCAAAGCCATTAGCAATTTTGTACCTATAGGTGGTCTTATGAGTACTAATATTAAGAGTAGTTTGCTCATAGAGGAGTTGATTGGAAAGAACAATTCATGTTCAAAGAACTCTAGTGCTCTCACTTGTGAATAATTAGATTTTTGGACTTTGGAGAATTATTTCATGTCATTTTGCATAAAGAGTTATGATGTTGGGAGACAAGGATGTCCCTCTTGATGACAACAATAGATGTGGCATTGTTGGTATAGGGGACGTACGTTTGTCACTAGCTAGTGGATCTTCTTTTGTCTTACAAAAAATACAACATGTTCTAGAATTGACTAAATCTTTGATAGTACTAGACAACTTGATGAGTGTGGTTACAGTGAACTTTGGAGATCATGTATGGAAAATTTACAAAAGCTCTTGTTGTTACCAAAGGCTATAAATATGGTACTTTATATCCTTTGCATATTTTTGGAGTTAAGGACCATGTTGTAGTTATCAAAAAACAATCATCAACCTCTTTGTAGGATCATCATTTGAAATACGTACCAGTTAGTAGAATAAAAGCTTTTTGCTATTTGAATTATCTTATGTATGAAAACTTTTTAATCTTGGATTTTGTGAGCATTGTCTTTTAAAGTAAACAAACTAACTTGTCTCATAAGAGAGGTGATGGCAATAGAATATTTGAGTTCTTGGATTTGGTTCATAGTGATTTGTATGGATGTATGCCTAAGTCTCATTGAGTGAAGCTTTATATTTTGTTAGTTTCATAGATGATACCACTAGGAAGGTTTGTGCTTACCCTCTTTGTAAGAAGAGTGATACACTAGATATATTCCAAAAGTTCTTGGAATTTGGAGAGAATCATTTGGGCAAAAATCTTAAGTGCTTAAGAACTGATAATGGTGTTGAATACAGTTCTCGTACCTTTACAAACTTTTGTGCAAGGAGTAGTACCAAAAGAGAGTTGACAGCTCGTGAAAATCCTACTCAAAATGATGTGATTGAAAACATGAATAGGACCATTGAGGAAATGGTTAGTAATATGATTTCTAATATTGGTCTCACTTAATGTGTTTTGGGATGAAGTTGTAAAAATAGTAGTGCATTTGATTAATAGGTCTCCTAGTAAGCCATTGGATGGCTAAATTCTAGAGGAGCTATCGTCTAGAAAGAAGCCTAATTACGATCATGCACAAATCTTTGATTGTGAAACATTTATGCATGTATCTAAGGATAACCAAAGTAATCTTGATCCTAAGTCTAAGAAGTATATGTTTCTTAAATATGGGGAGTTGAGAGAAATGGGCTCTCGGTTATGAAATCATGGTCTAAGAAAATAATACACACACACATAATTTTTAATGAGGATAAAATGCATAGACAACCCATTAAAATGGGATATGTAGGGTAGCGTTCCAAGTGGATGGATAGTCATCACATGAGTATATATGGCTTGTTCTACACAATGCAAGGCTTGGGCAGCTAGCTAATGGTGAGGTGAGAATGTCGTAAGAAGGTGAAGGGCCTCATGGAAAGACACGGAGCTTGTTTAGATAGATATAAAGATAACTTTCTTACATGAAGATTCACATGAGGATATTTATATGCAGCAACTTGAAGGTTATGTTATGGAAGGCAAGGAATAGTTGGTATAAGCTTCATAAGGGCTTATATGGTTTGAAACAAACTACCAAGGAATGATATCATAAGTTGAATGCCTTTATGTCTCTACACAATATGAGGAATATACTAAACATGAGACTAAGTTTAATGTCTTTATGCCTTTATGCAATCTCAAGGATACACTAAACATGACACTAATTAGTGTCTATACGCTAGGAAGGCTATGGATGACAACCTTATGATTTTGATATTCTATGTGGATGACGTGCTAATTATTGGGGATTCAGTCATGGATGTGGATGCACTAAAGAAAAGGTCTTATGAAGCCTTTGATATAAAGGACTTAAGAAATATCGGTCACATATTTTACATGTGTTATGCAAGATAGAGACAAAAATACACTTTATTTGTTTCAAAAGGAATATATTGGAAATATTTTTAAGCATTCGGGTATGGAGAGAGAGAACATAATCGATGTTCCATTTCCTCTATACTTGAAACGTACCCAAGAGGACAACCCCAAGTCAAACAAGCAAAAGATTGACATGGACAAGGTTCCTTATATATATCTTGATACATGCCATAGTTATTACATGTCCAAACATTGCCTATGTAGTGTGAGTCACTCACAAAAAGCATTAGTAGACAATGAAGAGTATCATGAGGTACTTAAACAGCACTAGAACTATGTGTAGAGATTACACAACACAATGGACAGAATCTAAGCAAGGAGTAGAGAACACACAACAAATATAAGAAAAACAGTCACCGCTTTAATTTCAAATGAAATGATACAAAGATGGCTCTGTCCACTCATGTGCTTCCACTGTGAAGCTTAGATGGTGACCCATACAATGATAAGTAAAGAGTATAAGGGTACTTGGAAGAATTCTGATTAGGTGAAAGATAGATTCACGATGGCTTTAGAGGGGTCTTCCTTTTATATCCCAGAAAGGTAGTTTGGTTGGCATGTCCAAGTATATATATGAATGTTCCCTAGTCGGCCAATAAATATTTCCTTTACTATCAGGCTCCAAGTGCTGGCCCCAGACCCCTGTTAGGGGGATTTCTGGCCCCCTTGAGATCCCCCGGCCAGGGGCCACTTCCATGGCCCTTGAATCCCAAAATAGAAAGTGTTGATAATTCCCACATCCCGTAACTCGATGCATTGTTCCTCAAGTTGCTAACCAACATAACTACTCTATCTAACCTAAATACTAGATCCACAAAGGTTACCTTTTTGCCATCTGATCATATAGACCTCATTTGACACATATAAGTCAAGACCCACCCAATGTCCATGCTCACAGATGGCTTCTCCTCATAATGGGGGGCTTACAACTTATAGGACCATGGATCATTGGTGTCATCTTGTGTTGGTAGGACATTGAGCATACCTAACACTCCCTTAAAGTCCATGTGCAAGCAAGCTACATTCTCAACCCAACATCAAGTCTATGAAGATGAATTTAAAGGAGATCCTTTGTAAGATCTTTGGTGAAGATATTTGCTCCATTCTCCTCTATTGGATAGTAGACTAGCTATACTATCCAATTCTTAATCAAGTTATGCACATAGCAATAGTGGATCTCAATGTGTTTGGTACATGCATGAAAAATTGGATTTTTGGTAATGGCGATGCAACTCTAATTGTCACACCTTAGCAGTGTTGGATCTCTCTCCATAGGATCCTCCTTAACCATAGTGCTTCACATGCAACAAAATAAGTTGCCGTATGCGGTGCTTGAATCGGTAGAAGACAATGCCATAGTTGGTTGCTTCATATCAATCCAAGAAAAGATTCTTGAACCTAAAGAGAAACAACATCTAGAAACTGGTTTCCTGGAATCATTGTTACTTGTTCAATCTGAGTCACAATTTTCCATAAGAGCACTTCCAGAATTGTATGTGATACCATAGTCAAGAGTTTCCTTTAAGTATCTGAGCACCTGCATCCTGGCTTTCGAATGACTTTCTCATGGTTTGTTTGAGAACTTGCTCAAACCACCAATACTAAAATTAATATCTAGCACGATGTTACATAAGTAGATGAGGCTACCACTCAACTTGCTATACCTTTCAATGTCTACTAGTGCTAATCTATCCTCAATGGATAACCTCTCATTGACCTCCATAGGTGTAGCTATCTCCTTACACTTGGTCATGCCAAATGCTTTTAAGATCTCCTATGCATACTTCTTTTGAGAGATGAAGATTTTGCCAGGCTCTTACGGACTTCAATTCCCTAACAATAGTGCAACAAGCCCAAGTCTGTCATTTCAAACTCAAAGCTCAAAACTATCCTTGTAAACATAGAAGTTAGCATTTGAGGCACATCTTTTGAAATTCAAACCTAGAAAGAATTTATCTATCCACTGGCACGATACTTTAGGGGCTTGTTTCAACCCATACAATGCCTTCTTTAGCTTACAAACTTTGTTCTGAGAATGGGGGATCTCAAACCTTATTGGCTAAGCCACATATACCTCCTCCTTGAGGTCACCGTTCAAGAATATTGATTTAACATCCATTTGGTAAATTAACTAATCTTTCTCTTTCCTAGCCAATCCCATAGCTCCCAAGTATCATTCTTGATTTTGCTATCATACTCAACTTGCATAGCTACTCTTCATGCTAAACTAGCAAGTGTTTCTTCCAATTATGTTGTCTCCTTTACTTCTCTCATAATCTCAACCCCATCAAGGCCATATTGACTATGTGAGCAGAAGCCGTTTTCACTTCTCTATTCTCAGTGACCTCCTTGGTCCATCTACCTTTTTCTTAGTTGTGGTAGGCATAGGATTAGTGTAATCATAAAGTTGCTTCACCCATCATGGCAATGGCTTTTCTAGTGGCGTGATTGCACGTTAGTAAACTTTTTCCTCACCATCCAAAGATTGTGCTTCCTCCTCCTTGACATTAGGGATAGCTCTTGGGATAGGTTCATAGTCTCGACTATTTCTTCACAGGATGATAAAGTGGAAGAACCTATATTCTCCTCCTGCACTATGTGGCTACTTCTTGAATACCATATCATGGGTTGCTATGATCTTCCTTGCCTCTTGGTCATACAATTTGTAAGCCTTTTGCTCATCACTGTAACTGAAAAAGATACATTTTATGCCTTTTGGATTTAACTTTTTTCTCTTATCCTTTGGAACATGTGCATAACATTCACATCTAAAAGTTCTAAAATGTAAGACAGATGGTTTCTTACCAAAATAGGCCTCATGATGAGTTTTGCACTTAAGAGCCTTTGTGTAACTCCGATTGAGAATGTAGATTGTATTACTAATAGCTTTTGCCCAAAAATGATTAAACAATCCCTTACCCTTAAGCATGCACTTTTCTATTTCCACAGTGGTGCGATTTCAGTGTTCAACAATGCCGTTCTGTTGATGTGTATGAGGCATTGTTAATTGATACTTAATTCCTTTTCTCTTGCAAAAGTCTTCAAACTCCTTTGAGTTGAACTCACCACCACTATCTATTCTAAAGTTCTTCACACTTTGTCTTATTTCATTCTCAACAAGTTTTAGCCTTTCTTTAAAGTTACCAAAAGCTTGAGCCTTATCACGAAGGAAGTACACCCAATCTTTCTACTATAGTCATCAACGATTAACATAAAATAAGCAGATGCTCCCAAGGATTTTGTACACATTTTACATTACACAAGTTAGCATGCACCAACTCTAGAAGAGCCTTTGCTCTATTCTTGCTTTCTTGTGGAAATGCCTTTCTATGTTGCTTGCCTATTATGCAAGCTTCACATGGTCCCTTCATTTTAGTTATTGCAAATAGGTGAGAAACCATACCTTGCTTATGCATCTCCTTCAACACTACAAAATCAATGTGACTAAATCTTAAAGCCAAAGTTTACTTGTGCCCACACGAGCGGTGGCTATAAGAGCACTTAGCTCATAAATGTTGTTTCTTATTTCTCCTTTGCCAATAACTTTGCCAGCACTATCAATAATTTCTACACCTATCTTAGTAAACCTCACCTCATGGCCAAGATCAGCTATAGAAGCAACTGATAGCAGTAGATTTCTCTTAATCTCTAGAATATACAATACATTTGAAAGATTTTTTAGTTTGCCATATGCAATAATAAATGAAATAATACATGTGGCCTTAGCACAACATTTTGCATCATTCCCAACTATTACAATGAGAAATTCTTATAGAGCCTTGATAGAACTATATAGACCTTTCTTATCGGTCATGTGACAGGAGGTGCCACTATCCAATACCCATGAGTCAATATTAGATATTTCTTGCATAAAGGAATACACTTTCTCAATGGTTGCCATGAATAACTCCAACTCTGCTTTAACCGTATTGGCTACCTTCTTTCCTTTAATCTCCTTGGTGCCATTCTTTTCATCTACCTTCTTGACATGACAATTTGCAATTGCGTGTCCTTTCTTCTTAGAGTAGAAGCACTCTCCTTGAAACTTTTTCTTACCACCCTTCTTCTTTTTGTCACTATTGGTAGAGCAACCATCTTTGCCTTGCCCATTGGTAAAGAATGTAGCATCTCCACTACTACTGCCTTCTTGGGATTTAAGTCTCAACTCCTTCTCCATTAGTAGTGCACAAATTTCCTCAAATGTCAAAGCTTAGGGTCTCACCTAAGTATTTAGGGAAATTACCAATCCATCAAAATTTGGTGTACAAATTGGATGATACCTCCAAGCTAGCTCCCCACTAGTCTTTTCTATCCTAGCGCCAACCATTCAATCGTGGAGATTCTTGATATGAGTGATAAATGCTTCATCTGTCCCTCCTTCAAGAAACTTCTCTATTGCTAGTTGATTCTCTAAGTTCTGAATTCTTGTTTGGTTTTGTGTTTTGTATTAACTCCTCAGTACGTTTCAAGCCTTTGATGCCTTGGTTGTATATGATGAATTAAGGCCAAAACACTGTCAAAACAACTTGTAACTAAGGCGCACAATGCATCTACTTTCCTTTGTTTCCAAGCTCACAGAAGATCTACATTTGAAGGAATCACGAGACTCAAATTTGATGGATTGAAGTTGGATTGTGGTTTTGGGTCAATCCGCAATATCCCAGAAGCTCATAAGAATCAATGATAGTTGTGATTTTAAACTTCCACAAGATATAGTTTGTATCATCTAACTTGCCTTTGTTGAAGATTGGTGGACGAATCCTCGGTGTTAGAATTGTTAGTACAACAACAGCACCACCTCATATGCCAATATTGCTACTTAATGTAGCATGTGTTATTTCTCCTCTTTGTTGTTGAAGCCCTTCCCTCTCGCATACTCTTTACTCCTCAGAGCCCCTTGTGCTCTAATACCACAGTGGACAGAATCTCAGCAAGGAGTAGAGAACACACAACAAATATGAGAAGAACAACGATTGTTTTAATTTCAAAGGAATTGATACAAAGATGGCTCTATCCATCGGTGCGCTTTCATTTTGAAGCTTAGATAATGATCCAAACATATGATAGTTGGTGAAGAGCTTAAAGGTAGCTAGAAGAACCTTGATTGGGTGAAAAAAAGAATCACAGTGGCTTTAGAGGGGTTTTCGTTTTATAACCGAGGAAGGTAGTCTGGTCGGCATATCCAACTATATTATGAATCTTCCTTAGTCGGGCCCAGAGAATATTCTCTTTACCGTCAAGCTAGAGTTGTTGCCCCTGAACCCGCATTAGGGGGGTGCTGGCCTCCCTTGAGATCCCTCAACTAAGAGCCACTTCTACATCCCTAGGACCCCAAAATAGGGACTTTGATAACTCCCACACCTTGCAACTCGATGCATGGTGCCTCGAGTTGCTACCACCATAACTAGGGACTTTTATAACTCCCACACCTTGCAACTCGATGCATGGTGCCTCCAGTTGCTACCACCATAACTACTCTATCTAACCCAAAGGCTAGATCCACAAAGATCACATTTTTGCCATTCGTTCAAATAGACCTCATTTGACATATAAGTCAGGACCTACCCAATGTTTGTTCTCACACATAGCTTCTCCTCATAATGAGGGCCTTACAATTTTGAGCACCATGGATCATTAGTGGCACTTTATGATGGTGGGGGCATTGAGAATATCTAATGCTATGTGCATATGCTTTAGAAGAAAGGATCCATCTACTCTTGGGTACGTAGATACTGTCTTTGTAGGGAATGTAGACTCCAAGATGTCTATGATAGAGGCTTTTATTTCACAATAGACTTGATCTTGCAGCCATATTCTGCTTTATCTATCACTGAGGTTGAGTATATTATAGCCACTAAGGCGTGTAAGGGAGCTATAAGGCTTACTTATCTAGTGAGAGGTTTGAAGATTTGGGCATTGCAAAAGAGTTGTCTATAATGCACTATGATAGTTAGATTAGAAGTAGGCTGAAAATTAGGTGGGGTCAACCAAATTTGGCTATAGCCTCTAGGCACCGGAAAGTGCTGGTGTATACAATGGAAAGAATAAAGATGGGACTACCTAGGAATGAGAGCATCATAGCCCTAATCAAACCATTCGATCAAATTTATCTCACCAAATCTTTATTTGGCCAATGATGCAACCTGGATGCAACTAACACTATTGATTGTAATGAAGTAGCCTCCTTTTGGAAATCAAGAGGATACCAAACTATAAAGCGAAGTCTCTCTTGCCAAGAAGCAATCAAATGAGTCAGAAGAAATGATTGTGATAATTTAAGAGCCCTTGTACGATTCAACACATGCCACTAGGATGCCGAAATAAGTGTGCATGACCATGGGAGATACCAGTCTCCTCGATAAGGAATTTTGCAACTCAGTCCAACAATAAGTCTACATGGAAAGGGATTACAAATGGGCCATTCTTAGAGCTATCATTTGAAGATTAAACTAGCTTTGCCCAACTATTTTGGAGTAGTAATATGCTGCCCCAATTGTTTTGGAGTAGTAATATATTGCCAAGATATCCACACTTGACCCAAATGATTACCTTTCTTTTTGCATAACATAAAGCGGATAGGCTGCACCAATTCTAGGAGAGAGTTCGTGGTCCAAGCAAGTAGAGGTAGGAAATAAGAGACCATACTAATCATGATAGATTGTGCCACTTTGAGCTGCACATGAAGAGGCCAGCTCTAAGATTCCCAATATGTAAACCTATCATGAATTTTGGAGGACATCCATGTTGGGTTTGACTCATGCCTATGCTCATAGAGGAGTGTCAATGATCCTTGGTAGGACAATAGGGAACTTTTTACTCTCCTTACGAGAAGCTTTTTCCCCAAATTCATTCTCTTTTATTTTCTATGCATGTGACAATTTGTGCACTTATCGTGTTTTATACCTTTCAGGTGTGAACACACTCTAGCAACCCTAAGGTTTAAGGGTCGTACTTTGAACTTGCATCTTATACTCTTTAGATTATTACATTGGGTGTCGCCTTATCTTTTCACTGTCACACACTCTCTTCATTGTCAATTGTACTCTTACTTGAGCTTGAGCTTCGATGTCTGTGCATTCTCTCACCTCTCACATTTGGTATTAGAGTTGCTCAGCTCAGCCTGTGGCCACTTCCAAGCTGAGCTGCCACCTCTCAATTGTCCTAAGCTCCAGAGTCCCCAGGTGTCTGTAGGTAGCTTCTACCCCCTTAGATATCGGTAGTGCTAGCCATTCTGGCGCCACCACCACAGTGCCTATCTGACAAGCATGCCACCAGTGCCCACCAGACCTTGTCCACAGAGTTGTTTGTGTAATAACTGCCCCACTTTCTTGCACACGTCACCAATCTAGGCAATGCCTCTCTCATGTGCATCGCTCTAGTGCTATAGGTACCCGTTACACAAGGCCCTACAGCTCTCTGCGCAACGCTTCCAGTTGGGCCTACCTCTAATTGTGCCGCCCTTTGCATGACCAACTCCACTTGCCAGCCCTATGCACGACCACCATAGGTTGCCAGTAGCCTGCATGAATGCCACTATATCATCGAGCCTCATCTATACAGGTTTAATTCAGATTTCATCTTCTGGAAGGGGCTTGTGCTCAGACATCATCTCTCTACTTTGCAAGTATCTGGAACACATTTCACGCAAAGATTTTGTGAAATTTTGGGTCAAAAATTTGGGGCTTTTGAAGTCAACTCAAAGATTGGAAAATATACATTAGTGATGATAGTCTATAATAGACTAAATTTGTACATTTTGGGACAAGAAAATTTTGGGCTTTTAACAATTTTAATGTTGTGAAGCACTAAATTTGGGGCTCTTACAGTTTTAATGTTGTGAAGCACTATTTATGCCTTAGATAGCATATACTTGAGATAGTTTTTGACAGAGTGTGATTAGATTTGCTAATTACAGCAAAGTGCTTGCTGTAGTTTTTGAAAATTTTGAGATTTCCTAGTTGGTCCAACTTGAAGTATTACTCTTTTGCTCCTTTATCAATGACATTTACCATGACAAATCAGGGAGGTGATGTATTTACATATGTGTCCAAGGAGGAGAAGTTGGATGGCAACAACTATTCTCTTTAGTCTTTTATGATGAAAAATGCGTTGATTACAAAGAATCTTTGATATTATGTTAGCGGTGAAGAAGTTAGGCTTGGAGTTGTGGCTCCTGCTACTCCTCCTCTAGAGGATGTGGACAACGGGCAACTCAGCATGTTCTGCTCGCTCTAGCTAAACCACTCAGGGTGCTGATTGCATTGGTAGTTCAGTGGTCCATCATCCCATACATTCGATCTACAACCTCTTCATGAGAAGCATGACTGACCTTAGAGTTCTTGAAGAAAGAGCTTGAAACTGTAAAGATGAATGAGGGGGATTCTATGCAAGATCATCTAAATAACATTTAGCACTTGCATGAGCAGCTTATGAATGTAGATGAGCACTACTTAGATATGCAGTTGATATCTACTACTTTGAATTCATTCCCACGCTAGTATTTGGCCTTTCATATGGTCGTGAACCTCACCATGAGGATTTTCCCAAAGCCACTTACTTTCCTTCAATTGGTCAGTTTGCTCTTAGAGGAGGAGTAGATAAGAAAGAATAGTGGTGTGGATGTTATAGCCTCTGACCATGCTTTTAGGGAAAGACAAAAGGGCAAGGGCAACCAAGCAAAGAATGCTCCGCAGAGCTCTGGGAGTTCAGGCACTTCACATGGCAATAAGAAACAGGGGGCATGCAAGCCAAGAAGGGAAAATGCCACTATTGCAAGAAGCCAGGACATTACATCACTCAATGTAGAAAGCACATAGCCAAGGAGAAGAAGGATCAGGGATGTTTGTTTCTAATGCACCTTCTACTGCCATTGAGTCTGTGTCCTTTGTTGTTTGCAAATCGAGACTATTGTTTTTACACATGCAATTATGACTCTTCTTGGGCTAATAGATTATTTAGCTCTATTGAGGATACGTGCACATGGTTCTTTGATAATGATGCTTCTAGGCATATCACATCCTGTAGGGATTTATTTTCCTCTATTATTGCAACTCATGTTGGCAAGTTTGTGCAATGTGCCAACAATGCATCATACACTATTAGAGGTATTGGGGAGATTGTGTTGGCAGCCAGTGATGGCTCTATTCTTTGCTTGCAGGATGCATTATTTGTGCGAGGTATAAAGAAGAATTTGTCGTCTATTTCTTCTTTGAAAAAGTGTGGTTTGCAAGTCACCTTTGATGATGACAAATGTATGGTCAAAGATAAGAAACACATGACTTTGGCTTTGAGTGGCACTTTATGTCATGGGTTATATGAGTTGGATGCTTATTTAGTTGATCAGTTGGTGTATCTAGCATCTACTCTCACTCTCCCACTATGTCACATGCAAAGTTATGGCATGCTTGCATGGGGCATGTAAACTATGGTAGCTTGATGTTTATGAAGCATACACAGATGCTTGATGGTTTACCTCCCTTGGAGAGACCTCTTGAGCATATATGCGAGGGGTGAATTTTGGAAAAAATGCATCATTTTTCATTTCCTCATGATGTTGCTTTTAGAGCAACTGCCAGATTACAAATTGTACACTTGGATGTATGTGGTCTTGTGCAAACAAAGTTATTGGGTGGCTGTTACTATTTTGCTACTTTCACTGATGACTTTACTCATTTTTGCTGGGTCTACTCTTTGGTGCAAAAGTTAGAATTATATGATGCATTTTTGGATTTTGTAGCACTTACTGAAAATCAATTTGGTTGCTGGACTAAGACTCTCCATTCGGACTGAGGGGGGGAATACATGTCTTCTATGCTGTTTTTTTTTAAAAGCAAAAAGGCATCGTCCATCAGTACACTATTCCTTATACTCCACAACAGAGTGGGGTTGTAGAAAGGAAGAATCGGTCACTCATGGAGATGGTGAGATGTATGCTTAAAGTAAAAATCTTGCCACATAGTTTCTGGATCGAAGCAGTTATGTGTCCTTGCCATGTTTTTGAACAAGTATCCCATCAAGGCATTAAAGAATATCACACCTTTTGAGGCTTGGAATAGCCGAAAACCTTCTATTGAATAGGTACCCCACAAAGGCATTGAAAAATATCACGCATTTTGAGGCTTGGAATAGCTGGAAACATTCTGTTGGACATTTTTGTACTTTTGGATGTCTTGCATATGCACACATTCCCAAGGTACTAAGAAAGAAATTGGATAACAAAGCTATTATATGCATTTTTGTGGGGTACAACAATGAGAGCAAAGTATATAGATTATATGATCCTATCTCTAAGAAGGTACTTATCACTAGGGATGTGGTTTTTTATGAAACAACAGAATTATCCCTTGCTGGTTTTGATAGAAATTGGGCTGCCAATTATGTATTTGAAGGGTTGCGCCCATTTCTTTCAATGATATAGTTGGAGCTTCAGCAAGTGAACTTAACGTTCAGCCAACTACTCCATTGGGTAATGCAAAAAAATAGCCTATGCCCGATCTAAATATTCAACAAGGTGTTGAATTTGAAATTTAGCAAGAGCTTGTACACAGTGAGGAAGCTAGGCAGATGCCTAGGTAGTATTTGTATTCTATGAAAGATAGTCACTTGGATGCTCCTATTACTAGTTGTACTAGAAGGCAAGCTCATATGCATGATAGTGCACATACCATGGAATTTGTTATGGTAGTAGATACACTTGATGATGAGGAACTTGAATGCATTGAGGATGCCAACATAGTGTGTATTGAATGGCAGTAATGCAAGCTGAGTTTGATTCTATCATAAAGAATCAAACATGGGATTTAGTCTCCTTGACTATTGGAAAGAAAGCCATTGGTACAAAGTGGGTCTATAAGCTTAAAATGAATGCAGATGGATCCATTGACAAATATAAGACCAAGCTTATGCCTAAAGGCTACGCATAGAAGAAAGGCATCGACTATGAGGAGACATTTGCTCCTACATTGTGTATGACTACCATTTAGTCTATGGTTGCTTTGGCTACCCATTATGGATGGACTATGCACCAACTTGATATAAAGACTGCATTTTTACATGGGGAACTTCAAGAAGAAGTGCATGTACAATAGCCATTGGTTTTGCTATTGTGGGATCTGAACACTTGGTATGCAAGCTAAAAAAGGCTTTATATTGTTTGAAGCAAGGTCCTTGAGCTTGGTATACAAAGATTGATGCCTTTTTACTCAGTGAGGGGTTCATAAACATCTCATTAGAGTCTACATATGAAGAGGGGGCATCCTTGCTAGTCATATGTTTTTCTATTGATGATCTTCTACTTACAGGGACACATGCTGATAAGATTTCAGCATTCAAACAAAATTTGCAGCAAACTTTTGAGATGTTTGATATGGGGCCTTTGCATTATTATTTGGGTATTCAATTCATTCATGATGCTAGAGGCATTGGATTGTCACATTCTAGATACATTGATAGACTTCTTGAGAGGTTTGGCTTACAGGATTGCAAGCCAGTTTGTACACCAATGGAACCTAGACTCAAGTTGTACTTGCATGCATGATAGTGATTTGTTTGATATCCATATGTATGTTCTAGCAATTGGATTTATCATTTACCTATGCAACACAAGGCCAAACAGTCAATTTGCAGTTTCAACCCTGAGCAAATATATACACCAGCCATGCATGTCACATTGGCAAGTTGTTAAGTGTGTTTTTCATTACTTGCAAGGTACTCAAACTCTTGGATTGCTTTATGCCAAGGGGGGACCACTGCAACTACATGCTTATAGTGATTCAGATTGGGCTATGATTTTGATTCTCGTCACTCCAGTAGTGGTAATTGTTTCTTTCTTGGCTCATCTTGCATCTCTTGGCTTAGCAAGAAACAATCCAATGTTGCCACATCGCCATGTGAAGCTGAATACAAGTTAGCTTTCACTACCATAGTTGAATGCATATGGCTTAGACATTTGTTGGTTGATTTAGATGTATCTGTGCAAAGAGCCTACCTTTTGTTCACTAATAGTCATAGTGCCATTGCAGTGGCACAGAACACAATGTTTCATGCACACACAAAAAACATAGAGATCCACTCTCACTTTATAATGTGCCATCCAAAAGGACCAAGGACTTGCCTACATAAAACACAGAGATACAAGGGCTACCTACACTAGAACACGGGTAATGCAGGGCCTAGTTCTACAGCATGTGTGCCAGGGGTTGCCTATAGAAAACACAAGTCTATTTTGGTATCACCCAGCCATAGAATGGTAACCCAACCTGTTTAATGCTGCCCAGGTGTGCAATAATGGTGCCACCTAGCCTAGTAGAGGCCACCCAAGAGAAAAGTGCAAATCTACCTACTAGTAAAGGTAGCCTAAAAAAGGGTTGGAAACAAGCTGTCCTGCCCTATTTCACTCCAAGTTAAGGTCTGCAACAAGTGGGGATGACGCGGGCAAGTTTTATCATGTTTTACACCTTTCGGATGTGAACACACTCTAGCAACCCTAAGGTTTAAGGGTTGTACTTCGTACTTGCATCGTATACTCTTCAAAATATTGCATTGGATGTCGCACTTCACTCTCATAGAGTCTCTTTGTGACTATCAATTGTATTTTTAGTTGAGCTTGAGCTTTGATCTCTGTGCATTCTCTCACCTCTCACAATCCAATCAAGTAGTGCTCAAGGAGGGATTTCCACCCCAACGGGATATCCCAAGTGCCATATAATATCTCCTTTAGAAACAACAGCTCCCTGCCAACCCAATTCTTGCAGATCTGTCGCCATACAAAAGATCAATGTTGTTTTTTGAGCATTAATATGAAGGCCCGAGGCCAAACCAAACAGACTCCGAATTGCCATTGCTCAATTGGCACTAGTTCGATCAGCCTTGAGAAACACAAAGGAATCATCTGCCAAAGATTGACCCAAAAGTTGAGAACCCCTGGGAAGAGATATACCAACAATCTCCCCATTTTGGGATAAATGACCCAACAAAGAAAGCATGGTGTGAGTAACCAATGCAAACAATAATAAGAACTGAGAGAGCACCCTTGATGAAGAGAACGAGATAAAGGAAACTCTTCTATGACTCCCCCATTAAGTGCAACATGTGCCACTTCATCCTGACTAATAGTGTCAATAAGAGAACTCATGCAGTCTTGTGTACTCTCTCTCTCTCTCTCTCTCTCTCTCTCTCTCTCTCTCTCTCATTCCATAGCTTCTACCTCACATCCCATCATGGCTTCTCTCTCAAGAACAACATTCGTGCGCCCAAGGTCTCTAAGCCGTGTCCATTACTTGTGCCCATTCTTGAATTGGCGTTGAATTGGCCTCCAATAGGCGTACTCCTTTTTTAATTGGTTTTGTAAGGTTCTCAATTTTCATATCGGAATTGAATTGGAACTTTGATGCCTATTGTAAAGCTTTGAAGCTTTGGAACGAACATACGAGAGAACACATGCGAAGCTCGACTAGATGTAGATGCTAAGTCTGTCCGTTGACGTGTTTGGGTTTTTGGTTCCTTTTGACGATTGGCTGTTTGTCTATTTACTATAAGCAATTCTTGGGCTGATGTTTATCTCTGGCTAATTATTCTTATCTATGCCTGTCACAGTTTTGGAGACATGAGGCTTTCCGCTTACGAGAACATCTCAAGTACTTGACCGACCTTCAGAGGTGCAACTCTTGTGACAGCTGATGTTCAAGTTTGCGTTTTTGGTACCTACATTCGTCCTGTCTTGATTTGCAGCTGCTTGTTGGGTGAAAATCTCTCCTTCCTACCATTTCCCGATATGGAAATGATGGAAACTACCTTGGAGGCTGCTCTTTACAAGACAAGGCTGCGAAAGGTACATTGTATCCACAGACATACGTGCATGTTTGTAGAATGCATGCGTGCTTTGACCCACAACCATGAATCTGATGCATTGTTGCAGATGGAACTGTTGCAGCTTCAAGATCAGACTACTCAAATGGGGCATTTTCTATGCGGTTCTGCACACTGTTAATTGGGAGGGACCGCACTCACTTTTGGTAACCTTAGAAAGTACGAATATGCATGGCACGAAGAGTCATTCAATAAGAGAAAAAGTGAGAAAGAATTGAAAACAATATGAAGCCAATTGAATCGTAGTTCTTATGACTGCCATAACTTACGCAATAAGTCGAATCATCATATGGGCAAATGGATGTGGCACAAATCCCAGGGAAGTCCCATGTTTTAATGGTTGTATGTTACTTGAAAGCTCGTGGTTTGAATGGTTCATAAGGTGCATGGCTCCAAGGATATGGATGTGGCAATGATATCAATGGATTTGCAAGAATTTATGACGGTTTGATGGAAGCTCCAAAGAGAGCGAAGGTGATGCATTTGTAGAGAAGCAAAACATCACGAGGAAGAATGCCATAAGGACGAGAGTGAATACATTATCAACCCGTGCTATGTGTTCAAGATCAACTCACAACACTCATACTTGTAGGTTATCGATAGTTGGACAATAGTATGGTGCCAAAAATTGTTGTAAAAGATTGTGTAACATAAGAAAGAAGAAAAAGGAGAAACATTGCAAAGAAAAGAATACTACACAGGGAACTCGGAATCAAAGAGATGCTTGGGAAATGGAATCCATACAACAAGACATGCGACAATATAGAACAATGTTAGTCACTGGTTGTGTGGGCACTAGCACTAGCTTCCTCTTTGCAATGGAACCTATTGTGGAGGTATACAGATTGATACAAAGTGGAGGAGGGAGTGCTAGCCTATAAATAGGCTACAAACTTGAACAGGTCAGCCATAATTATGGGGCCAATAAAGTACAAGTCGGTTGGCATAAAGTGTACCAATCGACCATATAATAGGTGCCAAATTTGGCAACCACATCACAATGAAAAGAAATGAACCCATTCATTGGGACATGCACTAACTCACATATGAAATGACCACATCCACTAACAAGCTCATCTTGCAACTTCTCCATTTGTTGATGTGGTCCTTCATGGAAGATGTATAATCAACCAATAAAATTTGAAGTTTCTTTTCTGTGGTAATATGGTAGGCAAAGATCCTTAGCTTTGGTAGAGAGAAGAGAGCTTATCCAAACCTCCACACGGGTTTGAAGTCTATGCACATGCACAAGGACAAAACCCTACAAAGTTCAAACTCATAAAGAGGAAAGATTGGGTTCCAGGATTGAGTCGATCCTAGAGAAACTTGTCTATAGTAGAACTGATGTGGACATTGTAACAAAATACTCGAATGTAGAATACACATACAATTGCATGACATCATAGACTGAAACAAGATTTCAATAGGGTTAGGGTAACTCAAAGATAATGAACATTGAAGATGAATTAATAAATGCAATGCTCAATGTAGCAAACAACTATGCAAGGTGAACATTGATCTTCGAAATCTCATGTCTGTGAAGGACCAAGGTGAGAGATTATGAGTTGGTTGGAGAGTGTGTTGACAATCAGGCATCTAAAAACCCATAGTCGTGCAATCAAAAGAAAAGAGAGTGCATATCATACCCTTGACCTTAAATCATGACTGTCTCACCATGCAACAGAAACCACACAAAAACCCACAAAAGTGATTGAAAAACACTAGGATAGAGACACTCCAACAGATTGTGTAACCTACAAATCCCTATAGCGCACTTATATTATGTAATGAGTGTGCAATGGGATGGATTAAGATTTAATGAGAGTTTGATTTTTAGTAATAATTATTATCAATGGGAGATTTTTTTAATTAGATTACAAACCTTAAGAAGAAAATGGTGGTTCATTTTAGTATCCATTAATCCTTTATTAAATATCTATATAGATTCTGAAATGTAGTTGACAACGTCTAAATATGTATAGCAGTAGCAAATGCAGATTTGGAAAGTTTAGATCATGCTAAACATGACTTAGACAACTCAAATTGTGGGCAAGTAGCTCGAGAAAACAGTCTCGAACTCGTAGATGACTGTTGAAATTACAAATGCAGCTGATAATGATGACATGGTAGGCTAATGACAGCAGCCCTAATTAGTAAATATTGTTTGTCTGGACCTACAATAGCAAAAATATAGCTATTTATTGGATCTTAGGCAAGAGCAAAAGGTTGAAAACTGTTGCCTGATGGTGGTTGATGATCTCTCACTAGTAGTTGTAAACGTAGACCTAGAGAGCAACAAATTGATGCTAGTGGCTGGTAGCAAATGCTTGGCTAATGGACAACAGACTTGAACTAAGACCTCTGCTTGGAAGTGGGACTATCGCAAGAACTTGAAATTTTATTGCTTTGCTTAGCATTTGATTAAAACTTAATCAAATGTGCTAATGTGACTTGCACATGTGAGATACAAGTCAATTATTTCATAGTGTGAGACTAGAACCTTGTGATATCAGCTGGTGCCAAAGGAAAAAGTTGTAATAAGTTATGTTTGATAGGTAGTAGGTGGTACTCGGTGTCAAATTTGGGCCTAGACTAATTTATTGACCACTAATGTCAATGGTGACATTAGAGACTAGGTATTAATTAATCCTCTCACGCCTCATTTATTTCTCTCCCACTTTGGCACAACATTTGCCTTCTTGTTCTTGCTTCTTTCTCTTATGCTTCATTGCCAAATCTAATGGAGAGTGAGGAAGAGGAAGAGGGTGAGGATGGTTTTCATCTATCCATTTCTTGTGTGCCATTTCCTTGTGTGTTTTGGAGCAATGGTTCTTGGTGAAGAAGAGGGTTTTCTTGCAGGTTTTTGTGGCCAGCAAGTGTACTTACAGCCTCTACTTGGCCGGTTCGTGGTTCGATTTTGTGACGTGGCAAGGTGCTATTCATTTGGTGCACTAAATGGGAAACCAAGGTGGCTATGGAACTTGCAAGGAAGAAGGGTTTAGAAGTATTATTTCAGCCATGACAAGGCTTGAGGGCTTCAAGGGCTTTCCTTTCAACAAAGTTTCATGCTTGATCATCTTCCTGATAAGAGCATCAACAAATCCAAGAAATTTTTTCCATGGCATCGATGCACTTGGAGCCTGCAGCTATCCTACTACTACAAAGGTGATGTTGTCAAAAATGACAGTGTAGGTCAGAGTTCTTTCCGGGATGGAGGAATCGCAGGAGGCTGAATGAGAAGAAGGGCACAAGGAGAAGGAGGATGAAATAAGAAGCAGAAGAGGAAGAAGAAGAAGCATGATCGCTGACCACAGGAGGAGGAGCAGGAGCCTTGGCGCGTCTTCCACATGACCCCTTCGCACGAATTAGCCTCTGCAGGAGGTGTTAGCAACATAGCATTTGGTTCGAACTTGTCCCTCAAAGAAACTGAGACATCCGAAAGAAGGTTTTGACCAAATAGGAAGTCCTTATTTTGGCCAAGAGATAGCTTAAGGAGAAGATTTGGCCGCATGGCGAAATCTCATAGTATATTGGAAAAAATAACATAAATTACATCTTACATTATAAGAAAAGATTTGACCTCATAGCCAAATCTCAGGTTGTATTGAATAAAATAACAAAAAGTACTTCTTATATTATAAGAAAATTTTTGACCATATGATCTAATCTATAGATTGATGAAAGATCATGATATGTGTTGTTAGAAGATCAAATTACATACTATGGCCAAATCATATTGAGTATTGGTAAGTAATGTATAGCCATAAAGTAAAGTATAATAAGATGTATAAGAACTTAATAAAATGCTCTAATATTACTGAAGGATACAAGAAATTGATATTATAAAATTGGATTGCATACATTTTGGCTAAGGTCTAAAAGACCCTAGCATAAGACAAAAGGGTTTGGCCTTTCTTTTCCTTTCTACATTTTAAATTGTGAGCCTCTTGGACTACACATTTTACATTGCTTCATATTTGAATTTTTACAAAAGAGTACAAAAGAAAAATATCAATTTGCAAAGGATGTTTCCATGTTGAGCACACTTTTGTGCCTTTATTTGCACTGATCTCCTGGTCATCAGCTTGCATGCCCATACCTCCTCTGCAACCTGAAAGGCAATGCCACTACTAGGTGACGTGTTAATGAGATGCATTGCAATAGCAACTGCCTCAGCCCAAAAGTGCTGTGGTAAGCCAACCTGGCTAAGCATGCTACAAACCCTTTCCTGAATGGTCCTATTTATGTGTTCAGCCATACCATTCTGGGGTGGGGTGTAAGGGGTGGTCAACTAACGCTTAATACCCTGCTCATCACAAAACTGCTCAAAAGCATATGATACATACCCCCATTATCTTACCTTAAACATTTTAGCCTTTTCCCAAACTGGTTCTCTGCTAATGCAAGCCAACGTTGAAATGTGTGTAAGACATCGGATTTTTGCTTTATGGGATAAGCCTAAACTTTACATGAGTAATCATTTATGAAAGTAACAAAATACTTTGCCGCACCGAGTGACTGACAGAGCATGGGCCGACATACATATGAGTGCACCAGAGCCAAGGGCTCATGCATGCATTTCTTACCAGACTTTTTATGCGTATTTCTAGTCTGGCTGCCATACAAACAATGATCACAAGAATCAAAATATGAAGAGTCAAAAGGCGGAAGATACTGCAAAGCACGGAGCATTTTCATTTCTTTAAGGGACATATGCCCCAAATGAGCATGCATACATGAGGGATAGAACCCACAGACAAAACATGATCCAAGGTAGCTTCAGATACAAGTAAGTGATAGAGTCTGCCAGACTTGGTACCTCTTGCAAGCACAAGCCTTCCATGAGTAATCTTCCATGCAGAGTCTCCAAAGGACACAAAATACCCTGTATCATCAAGCTGACCAGCTGACATAAGGCTGCGAGTCAACACAGGTATATGGCATACATCATGCAAAACAAAAGAATTGCCAGAAGGAAATTGCAGCCTAACATCTCCAATGCCCACAATGTCAAGAGACCTTTCATCATCAAGACGCACAGAACCAAAGATGATACGATAGGTATGAAACCAATCTCTGCAAGGTGTCACATGAAATGATGCACCCGAATCCAAAATCCAACACTGCGCATACATAGAAAGTATCTCAAAAGCCTGTAAGACATTGCATGAAGAAGCTGTAAGTATGTAATCTTCATCTGAATCAGTGGCGTGCATGATATTAATCTCTTCTATCTTCACACTGGACTTTGCAAGTACATTACTACGCTTAAAAGACTTTTCCTACACTTTCTCTTTTCCCTTTTCCTTGTACTTATCATCGCGCGTCTTATGGCACTGCAGCCTAATATGTCCTGCTTTCTCACAATAATGACAGGTAAGATCAAACTTCCGTCCACGGGACTTACTGCGACCACATGACTTGGACTTAGACTTCTAAGAGTCCCTGCCCTTATGATCATTATCATGCTTTCCATGTCTACCACCTCTAATGGTCAATGCATGTGAAGAGCGGGAAGTATCATTGTTTCTCCTGTTGTTTTCCTTAGTCAATAAAGCACTCTCAACATCTTTGATTTTCAACCCATCAAGCTTGTTCGTACATATGGCGGTACGGAAGATATCCCATGATTCAGGCAAGGTGCCAAGCAAAAACAATGGGTGCAAGTCGTCTTTGAACTCAATACCCTATGACAACAGATTCTTCATGATAGCATGAAACTAACTGAAATGAGATGATAGGGATGTCCCCTCCTTCATGGAAGGTCCATTAACTACTTGGTGCACAGATTGGATGATGTATGCGCATGTAGTAGCGCCGGAAGGTCCCCAAGAACAAAAGAACTCTACTTTTGCACAAAGAACAAGGAAGAAAACTTGCACGACATTAAGCAAGAGACTAATTGGGTACAATCTCCCCCTATGCCTTGTGTGAGCGCTCCACAAAGCATGTATTTGATATATTATTCATCTCCAAGCTCAAAAAATAGCCCAATTTACAATTAGCATGCTTTAGCTTTTGTGTTTGCTTTTGTCCCACTAAAGAATTAAAGCTATTGGACGCCCAAGGAGTCGGCAGGCGATATCCAAATACAATATCCAATACAAATATTTAAATCGTGCACCCATGCACATACAAAAATGATAAATAAATGTCAAGCGCTTCAATAAATAAGCGCATCAAAATATTGGTGCCACGCCTAAGATGCGCACCCATCAAAATGATAATAATTTGAATACACGCTATCGTCCAGTGCTTCCCAACACCACCGCTGCCTGCTCTACACATCAACTGAAGCATTCACAATTGTTAGAAAATAATAAAATTAAATCAAAAAAAGTAAATACCTAGGTGTCTTCAGCTACAAAATAAATAAATTGGTTAGAACTCAATCCTAACTTGAATTTATTACGAGTGCGCACTTTAAACTCATAAACTTCTATTAATTTAAATATGTATTTTGCGAAATCACCCGCTATGGAATCACCCACTTACACATTAAATTAATAAGACGTCCGAAAATGACAAGCGTCCCCATTGACTTTTGGCACAAGAAATCCACCTTGTGTATGAGCCCCGGCAATAAATAAAATTTTACGGAATACACCGTGGAATATACCTCTTGGCATCATATCCCCGGGGTGGGATAGCAATTGTCCTCAATTGCTATTAGCTCAATGTGGAGCCAACAGTGTGGGGTAAGCAATTAGGTCTCGAGCGTGCATCTATTGGGCCTCTTCAACAAGATGATTTTTAAACTTAACCAAATATCTAGAATATCTACTGCCAATTCTAGTGGTCATAAAGTCAGTATCTAGAATAGTTTCAGGCTCAAGGATTTCAGTTTCTTCTTCTAGCAAAGGAGGATTTTCATATATAGGGTGTACAGATAATTGTCCTCTAAAAGGTTGTAATAAACTAATATGAAAAGTGTTGTAGATTTTTCAGTGTTGTGGTAATTCTAGTTTAAATGCATTGTCATTGATTTTGTGAATGATCTTGAAAGGTCCATAAAATCTAGGGGCTAATTTTACAACAAGGTATTTGTCAACACTTTGTAATCTTCGCTTTTCAATTCGTAACCAAACATAATCATCAACTTTGAAACTCATAGCTTTTCTTTTCTTGTTAACTTGTTTTGTGTATGATTACTTGGCTTTGGCAATCATATCTTTAACTTCATAAAAAATAGTAGCATGCATGTTAGCAATATCATCAGCAACTTGAACTTTGTTTGACAATTATGTAACAGGTGTAGGTAATCTATATCTATAAATAATTTCAAATGGTGCTTTATGTGTAGTTATATGTGATGTGTTATTGTATGCAAATTAATGTAAATGTAAATGTGTATCCCATGTTTGTGGTTTTGAAATTATGTATGCATGTAAAATATCTAAAATGGTACTGTTAGTAGCTTCTGTTTGACCATTTGTTTCAAGATAAAATACAGATGAAAAATCAATCTTTGTTTCTAAGTTAGCAAATAAAGTAATCCAAAAATTATTGCAGAATCTAGAATCACTATCAGAAATAATAACTTTTGGCAAACCATAACTAGTGAAAACAGTTTTCAAGAACAATTGAGCAACTTGAGATGCAGTTGATATTTTCTTGCATGGAATGAAATATGCTTGTTTGATAAACCTATCAACAATAGTCCAAATCATGTCATGATTAGCTTTAGTGTTAGGCAAACCAGTGATAAAATCGATTGAAATATGTTCCCACGGTCGTTCTGGAATTGGTAAAGGCATTAATAAACCATATTGTTTACCATGGTATCTTTTAACTCTTTGACAAATTAGGCATTCAGATACAAAGTTAGATACATCAGATTCCATGTGTGCCCAATAAAAAACTTCAATTAGTGTACGCAAAGTAGAAATAATTCCTCTATGGCCTTGGTATGGAGGACAATGAATTTCATGCAGAACAAATGATTGAAATGGAACATTTACACATAATCTATTTTCATAAAACATAAATCCATCAATGTAAGACAATTAATCAATGGGAATCCAGTTATTTGCAACTAGTTTATTCCAATCAGCTTGAAAAGTAGGGTCTTGGTCATAAGTGTCTTTCATAGAAAAAAGAGAGTCAAAAGATATCACAGAAATATTATGAATAGTCAGTCTTCTACTTAAAGCATCGGCAACAGCATTTTCTTTTTCGGGTTGATATTGTATGAGTGGATGAAAACTTTGAATAAAAGCAGTCCATTTAATGTGTCGGTTAGATATTTGTGGTTGACTAAGGAGATGTCTAATGCTTTATTGGTCGGTTTTGATCATGAATTCAGATCCCATTAAATAGTGTTTCCATTGAGGTAAAGCTTGTACTACATCTAGCAATTCCTTATCATAGGTAGAATATTTAAGTTCAGAGGGTTTAAGTTTGCAGCTAGAGTAGGCTATGGGATGAGAATCTTGCATAAGGACTGCTCCTATTCCAAATCCACTAGCATCAGTAACTACTAGGAAAAATGGTCTATTGAAGTCAGGTAATTGCAATACAAGAGTATGAGTTAAAACATGTTTCAATAAATCAAAGGACTTTTGTTGATTGTCAAACCAATGATACACAATGCCTTTCTTTAATAGTTTTGTCAAAGGTAATGCAAGCAATGAAAAATTTCTCACAAATTTTCTATAAAAGCTAGCAAGACCTAAGAAAGAACGTAATTCATGCACATTTTTTTGTATCGGCCAATTCAAAATTGCTTCTATCTTTTTAGGGTCAACTTTAATACCTTCATATGAAACAATATGTCTTAGATATTCAATTTGTATTTCAAAATTTTTACTCTTTTCTGGATTGACATGTAATTGATTCTCTTTTAATAATTTAAAAATCAAAGATAAATATTCATAATGCTCGTTCTCATTCTTACTGAAAACCAATATATCATCAAAGAAAACAATGACACAATGCTGATGCTTCAAAAATATGTGATTCATCATACGACTAAATGTGGCTGGTGCATTAGTTAAATCAAAAGGCATAACCATGAATTCATAGTATCCAAATTGTATTCTAAATGTAGTTTTGAATATATTAGATGTGTCCAATCTTACTTGATGGTATCTAGATTTAAGATCTATCTTGCTGAATATTGCAAATCCTTGTAGCTTGTCCATAAGATCATCTACCCTAGGAATCGGATATCTATTCTTAACAGTGATTTTATTTAGGGCACGATAATGAATGCACATGCAATAGGTATTTAATAAGTCCTCGGGTTAACAATTCTTCAATTTGGGCTTGAATTTCTTTCTGTTCAATTTGGTTATGTCTATATGGTGCTTTACATGGTGGTTGTGATCCAGAAATTAGGTCTATCTTGTGATCTTCATGACGTACATGTGATAATCCAGGTGGTAAGTTAACAGCAAAACAATCTTGAAATTGTGAAAGAAATTGTGCGTGTATAAGATGCATTTGATTTTCTTTAGCATCGATTTCATTCACCCATATTAAATAAGATTTGATACTTTCTCGTAATGCATGTTTAGCATGAGTATGACTAAGCAATGGAAAATTATTGAAAGTGTGCATACCATGCAATGTGATTTGTTTTTCATTAGAATGAATTTTCATTGAATGCATGGAATAATCTATATCAGGATTGTACTGATGTCGCCAAGGCATTCCTAAGATAATGTCACTAGACTGCAAAGGCACAATTAAGAAATTTCTACATTCAATATAATGACCAATTTTAATTTCTAAGTCATGCACCTCTTGTGTTCCATTGTATCTAGTGCTTAAGAATGCAGCCTTGATGCGATAATGTATAAAAACAGTATGTAAATTTAATTATTTGACCAATTTTGCAGAAATAAAGTCGTGTATGCTCCCATCATCATGTAAAACAGTCTTTTCTTTACCATGCACAAGACATTTCATTGTTAATAAAGAATGGAGATTTGGCATACCTGGTAAAGTATCTGAAGTAGTATCAACGGCGTCATCATCTTTCATGAAATCCGACATTTCTTTATGTTCTTCGTCTTTTGTTGCTCCCAAATAATTGATATGAACAGTTGGCTTTTTGGATTGGCAATTGGTCGCTAGATATCTAGGTTGATGACATTTGTAATAGACTATGGGTTTGGCTTTAGATACATTATTGGTAATAGCAGGAAGTTTAGGAATGTTGGAATTTGGCTGGAGAGATGGCTTAGAGTTTGGATTTGTGTTTGATGGTAAAGCAAGTGGTCGTGTCCAAGATTTACGGAATGAAGATGGAAGGAAATGTCTTTGATTGAATCTTCAAAAATTTTAATTGAATTGTTTTGAACCAAAGTTACCATTAGTTTGAAATTGTTGTGGTCACTTCTCTCGTCCTCAAATTTTGTCTTCAGTGTCATGGGCCAAGGAAATTGCATCTTCGAGAATCGTTGGCTTGAACATGTTGACCTCCACATAAAAATGTCCAAGTAAGCTAGACATAAACTTGCATTTATGGGTTGCCTCGGGTACATCTTCAAGCATTTGTAGTTGCAATAAAGCATTTCAAAAACGCTCGGTATATTGTGAAATAGGCTCACGATCCCTTTGTTGCAGAAGATTCCATTGTTTGATTACTTTTTCATGGAATTGGGGTGGAAGGAAATTCTGCAAAAATTTCTTTTGGAAAGTCTCCCAAGTAGTAGGACAATCAATGCTCTTACGGACAACAGTTCACCATAGGATGCTCGGTCAACTACATGATTAGTGACACACTTAATTTTGTCTTTCTCAGCATATTGTTCTTCATGGAAATAATCATCAAATTGACTGATAAAAGCAAGTACAGTCTTTCCATCGCGTAACCCATTGAAAGTACGAAATTTGAAATTTCTTTTACTTATCTTTGTTTCTTTTTTAATAGATTGCACTTCAAGTGTTGCATCGATCGTACATCGTATAAGATCTTCAGATTGCGGTCCATCTTGGTCGGTGGAAGATTGTTGCAGATTGGCCAATTGAGCTTGTAAGGTTTGACGTGCTCTTCGTTCCTCTTGAAGCTGCATCATAATCAAATCCAGTTTTTGCTCCATCATTGGTTCAGGTAGGTCACCTTCAGCCATAAAATCTTCCATGGTTTCATCAGACATCCTACAAAATTCCAAAAGACCTCATGCACTCGAAATCTTGTTAGCGGGATGAGCATAGCTCAAAGTCGGGTTTACAAGGCTTATTTCTCTTTTTTTTAAAATGGCTTTTTGTAGTATTTCTCCTTTTTGCGGATGCAAAATTTGATATCACAGTCATCTTCCAAGAAGATAATCTTGCGTGTAGACTGTGTATTGTAAACTGTTTGCTGGAATCGAGCTCTGTCAGAATGCAAGCACGAACAGGGGCTTGCAGGGAGTTATAGAACCAATTCGGGTGTACTTCCATGTGAATGCAGGCTATGGAAGAGATTAAGATTGAATTTTAAGCCTTAGTAAGACTTAAAAGAGACTTGAGCTTTAATTAAAAAGCTTAACTAATCGTTTTAATAACGACCAGGACAGCGGCAGCTTTTTGTAGACGGTGGTAGCATCGAATGCATCCTCATGCAGCAAGTCGTCAAATTTCGAATAGCTTAAGCAAAGCTTAAGCTTTGTTAAACTTAAAGTTATTATTAATGAAGATTTTTCTTACTGTATCTCTGAGAAAAAAACGTCTTGTTGAAGAAGCTTCCCGCGTGGTCCTCCGCCTACAGAATCGATCCTTCACGATCTGAGTGTGTAGCAGGGGGTTCTTGACTGCCAAGAACACGCTAGTATTGACGGATTGCCATGAGATCATTGACTATAGAGCTCGATCGTTCCAGAAGCTCCGCCTTTGCGTGAGATGGTAAGTGATTGGAAGCTCTCGATCTCAGCTTCGCTCTGATACCACTGGTGCACAGATCGGATGTTGTATGCGCACATAGTGAGCGCTGGAAGGTCCCCAAGAACAAAAGAACTCTACTTTTGCACAAAGAACAAGGAATAAAGCTTGCACGATATAAAGCAAGAGACTAATTGGGTACAATCTCTCCCCATGCCTTGTGTGAGCACTCCACAAAGCATGTATTTGATATATTATTCATCTCCAAGCTCAAAAAATAGCCCAACTTACAATTAGCACGCTTTAGCTTTTGTATTTGCTTTTGTCCCACTAAAGAATTAAAGCTATTGGGTGCCCAAGGAATCGAGCGGTACCTAAATACAATATCCAATACAAATATTTAAATCGTATGCCCATGCGCATACAAAAATAATAAATAAATATCAAGCACTTCAATAAATAAGCGCGTCAAAATAAATATTAGTGCCACGCCTAAGATGTGCACCCATAAAAAATTATAATAATTTGAATATACACTATCGTCCAGTGCTTCCCAATGCCAGCGCTGCCTACTCTACACATCAACTGAAGCATTTACAATTGTTAGAAAATAATAAAATTAAACCAACAAAAGTGAATACCTTACAGACTTCAGCTACTACAAAATAAATAAATTGATTAGAACTCAATCCTAACCTGAATTTATTACGAGTACGCACTCTAAACTTATAAACGTCTATTAATTTAAATATGTATTTTGCGGAATCACCCGCTATGGAATCACCCACTTAAACATTAAATTAACAAGACGCCCAAAAAGGACAGGTGTCCCCATCGACTTTTCACACAAGGAATCCACTTTGTGTATGAGCCCCGGCAATAAATAAAATTTTAAGAAATCCACTGTGAAATATGTCTCCTAGCATCACTACTTCAGCCAATACATATGTGACGCAGGACTCTACTGTGCATAAAGCTCCTGAATCTTCTCCCATAAATCCCATGCACTCTGATTCTCATTTTCAACAACATTATGATGGACCTCTTCTGAGAGTGACAAGATAATGGTAGACTTGCATAGCTCATCAACTTCCATCCAAACATCATCATCCATATCCTCGGATTTAACACCCTTGAAACATAAGGGTTTAATCTACAACTTCTGCACCAAAACCTACCATATCTGGGACTTCCAATACCCATAGTTGATACCATCCAACTTGGCAATGTTAAAGAGAGTTGTGTCTTTCAGATGGCCAGCCATACTGTCCCAAATCAAGGCAAAAAAGTAAAATTGCAGTTTGTTGTAATTAGCAAAAAATGCACTAAAACCATTGCTAAAACTGGCTGAAAGAGTGGATATCACCAAGAGAACCACCTATCCACCAAATATGACCAAGATAACATCAAACAGTAAGCATTACCCTCATAGAAGTGCTCAAAATCTGTAGATTTCAGCTTGTTGGAATAAATGATAGTAGTATGTAAAGCTATCCCAAAGTGAAGCAATCACTGATACATATGTCACTACAACTGCCAAGTAGCAAGATACATCCAACAGTGAGTGTCAAGGGGCAAGAAGGTACCAAGAACTATCAAACCAATAATCTGTCAAGCAAGAGACATATCATAGGTCTAGAAGTCATGCATGTAATGGGTCTCGGGGTAAGAGAAGAGACCAAGCACAAGCACAACTGATAGAGTAAGAAGCTCAGTGCATAACCATCCAAGATACATACAAAACTAACAAACCTGTGACAGAGATAGGTGCCTGCCCCAATAGGCGTATCAAATCGGTCCACTACAAACTAACTGCAGACATAAAGCTCTCAAGAGAGCAAATGCATGTAACTGTCCCACAAGCTCAAGCTCAAGTGTAAGTAAGACTCTGTGTACATCCGAATATACCAAGAGGCTCCCACTAGAAGTAAAGTTAGATGCAAATAGAGCAAGCAATGTTCTAATACATTGATTACATAGCATCAAACTTGCCAAATCCTAGTAGGGTACATCCGGAGCATAAATCCCAAGCTATCTTAGACCTGTAAAGCATAAGCCTAAAAGCATTCAAAGAGCATGTAGCTGACAACCAAATGTAATGCCCATTAGGTCCAAATGCTCAAATACATCTGAAAATGAAGCTCCAAGTGATGGTCAAGCATGGGCAAACCAAGTGGCATCCATATCTGACCAAAGCATAAATGTAAGAAGCCTAAATGTCAAGTAGTGACAATAGGCATAAACCGGTCCAAAGCGTGCCAACAACTGAAGCCAAATGCCAGTGAATGACGACCAAGGCGGAGCCTAATCCAAGATCAAAAGCATTCCAAAACTAAAAAGAAGCATTTGACAATCTCCAAATACATCAGTGTGATCAGTCAAATCTCCGGTAAGCACCCCGAATCCAAGAACCAATGCATACACCAAGTAAATGAGCTTCAATCCACTGTATTACAATAGCATATTTACTATTAAATGAAGCTCAATCCATGACCAAATCTACTCCAAATCAGTCCCAAAGCATAGATATAGCATCCCATAACATTCGGGTATCATCGGGCATCAATAGGCATCAAACGAGCAATGCCAAACAGTAAATGTCAAGTGTTGCCTTGTTTTGGCATAGTCCTGGGACTGTGTATATAGCAATGGCTGAAGGTGGAAGCACTCAAATCGATCATTGGGAGACAAGAACTAATGTCGGGGAGTCCAACAATGATTGAAAAGGTTGCCAACATTGTCGGGAAGCCAGGGAAGAAGCTGGAAGTGCCAAGAGGAGATCATCCCAACCCCCTAAAAATGCGCCGCATTTTGCACTGGCTACTCCTAGGGACTGGGGGGGTCTTTAGCAATGCTTTGGAGCACTTGGCAATGTTGAGGGGGCTCCGATGCAGCCCTGCAAGGTGCCAATGGAAGGTCGGAAGCTTGGGGAGGAGGCAGGAGATCAAAACATACCTGCAAATGAAGGTGCCATGGTTTCCATTGGAGCTCATGTTGAAGCTCTTTAAATCCGGGCTGAAGAAAATACCGAGAAAGCTTCAATGCCTTTGCTTTGATACCAATTGAAAGGGAAGTGAAACCTAGGAGGAAGAAGCTTGGCAGTGAGAGGTATGGCAGATGAAGAGCAAGAGCAAGAGAGAGAGTAAAAGCTCAAAGTGGGAACTCCAATAACCACAATGTGTGGCCCGGCCTTCCTTTATTCAAAATGTCACTAAAAGAATAAAGAATAAGTGACTATGACGAGCGCCTGCCACCTGTAGTGTGCAGTGGTGAGTACTGTCAGTGTAGTAATACACGGGCGGTCAGGCGAATGTGCCTTTATCCCCAACAAGCAGGTGGTTTATGCTATTGAGCTTTGAGTCTTAGACTAGGATCTTCTTCACTTGGATGTTTCATGGTTGATATGTCGTGGTCCGCATACATGTACTTGGATTGATTTGGGCTTCACACTCCAGGAGCATACACCTCTTTTGTCAGTTCTTGCCAGTGTTGTGTACACTTTGTCCTATTACACAAGGGGTGTGCTGGCTTACTGACGGATTCATTTGACATGCTTGGGTATTTTCTCAATGTTTGTATGACTGTCATATGCTAATTTATGCCCGCTTGATGCTGGTTATGATTTTACAATCAGTGGTTGACGTGGTGCATTGATTTTGCCTAAAGTTTGCTCTCATTGTACCTGGCTGCAATTTATTACAACAAGCAGTTATGTATGGACTGATGTGGAATTTTCATGATGAATCATCGTGATTTTATGTACTTTTGATGGTACTTGGTGGGCAACATCATTAGCTATCAATTTGTGGTCATTTTGCCTTGGTTTTGGTGGTATTTTTGGTTGTTTACAGTAGAAAACAGCAAGCAGTTTTGAATTGTTTACACTGTTTTGGACTACATTATGGATTCTTCTTCCATTGACAGTGTTATCTTCAATATCACTAAGCTTGATGGTACGAATTATGCATTTGGAAGAGCCAAGTTTGGCAGGTATTGGTGTAAAAATTGCAGATAAAGCCACTAAGGATGCATGGCGAGCAGCCTGAATGACAAATGGGATGAGCTTGATGAGTTATGCAAGTCCACCCTCATCTTGTCTCTCACCGAATAGGTGCATTACAATGTGGTTGAGGAAGCACAGAGTGCTTGGCAACTTTGGGATAAAATTAAGAACCTCTATGACAAGAAAAGTCCAGCAAGTCAGATGTATTGGCTGAAGCAGCTTATGGACCTGCGCATGAAGGAGAATATGACAATGTCTACTCATTTGAGCTAGTTCCATGCTATTCTCAAGAACTTGACTTCGCAATGTATTATCTTTAATGATGAGATTACTCCATTGTTTTTGCTTGGGACTCTAAGTGAGTCATGGGATGTATTCCGCAATGCCTTATGTGTTTCTGCTACTATTTTGAACTTGCTTGATGTAGAGAGTGCTCTTCTACAGGAAGAGATCAACCGTAAGAACTTGGATGTCTCTCGTGTGTCGCATGCTTTGACTGTTAGAGGCAAAGATGGTAATGGCAAGAATGACCATGGGAATGGTCGTGGTAGAGACTCGCAGAAGTCTAGGTCTAAGTCATATGGTAAGTCGTGCAGCAAGTCTCGTGGGAGAAATGCTAATGTGATATGTCATCATTGCAGCAAAAAGGGTCATATATGCCCACAGTGTCATGAGTTGCGCAATGAGAAGCGCAAAGAGAAGGGGAAAGACAAAGTACATGAAAATTCCTCTGATCGCAGCATTATGCCTACGAAATCCAGTGTGAAAATCGACGAGATAAATGTCATGTAGACTAACGACTCTGATGAGGAGTACATACTTGCAGCTAGTTTGTGTGATGCTACCTCGTTGACCAATATTCACTCTGTGTATGCGCAGTGCTGGGTTTTGGATTTTGGTGTTTCATTTCATGTTGCACCATGTCGTGCGTGGTTCCACTCCTACCGCACAGTCTTTGGTTCAGTTCGCTTGGGTGATGACAGGTCACTTACTATTGTTGGCATGTACGACTATAGTTCTCTACTGGCAGTACTTTTCTTACAGGATGTACATCATGTACCTCCGCTTACACACAGTCTTATGTCTGCAGGGCAGCTTGATGATGCTAGGTTTCATGTTTCGTTTGGGGATTCTGCCTGGAAGATCACTTGTAGCAGACTTGTGCTTGCTAGAGGTGCCAAAGCTGGCAGCATTTATCCTCTTGTAAATGATGAGTCCTCTGTTGACCATGTTTTGTTAGTGGGTTCCATCCCACATGTATCTCTTTGGCATGCCCGTTTGGGCTATATGTCCTTGAAGGGAATAAAAATGCTTTCTGGTTTGCAGTACTTACTGCCCCTTGACTATGCATGTTTAGATTCATGTGAGCATTGTCTTTATGGTAGATAGACTATGAAAACACATAAGAAGTCTAGTAAGTAGGACACACATCAGTGAGCCCTTGGCATTGGTACATTCGGATGTCTGTGGGCCCATGCCCTATCAGTCTATGGGTGGTGCAAAGTATTTTGTGATGTTCATTGACGATTTTTCGCGTAAAATCTGGGCTTATCCCATTAAGCTTAAGTCCGATGTCTTGGCTGTATTTCAGAGATGGCTTGTATTTGTTGAAAACCAGACTAGGCATAGGTTGAAATGCCTTAGGACTGACAATGGGGGAGAATATGTGTCACATGCTTTTGAGCAACTATGTGATGAGAGGGGTATTAAGCATCAATTGACCGCCCCCTATATCCCACCCCAGAATGGTTTGGCTGAGCGGATGAATAGAACCATCCAAGAGCGTGTATGCAGTATGCTTAGCCATGCAGGCTTACCATAGAGCTTTTGGGTTGAGACAGTCAATATAGTTGTGCATGTCATAAATAGATCACCTTCTAGTGGTTTGGATTTCCAGGTTGCAGAGGAGGTATGGACTGGGAAACCTCCATCTTATGCGCATCTACGTGTCTTTGGATGTGAGGCATTCTGCCATGTGCCCAAAGACAAGAGTACTAAGTTGGATCCTAAGAGTGTCAAATGCATTTTCCTTGGCTATGGGGATGTAGGCGAGATGGGTTACCATCTCTCGAATCCACAAGCACAGAAAGTCATCCACATCCATGATGTAGTCTTCCATGAAGACAAGATGCATAGGCATCCTGAGAAGGTGGTAGAGATATGCACGGTTATATTCCAAGAGGAGCCACGTGCTCCTACACAGCCAGTTGGACAGCCTGTAGCAGCAGTTGGTACACATGGCTAGGGTGTTGGACCGGCCACAGAGCCTGCCATGAGACGGTCTACTAGAGATAGACGTCCACCTAATAGATTTGAGCCCTCGATGCATTATGTCTTGGTTATAGATGCAAGAGAGCCTCTAACCTATGATAAGGCTATACGCAGGGGTGACAGTCACTCCTAGGAGAGGGCTATGCAGTCTGAGATAGACTCCCTGCACAAGAATATGACTTGGGATTTGGTTGCACTGCCTCAGGGCAAGAAGGCTTTGCCATGCAAATGGGTGTACAAGCTGAAAAGTACCCCTGGAAACCCCAAGCCGGCTTATAAGGCAAGACTTGTCGCTAAGGGTTTTAAACAGGAGCATGGAGTTGACTTTGATGAAGTCTTTTCTCCTATGGTCAAGATGAGCACCCTACGCTTGGTTTTGGTCTTAGTCGTGCAGCTTGACTTGGCGGATGGATGTCAAGACTACATTCTTACATGGGGATTTGCATTATGAGATATACATGGAGCAACCTAAGGGCTTTGCAGAACCTTGCAGGGAGCACCTAGTGTGCAAGTTGAAGAAAAGTCTTTATGGCTTGAAGCAAGCACCTAGGGAGTGGTATCATAAGTTTTATGCCTTTATGCAGTCATAGGGCTACAACAGAAGTGCTATGGATCTCTGTGTCTTTACACGAAGAAAGCCCGTAATGGCTCATTGCTTATTTTGGTACTTTATGTGGATGATATGGTGATAGCAGGGAAAGATCATGATTAGCTTTATGCTCTTAAATCTTAGCTAAAGAAGAGCTTTGAGATGAAAGATTTGGGACAGGCCTCTCACATTCTTGGTATGCGCATTAAGCGCGACAGGCATCAGGGACTACTCTACCTCTCACAGAGGGAGTACATTCATAAAGTCCTTGAGTGTTTCTGCATGCAAGATGTAAAGCCTATTGGCTGTCCATTACCTTCTTATGTGAAGGTTTCACATGTCGATTGTCCATAGACGGATGAGTAAAGAGCCGAGATGGTCAAGATCCCTTATGCATCAGCCGTGGATAGTTTGATGTATGCCATGATATCCACTCATCTAGATATTGCATTTGCAGTTGGTGTTGTGGCACGCTATATGGCTATAGCTGGAAAAAAGTATTGGGATGCCGTAAAGGATATCATGAGATACCTGAAGGGCACATCAAATATGTGTATTTTTTATGGCAACTAGAATATAGGAGTTATGGGCTACACAAATTCAGATTATGTAGGACATGCAGATAGTAGGAAGTCCGCTTCTGGTATCTTTACCTATACTGGAGGTGTTGTTTCTTGGATATCCAGGGTTCAAAAGTATATGGCTCTCTCTACCACTGAGGTCGAGTATGTTATGGCCACTAAGGCTTGCAAGGAGGCCATATGGTTGGGCCGTTTGGTTCATGACCTTGGGATTGATACTTTACCTACGCTGCATTCGGATTCTATGAGTGCTATTCAGCTAGCCAAGAATACGATCTTCCATGTGAAGACGAAACACATTGAGGTGAGGCATCACTTCATACGTGGGGCCGTGGAGGACAAGTCTGTTGACCTTGTCAAGATCTCCACTAACGAAAATCCTGTAGATCTGCTCACAAAAAGCCTCATTACTGAGTGCTTTGCCTTCCTCAGGAGATTGATGGGCATTGGATGAGATGACGTTTTTCCTCATCCTGTTGTACATGTGTACATTGTATTGTCTTTTCTTTTTCTTTTCACTCCTCACTGGGGCAGATTCACCTTTAAGTGGGAGGTTGTTGGGGGTAAAGGTGCCTTTGCCTAGCCACCTGTGTATTACTACACTGACAGTACCCGCCACTACACACTGCAGGTGGTGGGTGCCCATCATCGTCACTTTATTCTTTATTCTTTTAGTGACAGTTTGAATAAAGAAAGGCCCGGTCACACATTGTGACTGTTGGAGTTCCCATTCGTGTCTCTCTCTCTTCTTGCTCTTGCTCTCTACCATAGCTCACTTCCAAGCAAGCTTCGATCCTTCTCACCTTTCAATGAGTGCCTATCTATCATGAAAAATGCAAATAAGATTCCTTGGTTAATTTAGGATCCTTATCCTCACCCCTCATCCCTCATTAGAAGAAGAAATTAAAGTGCTCCACTCCACCTGCCCAAAACTCACAATTGCTCAAGAGAAAAGATGGTCCTCATAGTGTTGACCAATGAAGACAACCCATCTCACCACTAAAGAATTCCTGCACGACCCTCAAACTCACCCAACCACCTTTCCTTCTCCAACTAAGATTCCTTCTCCAACCAAGATTCCTAAATGAGAACATCCCCACTCTTGTGCATGTAAAGAACTCTCAAGTGCACATGCAATTAGAATTTTTTACATATAGTTGTAGTAGGCCTCATGTTGTATAACTGCTCAAATATGGTACACTAAGTGCATCAACCCATCCCACAATATGGTTGTAGATGAGAAAGAATGGGAGATGACCCCCAAGTGTAGTGTATCTGACAAGCACAACATGATATGCTCGTTATCCCCTCGTCCTAATGAACTATGAAGATATCGGCAAAAAAACATACGTGATCCATAATGTCCATCAACTACTATAGTTGAAGTCTAATATCAATATGTACAAGCAAACATCATTCTCAACCAAGAAGATCAAGTACTCAAGCGCAATGAATCCAAAACAATGACAAGAACAATCCTAGTCTAAACAAACACAAAAAAAAAATGCTAGAAAAGCAACGAAAAAAACAGTCATGCAAACAAGCAAGCACACAAAATCTTATTTACCAGATGCAACGATAGGGGTTTTTAGGTTGCAAAAAATCATAGGACAATGTAAGGAGGCTTTTGGAGAAAATGGGATTTGCAAGCAAGATAACAAGCTTAACCTTTATACTTGGGGGGGTTCCTCGGCATATGTTTCTATCAATAGGTCTTTGCTTGAACCTTCAAAAGCTAGTGAGAATATAGGCAAGGATGCGCAATTAACCCTCTCCTATTTGCAATTGCTACTCACCCTTGATTTTGAATGATAGACAAGATGTCTCAACAAGGATAGTTGGAAGGGATTGAGTATAAAGGTAAAAATCTAGCGAGGCAAGGATTTTCCAATGACTTGATGATGATGCTTAGAAAAAAAAAAGAGCCTACAAAGATAAATGGAGATAGTAGAGGTATATGAAAGGATAGTTGGTCTCAAGATTAATTGGCTAAATCATGATTGGTTTTTGTGCCATTGAAGAAGTGTTGCAACACCTAGGTTGGCCTAGAAAAGTGGACATCAATGTTTCTATTTTTAGATACTTAGGATTCAATGTAGGAATAGGAGCAATCAAAGCATCTAGGTATAAGTTTGGTCCTCAACAAACTCAAGAGACATGTCAACTATTACAAGTGCTGGTCATTACATGTGAAGTTGAAAATCCTAAGAGTGTTTGTATAATATGCAACCTTAATATTTTACCTCCCAATAATGTGTTGGAGCAAAAAATCTAAAAAGGTTAGGACTCCATATTTGGAAATTTCTTGTGGGGGGAATATGGAAAATCCAATTACCTCACTCCACTAAGCATGGACTACTTGAAAGTAAGTTTGAAGGATGGTAGGTTGCAATTAATGGATGTTGAAAGAGAGGTAAATTCAAAGACCGAGACATAATTCAGATTCTATGGGTCCCTCATAAAAGAAATCATGGCAAATTTGGATATCAACAATGAAGCTTGAGTGTCTAACCAAGACAGTGTATTTTGGACTTGGGTATTTCATCCATCCTTAGAAAAAAGAATAGGAAGGAGAGGATGAGCACTTGCCAAGAGGGGAGTCCCCAAGGTGGATTAGAGGGACTCACCTAGTGGAGTCTTCCAAAGTCAGTTAAGATTGCATGGGAGTTTGTAGCCACAAATTGAGCTTGACTACATAGAATTATTATAAGCAAAGGGGACCATTAGTGACATGGCTCAAAAAACTATCAAGTTTCCCTATGAGACACTGGTAACATGCATGGCATTTTCGACATTATTTGCGTCTCTTAAACAATGGATCTAAAGCATTGCTTATGCGATGAAATTTGCAATGATTTTTAAGATGGCAAATTGAATTTCGATGCATATGCAATGCTCAAAAAAGTTTCATCACGCAAACGATGCCTCTTATTAGAATTTAGGCTTCTCCCAATTTTATTTTTCATCTCCATTTGGCGTGCAATTGTCTTTCTCTCTCCACAAAATAGAAAATATCATCACAAGCAACAAGGATCATTGCAAGTCAATTGCGCAAGCTAATGGCAAGTATTTATCTCTCTCAAATCCCCTCGTATGCTTGATTGAGCAAGATGTTTTATCTTTCCCTTTTGTTCAATTATTGTTGAGTTTTGTTTGTGATCACGTTGTCTCTAGTTTAGGGTTTCCCTATGGTGACTATGCCTTTGGTCATAGCTAGGGCATGATTTAGGGTTTCCCCTCTAGTCATCATTAGGCATTATAGAATTCACTACTTGTTTGTATATTTATTGTAATGTTTTGTGAAGTGCAAGATGATATAATTTAATTTTGTTTAGTACAATGCTTGTCTTGTGAGTTCTTTTCACTCTTCATGTTCACCTCATATATCTCAATGTTCATGAGAATCGATGCTTTGGGATAAAACACTTGTTTGGGTTTTTCTCATGGAAATTGCTCATTTATTGTGTATTTTCTTCTCTTGTTTGAGTGAATGAGAGATCCATGGTATTTTTGGTTGCCTATAGCATTGGCACATATTTATTTGCACATCTATTGGTGCAAAAATTAGGAAAAGTGCAAGGCAATCAATGTATGCTATAGATAGATATTGCTAGTACTCTTCCACGAGAGGTTTGCCTTATTTTTTATATATGTTGCACAATAGAATCCTATAGATATGAATGTGTGCAGGCAAAAAAGATGAACTCAAGAAACTTATACCCATGATCCTATAGATGTGAATGTGTGTAGGCAAAAAAGATGAACTCAAGAAACTTATACCCATGATGTTATGAAAACAATCAAGTGATTTCTCATGAATTAATTAGGATTTAGATATCAATCAAAATTGTTAAGACATGGATCAAATTTTTAACACAAGTAAGATCAAGGTTAATTAGAGACAATGAATATAGTGAATGATAACGAATGAACACAATTATGATTAAAATAACTCAAAGATAATGAATATAGTGATGATTTTTTCTTCAAAATCAATCATATGGGGTGAATCTCTAAGAATAACAGTAAAGGGACTAGGATGCCAGATAGATAGATCACAACCAATATTTCTCTACTTATGTTAAAGGACTTGAAAGGGGAGCAACTAGAAATGGATGCTAGATAGGAAGGAGGGCATGAAATCTTGGTGAAAGGGGGTTATTGCATGCTAAAATTTACTCTCATAAATTGATTCAAATTGGGCTTTGAAGTAGCCCATTGCTATCATAAATCTCACTATTACTATGTACACATTGCATGTAATATGGAGTGAGAAGCATTCAATATAGCATTAACCAATAATGTATTTGTTCTTAGCCTTCACACATTAGTCCTAATCTTGTTCAAAGCATCCCTAAAGTATCTTTCAAATTTTGCATTTCTACATGCTCTAGATATCATGTAGATTGCTTGTCTCTTTCTTATTTAACAAACCTTGTCAAATGGAAATAGTTATGGATAGCAGTGGGCTGTTTGAAAGCTTCAGCTTGCTTCATACTTCAACAATAGTCATGGATAGTAATATTCATGCCTTTTCTTGATCAGTTTCCCTCATGCTCTGCCTATCTATGCTCTTGAGTTAGAGTAGCTCCGATGCCTTCTTGTTGTCCACTTTTAGTCTTCTCCCTCTCCCTCTTTAGATCATGCCCCCTTTACCTCCCTCTTTTCTCATGGGACTCTCTAAGGTTTGGGCCCTTGATTGATATTTGGTATCATGTGGACATGTATATACCTACCAAAGTCATTATATGCTACTATTACGTGAATTTAATATCTCATGAAAACAAGGCTACCAATGTCCCAAATGTATACTGTTAAAATCCTTGAGTGGTGGAACCATTCCACTGCTTTCTTCCATCGGACTTGAAACCATATGACAACAACTGAATTGAGGGGTAGTAGGCATGGATTTTAGGAGCATAAATTCAAGGCTTGAACAAGTGCATCCATCCCGTGGACAACAAGAAAGAATACACAATGCTATGATATGTATTAAAGGAGAAGAGAAAGAGTAAGGGGGAAGACGGTGAAAACAAGGGGCACATCAAGAATCATTATAAAGGGATTTACATGGGTGGTTTAGTGGCTTATGAAAGCAATTGTTCATAGAGAAGAATAAAACATTATAAGTGTTTGAATAAAGAAAGGCCCGGTCACACATTGTGACTGTTGGAGTTTCCATTCGTGTCTCTCTCTCTTCTTGCTCTTGCTCTCTACCATAGCTCACTTCCAAGCAAGCTTTGATCCTTCTCACCTTTCAATGAGTGCCTATCTATCATGAAAAATGCAAATAAGGTTCCTTGGTTAATTTAGGATCCTTATCCTCACCCCTCATCCCTCATTAGAAGAAGAAATTAAAGTGCTCCACTCCACCTGCCCAAAACTCACAATTGCTCAAGAGAAAGATGGTCCTCATAGTGTTGACCAATGAAGACAACCCATCTCACCACTGAAGAATTCATGCACAACCCTCAAACTCACCCAACCACCTTTCCTTCTCCAACCAAGATTCCTTCTCCAACCAAGATTCCTTAATGAGAACATCCCCACTCTTGTGCATGTAAAGAACTCTCAAGTGCACATGCAATTAGAATTTTTTACATATAGTTGTAGTAGGCCTCATGTTGTATAACTACTCAAATATGGTACACTAAGTGCATCAACCCATCCCACGTTATGGTTGTAGATGAGAAAGAATGGGAGATGACCCCCAAGTGTAGTGTATCTGACAAGCACAACATGATATGCTCGTTATCCCCTCGTCCTAATGAACTATGAAGATATCGGCAAAAAAACATACGTGATCCATAATGTCCATCAACTACTATAGTTGAAGTCTAATATCAATATGTACAAGCAAACATCATTCTCAACCAAGAAGATCAAGTACTCAAGCGCAATGAATCCAAAACAATGACAAGAACAATCCTAGTCTAAACAAACACAAAAAAAAAATGCTAGAAAAGCAACGAAAAAAATAGTCATGCAAACAAGCACGCACACAAAATCTTATTTACCAGATGCAACGATAGGGGTTTTTAGGTTGCAAAAAATCATAGGACAATGTAAGGAGGCTTTTGGAGAAAATGGGATTTGCAAGCAAGATAACAAGCTTAACCTTTATATTTGGGGGGGTTCCTCGGCATATGTTTCTATCAATAGGTCTTTGCTTGAACCTTCAAAAGCTAGTGAGAATTTAGGCAAGGATGTGCAATTAACCCTCTCCTATTTGCAATTGCTACTCACCCTTGATTTTGAATGATAGACAAGATGTCTCAACAAGGATAGTTGGAAGGGATTGAGTATAAAGGTAAAAATCTAGCGAGGCAAGGATTTTCCAATGACTTGATGATGATGCTGAGAAAAAAAAAAGAGCCTACAAAGATAAATGGAGATAGTAGAGGTATACGAAAGGATAGTTGGTCTCAAGATTAATTGGCTAAATCATGATTGGTTTTTGTGCCATTGAAGAAGTGTTGCAACACCTAGGTTGGCCTAGAAAAGTGGACATCAATGTTTCTATTTTTAGATACTTAGGATTCAATGTAGGAATAGGAGCAATCAAAGCATCTAGGTATAAGTTTGGTCCTCAACAAACTCAAGAGACATGTCAACTATTACAAGTGCTGGTCATTACATGTGAAGTTGAAAATCCTAAGAGTGTTTGTATAATATGCAACCTTAATATTTTACCTCCCAATAATGTGTTGGAGCAAAAAATCTAAAAAGGTTAGGACTCCATATTTGGAAATTTCTTGTGGGGGGAATATGGAAAATCCAATTACCTCACTCCACTAAGCATGGACTACTTGAAAGTAAGTTTGAAGGATGGTAGGTTGCAATTAATGGATGTTGAAAGAGAGGTAAATTCAAAGATCGAGACATAATTCAGATTCTATGGGTCCCTCATAAAAGAAATCATGGCAAATTTGGATATCAACAATGAAGCTTGAGTGTCTAACCAAGACAGTGTATTTTGGACTTGGGTATTTCATCCATCCTTAGAAAAAAGAATAGGAAGGAGAGGATGAGCACTTGCCAAGAGGGGAGTCCCCAAGGTGGATAAGAGGGACTCACCTAGTGGAGTCTTCCAAAGTCAGTTAAGATTGCATGGGAGTTTGTAGCCACAAATTGAGCTTGACTACATAGAATTATTATAAGCAAAGGGGACCATTAGTGACATGGCTCAAAAAACTATCAAGTTTCCCTATGAGACACTGGTAACATGCATGGCATTTTCGACATTATTTGCGTCTCTTAAACAATGGATCTAAAGCATTGCTTATGCGATGAAATTTGCAATGATTTTTAAGATGGCAAATTGAATTTCGATGCATATGCAATGCTCAAAAAAGTTTCATCATGCAAACGATGCCTCTTATTAGAATTTAGGCTTCTCCCAATTTTATTTTTCATCTCCATTTGGCGTGCAATTGTCTTTCTCTCTCCACAAAATAGAAAATATCATCACAAGCAACAAGGATCATTGCAAGTCAATTGCGCAAGCTAATGGCAAGTATTTATCTCTCTCAAATCCCCTCGTATGCTTGATTGAGCAAGATGTTTTATCTTTCCCTTTTGTTCAATTATTGTTGAGTTTTGTTTGTGATCACGTTGTCTCTAGTTTAGGGTTTCCCTATGGTGACTATGCCTTTGGTCATAGCTAGGGCATGATTTAGGGTTTCCCCTCTAGTCATCATTAGGCATTATAGAATTCACTACTTGTTTGTATATTTATTGTAATGTTTTGTGAAGTGCAAGATGATATAATTTAATTTTGTTTAGTACAATGCTTGTCTTGTGAGTTCTTTTCACTCTTCATGTTCACCTCATATATCTCAATGTTCATGAGAATCGATGCTTTGGGATAAAACACTTGTTTGGGTTTTTCTCATGGAAATTGCTCATTTATTGTGTATTTTCTTCTCTTGTTTGAGTGAATGAGAGATCCATGGTATTTTTGGTTGCCTATAGCATTGGCACATATTTATTTGCACATCTATTGGTGCAAAAATTAGGAAAAGTGCAAGGCAATCAATGTATGCTATAGATAGATATTGCTAGTACTCTTCCACGAGAGGTTTGCCTTATTTTTTATATATGTTGCACAATAGAATCCTATAGATATGAATGTGTGCAGGCAAAAAAGATGAACTCAAGAAACTTATACCCATGATCCTATAGATGTGAATGTGTGTAGGCAAAAAAGATGAACTCAAGAAACTTATACCCATGATGTTATGAAAACAATCAAGTGATTTCTCATGAATTAATTAGGATTTAGATATCAATCAAAATTGTTAAGACATGGATCAAATTTTTAACACAAGTAAGATCAAGGTTAATTAGAGACAATGAATATAGTGAATGATAACGAATGAACACAATTATGATTAAAATAACTCAAAGATAATGAATATAGTGATGATTTTTTCTTCAAAATCAATCATATGGGGTGAATCTCTAAGAATAACAGTAAAGGGACTAGGATGCCAGATAGATAGATCACAACCAATATTTCTCTACTTATGTTAAAGGACTTGAAAGGGGAGCAACTAGAAATGGATGCTAGATAGGAAGGAGGGCATGAAATCTTGGTGAAAGGGGGTTATTGCATGCTAAAATTTACTCTCATAAATTGATTCAAATTGGGCTTTGAAGTAGCCCATTGCTATCATAAATCTCACTATTACTATGTACACATTGCATGTAATATGGAGTGAGAAGCATTCAATATAGCATTAACCAATAATGTATTTGTTCTTAGCCTTCACACATTAGTCCTAATCTTGTTCAAAGCATCCCTAAAGTATCTTTCAAATTTTGCATTTCTACATGCTCTAGATATCATGTAGATTGCTTGTCTCTTTCTTATTTAACAAACCTTGTCAAATGGAAATAGTTATGGATAGCAGTGGGCTGTTTGAAAGCTTCAGCTTGCTTCATACTTCAACAATAGTCATGGATAGTAATATTCATGCCTTTTCTTGATCAGTTTCCCTCATGCTCTGCCTATCTATGCTCTTGAGTTAGAGTAGCTCCGATGCCTTCTTGTTGTCCACTTTTAGTCTTCTCCCTCTCCCTCTTTAGATCATGCCCCCTTTACCTCCCTCTTTTCTCATGGGACTCTCTAAGGTTTGGGCCCTTGATTGATATTTGGTATCATGTGGACATGTATATACCTACCAAAGTCATTATATGCTACTATTACGTGAATTTAATATCTCATGAAAACAAGGCTACCAATGTCCCAAATGTATACTGTTAAAATCCTTGAGTGGTGGAACCATTCCACTGCTTTCTTCCATCGGACTTGAAACCATATGACAACAACTGAATTGAGGGGTAGTAGGCATGGATTTTAGGAGCATAAATTCAAGGCTTGAACAAGTGCATCCATCCCGTGGACAACAAGAAAGAATACACAATGCTATGATATGTATTAAAGGAGAAGAGAAAGAGTAAGGGGGAAGACGGTGAAAACAAGGGGCACATCAAGAATCATTATAAAGGGATTTACATGGGTGGTTTAGTGGCTTATGAAAGCAATTGTTCATAGAGAAGAATAAAACATTATAAGTGTTTGAATAAAGAAAGGCCCGGTCACACATTGTGACTGTTGGAGTTTCCATTCGTGTCTCTCTCTCTTCTTGCTCTTGCTCTCTACCATAGCTCACTTCCAAGCAAGCTTTGATCCTTCTCACCTTTCAATGAGTGCCTATCTATCATGAAAAATGCAAATAAGGTTCCTTGGTTAATTTAGGATCCTTATCCTCACCCCTCATCCCTCATTAGAAGAAGAAATTAAAGTGCTCCACTCCACCTGCCCAAAACTCACAATTGCTCAAGAGAAAGATGGTCCTCATAGTGTTGACCAATGAAGACAACCCATCTCACCACTGAAGAATTCATGCACAACCCTCAAACTCACCCAACCACCTTTCCTTCTCCAACCAAGATTCCTTCTCCAACCAAGATTCCTTAATGAGAACATCCCCACTCTTGTGCATGTAAAGAACTCTCAAGTGCACATGCAATTAGAATTTTTTACATATAGTTGTAGTAGGCCTCATGTTGTATAACTACTCAAATATGGTACACTAAGTGCATCAACCCATCCCACGTTATGGTTGTAGATGAGAAAGAATGGGAGATGACCCCCAAGTGTAGTGTATCTGACAAGCACAACATGATATGCTCGTTATCCCCTCGTCCTAATGAACTATGAAGATATCGGCAAAAAAACATACGTGATCCATAATGTCCATCAACTACTATAGTTGAAGTCTAATATCAATATGTACAAGCAAACATCATTCTCAACCAAGAAGATCAAGTACTCAAGCGCAATGAATCCAAAACAATGACAAGAACAATCCTAGTCTAAACAAACACAAAAAAAAAATGCTAGAAAAGCAACGAAAAAAATAGTCATGCAAACAAGCACGCACACAAAATCTTATTTACCAGATGCAACGATAGGGGTTTTTAGGTTGCAAAAAATCATAGGACAATGTAAGGAGGCTTTTGGAGAAAATGGGATTTGCAAGCAAGATAACAAGCTTAACCTTTATATTTGGGGGGGTTCCTCGGCATATGTTTCTATCAATAGGTCTTTGCTTGAACCTTCAAAAGCTAGTGAGAATTTAGGCAAGGATGTGCAATTAACCCTCTCCTATTTGCAATTGCTACTCACCCTTGATTTTGAATGATAGACAAGATGTCTCAACAAGGATAGTTGGAAGGGATTGAGTATAAAGGTAAAAATCTAGCGAGGCAAGGATTTTCCAATGACTTGATGATGATGCTGAGAAAAAAAAAGAGCCTACAAAGATAAATGGAGATAGTAGAGGTATACGAAAGGATAGTTGGTCTCAAGATTAATTGGCTAAATCATGATTGGTTTTTGTGCCATTGAAGAAGTGTTGCAACACCTAGGTTGGCCTAGAAAAGTGGACATCAATGTTTCTATTTTTAGATACTTAGGATTCAATGTAGGAATAGGAGCAATCAAAGCATCTAGGTATAAGTTTGGTCCTCAACAAACTCAAGAGACATGTCAACTATTACAAGTGCTGGTCATTACATGTGAAGTTGAAAATCCTAAGAGTGTTTGTATAATATGCAACCTTAATATTTTACCTCCCAATAATGTGTTGGAGCAAAAAATCTAAAAAGGTTAGGACTCCATATTTGGAAATTTCTTGTGGGGGGAATATGGAAAATCCAATTACCTCACTCCACTAAGCATGGACTACTTGAAAGTAAGTTTGAAGGATGGTAGGTTGCAATTAATGGATGTTGAAAGAGAGGTAAATTCAAAGATCGAGACATAATTCAGATTCTATGGGTCCCTCATAAAAGAAATCATGGCAAATTTGGATATCAACAATGAAGCTTGAGTGTCTAACCAAGACAGTGTATTTTGGACTTGGGTATTTCATCCATCCTTAGAAAAAAGAATAGGAAGGAGAGGATGAGCACTTGCCAAGAGGGGAGTCCCCAAGGTGGATAAGAGGGACTCACCTAGTGGAGTCTTCCAAAGTCAGTTAAGATTGCATGGGAGTTTGTAGCCACAAATTGAGCTTGACTACATAGAATTATTATAAGCAAAGGGGACCATTAGTGACATGGCTCAAAAAACTATCAAGTTTCCCTATGAGACACTGGTAACATGCATGGCATTTTCGACATTATTTGCGTCTCTTAAACAATGGATCTAAAGCATTGCTTATGCGATGAAATTTGCAATGATTTTTAAGATGGCAAATTGAATTTCGATGCATATGCAATGCTCAAAAAAGTTTCATCATGCAAACGATGCCTCTTATTAGAATTTAGGCTTCTCCCAATTTTATTTTTCATCTCCATTTGGCGTGCAATTGTCTTTCTCTCTCCACAAAATAGAAAATATCATCACAAGCAACAAGGATCATTGCAAGTCAATTGCGCAAGCTAATGGCAAGTATTTATCTCTCTCAAATCCCCTCGTATGCTTGATTGAGCAAGATGTTTTATCTTTCCCTTTTGTTCAATTATTGTTGAGTTTTGTTTGTGATCACGTTGTCTCTAGTTTAGGGTTTCCCTATGGTGACTATGCCTTTGGTCATAGCTAGGGCATGATTTAGGGTTTCCCCTCTAGTCATCATTAGGCATTATAGAATTCACTACTTGTTTGTATATTTATTGTAATGTTTTGTGAAGTGCAAGATGATATAATTTAATTTTGTTTAGTACAATGCTTGTCTTGTGAGTTCTTTTCACTCTTCATGTTCACCTCATATATCTCAATGTTCATGAGAATCGATGCTTTGGGATAAAACACTTGTTTGGGTTTTTCTCATGGAAATTGCTCATTTATTGTGTATTTTCTTCTCTTGTTTGAGTGAATGAGAGATCCATGGTATTTTTGGTTGCCTATAGCATTGGCACATATTTATTTGCACATCTATTGGTGCAAAAATTAGGAAAAGTGCAAGGCAATCAATGTATGCTATAGATAGATATTGCTAGTACTCTTCCACGAGAGGTTTGCCTTATTTTTTATATATGTTGCACAATAGAATCCTATAGATATGAATGTGTGCAGGCAAAAAAGATGAACTCAAGAAACTTATACCCATGATCCTATAGATGTGAATGTGTGTAGGCAAAAAAGATGAACTCAAGAAACTTATACCCATGATGTTATGAAAACAATCAAGTGATTTCTCATGAATTAATTAGGATTTAGATATCAATCAAAATTGTTAAGACATGGATCAAATTTTTAACACAAGTAAGATCAAGGTTAATTAGAGACAATGAATATAGTGAATGATAACGAATGAACACAATTATGATTAAAATAACTCAAAGATAATGAATATAGTGATGATTTTTTCTTCAAAATCAATCATATGGGGTGAATCTCTAAGAATAACAGTAAAGGGACTAGGATGCCAGATAGATAGATCACAACCAATATTTCTCTACTTATGTTAAAGGACTTGAAAGGGGAGCAACTAGAAATGGATGCTAGATAGGAAGGAGGGCATGAAATCTTGGTGAAAGGGGGTTATTGCATGCTAAAATTTACTCTCATAAATTGATTCAAATTGGGCTTTGAAGTAGCCCATTGCTATCATAAATCTCACTATTACTATGTACACATTGCATGTAATATGGAGTGAGAAGCATTCAATATAGCATTAACCAATAATGTATTTGTTCTTAGCCTTCACACATTAGTCCTAATCTTGTTCAAAGCATCCCTAAAGTATCTTTCAAATTTTGCATTTCTACATGCTCTAGATATCATGTAGATTGCTTGTCTCTTTCTTATTTAACAAACCTTGTCAAATGGAAATAGTTATGGATAGCAGTGGGCTGTTTGAAAGCTTCAGCTTGCTTCATACTTCAACAATAGTCATGGATAGTAATATTCATGCCTTTTCTTGATCAGTTTCCCTCATGCTCTGCCTATCTATGCTCTTGAGTTAGAGTAGCTCCGATGCCTTCTTGTTGTCCACTTTTAGTCTTCTCCCTCTCCCTCTTTAGATCATGCCCCCTTTACCTCCCTCTTTTCTCATGGGACTCTCTAAGGTTTGGGCCCTTGATTGATATTTGGTATCATGTGGACATGTATATACCTACCAAAGTCATTATATGCTACTATTACGTGAATTTAATATCTCATGAAAACAAGGCTACCAATGTCCCAAATGTATACTGTTAAAATCCTTGAGTGGTGGAACCATTCCACTGCTTTCTTCCATCGGACTTGAAACCATATGACAACAACTGAATTGAGGGGTAGTAGGCATGGATTTTAGGAGCATAAATTCAAGGCTTGAACAAGTGCATCCATCCCGTGGACAACAAGAAAGAATACACAATGCTATGATATGTATTAAAGGAGAAGAGAAAGAGTAAGGGGGAAGACGGTGAAAACAAGGGGCACATCAAGAATCATTATAAAGGGATTTACATGGGTGGTTTAGTGGCTTATGAAAGCAATTGTTCATAGAGAAGAATAAAACATTATAAGTGTTGTCCTCAATTGAACAAAGAGAAGTAGTAGACTGTTTCAATTAAGTACAATTCATTGGTATCCTAAAGCATAAAAGGGGTAGTTATCCATAGCTAGACTATACTTCTAAAAAGTGTATATATATGCCGTGGAGTTGGCTTATCCATGGATTCATAATGAGGGTTCCAAAACTAAAAGCTTGAAGCTCTTGCACATAGGAGAATATAGGGATAAGAGTCTTATAATAGACAAGCCAGCATACAAAGAAAGCTAAAGAAGCTATAGTAAGAGTGGAAACATCTTCATAAAAATATTTAAGGTTTGGCTTGCAAGAGCACTATATTTACATGATCATGTATTCAAGAGTGGTTTTAAAATATTTAGGAGCATGACAAACTCAATTACTTGTCATTGTTTTTGCTTTGTATTGAGAACACTCTTGAGAATAAACAAATTTATAAGTATGTTAAATGTATCTAGTTTCCACCAAGAGTGAATCCAAAGCACATTGGAAAAAATATGTGACAGAATCTCTATGAATAAAGAGTTAATTGAAACTTCTATAGGGATGCTTTGATCCTTTATCTTAAAGTGGAAATTTGCTAGGAAGTGCAAAGTCTATAATTGGGTGCTTCTTGGTGAGTTTGATCTCTAAGATAAGTGATGAATGTATTCCTACAAAAGACTCAATTAGTTCTTTCTCTATATAGACTTGCAATACATACATTTTCAACTATTCTAAGATTTTCTCTTGATCAAAAGAAACCTTCAATACAATTATGAAATCTATTATTCTCAATAGCATTTTCAATATATCACCAAAATAATTACAAATAAACAAGTTTCATGTGCCTCTAAACCTTTTCAGAGTTCTCTTAAATTTGTAATAATCTGAGCATGAATGTTTTTGTAACGTAGACCCTATCTTTGCCATGAAGGTTTTTATGGTTTTTGCTTCAACTTCTTTAATACTCCTTAGGTTATCTTGTCTATTTTAAAACTCTTCTCACTGGATGCTAATGACCTAAGAGAAACCTCATGGACCTCTAAGAACTTCCATTCTAGGTGATCAGCATCACATGCTCACTAGAAGTCAATGTGGTCAAGGGAGAGCAAGCAAATGGCTAAAGTAGCTAAAACAAGAGTTGGAAAAGCTTCATACAAATGTTAGGATTTGACTTGCAAAAGCTCTCATTCAAGAATAACTTGAAAAGATCTAGGGACATGACGGATTCAATTACACATCTTTGTTTTGGTCATGTATCAGGATTTCTCCTAAGAATAAACAATTTTATAATTATGTTCAAGATTTCTAGTCTTGATCAATAATAAATTTTGGGCACATTGATGAAACCATGTGATGCAAGCTCTATGAGGAAATTATTAATCACAATTTTGTAGGGATTCTTCACTCTCGTATCTTAAAGTTCAAATTTTATAGGAAGTAACCAAGTACTAACTTTGCACAATTACATAAGTTAAGAAAAGATTGTTGGCTTTACATAGTATATATTAGTTCCTTGCCAAGGATCTTTCCTTGACCTATGCAATTGCTATCCGCTCCTAACATAAGAGTTTATTATGTAAAAGAGATTTTTCTCATATTTAAAGATCATCAAAAATTTCTCTTTCATAGGAGACATCCTTTATCCTCATGGTGGATAGCAATTATATGAGTCGAAGAAAGATCTTTAGTAAGGGATTAAGATACACTGCAAATGGTAAAAATCTTTCTTTAGCTCATGCAATCATACAAAGTCAATATTTTGGTACTTTTTAGTAAATTTGAACTCCAATATTAGATACAAATGAATTTTTATAGAAATGTCAATTAGGTCATTCTCCTTAAAGCTTGTAATACATACATTTTCCAACTACTCTAATATTTTATCCTTATTAGAAGAAACCTTTAATAAAATTGCAAAATCATTTATTTCTAGTGGAATTTTCAACACAGCACAAGAACGATGATGAAGAAATGAGTTTTGCATGTCCCTAAACCTTTATAGAGTTCTTTTGAATTCATGACTATCTAAGTATTAATGTTTTCATAACCTAGACTCTATCTTTGCTATGAAGATTTTCATGCTTTTGCTTGAGCTTCTTTAGTATGCATTATGCTATCTTGTCCATTTTGAAACACATTTCACTAGATGCTAATGACCAACAAGATATCTCGAGAGCCTGAAAGAACTTCTATTCTAGGTGATCAATGTCACATTCTAACTGCTATCATATATAGAGAGGAATGAGCTTATCTTTGAATATAGCAAGAAGAGTCTTGAAGCAAGGCTTGAATGATGTTCATCTTTTATTGCCACGTTGCATTACTTTATCTAAAGAGGCATTGCTTAAATTTTTATGAGATAAATCCATTCTTAATAGGTAGATAACTACTTATTGCAAGTTAAAATTGCACAATAGATATTTCAAAATGGGTTCGTTTAAGCTAAGCTTCAAAATGACATGATAATGAAACATGGGCAACATTTTCCTTAAGACTTTTATCACCATATTCGAAGGCTAGCATGTTCCTTCAATACTCATTTTGCTTCACATGTATCATTGTCATACTAATGAGTATTGATCTAATCAAGGAGAGGAGCTATCATTTGTAGTAGTCAAATCTAGTGCAGTAGTCATTAGCACAATACAAGGGTCATAGCAATGTAGTGAACTAAGTTGAACAATACAAGGGTCATTAGCACAATACAAGGGTCATACCAGTAGTCAAATAAGCTGAACTAAGAGACCAAAATTGTTTATGAAGAAGTTAGGATTTGGATTGCAAATAATGTCATACTTATATGATCATGTATTCAAGAGTGATCTAAGGAAGTTTAGGGACATAATGATGTTGGGGTAAAAGGCCCTTGGTCCTGCCCATGTACAGTGACCGCCCATATTCTTTATTCATATAGATATGAAAGTGCAATAAGATTGTCATAACATTGTTGACAGCACCTACATTGTGTGTGCTCTTCTCTCCCGCATCTCCTGCATACCTTTCAACCGGTATCAGAGCTACTCCTTTGCGAGCTCTTCCCGACATCTACCCGAGGTATGAGATCTTGTTCTCTCTCATTCATTTCAGTCTACATAGGTACAACAGGGTTTATAGATTGGGGTAGCCATTGATGAGCTCCCCTTGAAGCTTGAAGCTTCCCCCTTTGAACTTGGCTTGTTGAGGCTTGGTTTGGAGGCTTCTATTGGCTTCCTTGAGCCCCCTTGTGGCTCCCTTGAGCCCCCCCTTCATCCAAAACGTGATCAGCCCCCTCCCTACAATTTGCGCCAATTTTTGGCACTTGAAAGCAGCTCATGATCCTCTTCCTTCAGCTCCCCTCCTTGTTGGCACTCTTTGGCACTTCAAAATGGCTTCATGAGAGCCCTCGGCACTTGGCATTTGATCTTGGCACTTGTCATTTGACTTGGCATTGATTTGTGGGCTGATTTACTTTAGTCTAGGACTGTTCACAGACAATTTACAACAGTGCTACATTAGCATTTTATGTTTGTGCCACATTGGCATTGACATTGGTCGCCCTGTTGGTCCCGAATGCTCCTCGAATGATGTGGGAATGTATGCCTATCATGTGAGATGGTTTTGGAGCTGATCTTGCTTAGCCATTGACTATTTTACACAGTCCATAGGCAGCCCAAAACAGGGCAGCCCCCTGTCATTACATTTTATGCTCATGATGCATGGTCATTTGATGACCGATTATGCCTGGTTGGTGCCTACATGTCTCTGGGAATGTATGCCAATGAGTTGGCACTTGATTTGAGCTTGGTTTGAGCATTATTTTACTGAGTTTTGGAATGTTATTTGCTATAGGAAACTTCAGGTCTGAAGCTATTTATGCTACAGTTGGGTTATGCCTATTGGTCACGGGGTGCTCTCGGCTACTCGGTATGATGTCATGATGTATTTGGACTATGCCACATGTCTTGTTTATGCTCTGGAATGCTTTTGAGCTGATATTAGAGCTCGATTCAAGTTTGATTATCACTTCTTTGCAGCTAGCATTTCATCTATGACATGGTTTATACCTAGGCCACCCAATACGGGTTATGACATCTTGGTGAATGCTTTATGTGTTGGCTATGGATGGCAGTTGTTTGAGCTCATCTAGACATTCATTTGAGTATTCCTTTGAGTAGTTGGACATTGACTTTGCTTTTTCCATTACAACTTGGCTTTTTTGTTACGACCTTGGATGCTATATGGGATTTGATGCTCTAATTATGGATCTTGGCTATTACTTGGATGCACTTACATATATTGAGCAGTGAACTACTCCCTTGTTTTGGCAGTTTCCTATTGAGCTATGATTGCTTGTTCGCATTTTATATGCAGGATACTTACTGATCAGTGGACTTTGATAGTGCTTGGAATTTATAGTTATGGTCATCCTGCCTCTCTGTTCTTTGGCATCTATGCTATTTGGGCTGCTATTGCCCGTGTATGTCAGGGAGCAGTTGATCTTTATGTCCACTCGTGTATGCACATGGTCTGCTACTATGTATTGTACAGAGCCTCTTACCTAGATGCTTTTACACAGATATTTGGACTTTTATTGAAGATTCATTCTTGCAGGTTTATTTGCCACCTACCGTTCTTGGCTGAACATGTATGTCAATACATGGTATGAGACACTGCAAAGTTATGTATACTCCTATGTTTCGGGGATGCTTATGCATTTATGGCTCCAAGGCATGCTTATGCTTTTATGGCTGCGAGCTACAGTGGTTGGATATGTCATGCTTTTGTTTGCTAGGCTTATCCGTGTGGGAGCTTTTGCATCCATGGTTGATGCCTTTGTGTTCTCCCCTTCTGGTCTGGATGAGTCCCTTTTGCAGTATGCTATGACGGCTTCCAGCTCTTCTAGTCATGCAAACAGACCTCTTGATGCGCCTAATCTCTCTAATGATAGTTCCCCTAATTCTTTGAGCTCCTTGGATGTATTGGACAGCCCTACTCATGCTATTACAGAGTAGTTATCCTCTTCTACACGTTTTGCAGGTTCTATTTGCTTTTATTGTGGAAAGACAGGGCATGTGAAGTGTAAATGCTTCAAGTGGATTAGAGAGTAGAAAAGATTGTGCCACACTAGACATGAGAGCAGAGTCAGTGATATAGTAGGTGAGACCACTGTTGATAGTGGTATGATGCATGTAGTTACCCATGATGATGCAACTAATCCTAGACTCCTGGCATCGTGTTACCCTGCAGATTACTTGCTCAGTGATACGGCCTATATCTTTGATTGGATTTTAGACAGTATGGCATCTCGTCATGTTACTCTGCATAGAGCTTGGTTCTCTTCTTACAGGGAGGTTGACGGATGTATTTCTTTGGGCCTTGAGTAGGATTGTCATGTTTTTTGTACAGGGGATATACACTTGGCTTTGCCAAATGGCTCTACTCTTATGCTCCATGATGTCTTGCATATACCTACGCTCAGTAAGAGCCTGATCTTTGTCAGTCAGTTGCATGGTGCAAGATATTAAGTCTCTCTTGGGGATACTTCATGGAAAATCCATCGTGGTTGCTTGGTATTGGTCAGAGGTGCTAGATATAGCAGTGATTATGTAGTGCATGTCTCTCATGTGGGAGATTCTATGGTTGCAGTTACGTAGATACCACATGCATTGTTATGGCATTGTCGCCTATGCCATGTAAGACACACTGAGATGGATGCTTTATGTGATATGGGTTTATTGCCTACTCTTCTCCATGCTACTTGCCCTCATTGTACTCATGGTCCATGCAGAGCCTCTTTGGCTTATGGCGATCATGTGAGGCATGCTCCTCTAGACCTATTCCATGTTGTAGTATATGGACCTATGCCTTCCCAGTCACTTGGTGGAGCGTCGTATTTTGTGACCTTCATGGATCATGCTACCCACCGTGTTTGGACTTACCCTTTGGTAAGGATTGAGGATGATGTTACTATGCTTGAAAGGTTTATAGATTCTGCTAGTAGCAGGCCTAAATGCTTGCAAATGGATTATGAGAGTCATGCTATCTCTCCCAGCTTATGGATCTCTTGTCAGCAATATGACATTGATTTCTTATGCCCACGGTATTATGGGATTGCTCATGGCATGCGCCTGACTTTACAGGCAAAGGTTGCTTCTATGCTTACCACAGCTAGGTTGTCTTATGGCTTTTGGGCTGAGGCCCTTATGACGGCAGTCTAATTGGTTAATCAGAAGTCGTGTTTCTCTTTGGATATTATTACTCCGCATGAGGCATGGAGTGGCATGAGACCCTCCTATGATCACTTGAGGATGTTTGGCTGCCAGGCATCTGTCAGTATGCCACACGAGCCTATGTCACGCAGATGCATACTCCTTGGTTATGGAGATGGTGACTTTACGGCTTACAGGTTTTGGGATTTAGATGCCCAACAGGCTCTACGCAGCCGTCATGCTGTCTATTATGAGACACACATACCTCTCAAGCCTCTTGATGTACATGTCCACCTGTTATCTTCAGGACACGTCTTAGCAGTCCATCAGAAAGGATGTCTAGAAAGCTCCGCCCGGCACTCCCATGGAATGTTACGGGGTTTGCGATCTAGGACTTTCCGCTTCTGCCACGTAGCGAAAGTATTCTGGCCGTTCTCACTTAGAACCAACCTGAATCAGGGTTTTTCCTAATGATCATTTCCTAAATGGAAACTAGCATCGAACCCCAAGCAAACTACTTTACGCAGAAATGCCAAGGCCGAAGCGGATTCTCGCAGCACTTGGTTTAAGGAGAATGGGAAACGAGAGGGATGCAAAGCTCAACCTCTCTGCCATAAGGCATAGCCCCATTCCGTTCCCCTAAAATAGCGTAAATTGGGATTATTGTAACTTATACTCTAGGTCAGTGCCCTTGCTGTTCATATCCTTTGAAACGATCTTCTTGCTATCATTTATGATTGAGAAAAGTTTCCGGCCAACCGGGACCACCCATTTGTAGGACGGACCCATGGCCACATCCATCACACTTCCCTCAATTGTTTTAGTTGTCTAATTACCTACCACATTTAGTTGGACATGCATCAAACAGCTTCCTTAATTAGTCCGTTAGGCACCGGTTTCTTCACGTAATCATAGCACTTGACATAGAAAAAACAGTGTCAAACAAGTTCCTTTTCAACAGATTATCATATTTATCTTTGAAATACATTTATAAAATCCAACCCGTAGGCTTATCCATAATCCACCCGAAGGCTTTCCAGCACTCCACAAGGATTACTAATCCAAGATTCTGCCCGTAGACTAGTATGCGGGCCTCGAGATCTTATCCCGAGTCACGTTGGCCTCTTGTGCAGGGCCCGGAAGGTGAGGGATTTACGGCCAGAGCCCCCCTGGCACCCAAGCATCCTCCTGCTCCAAGTAGCGCTCAATGGAGAGACCTCTCATGGTGGGTTCGGTCCACCTTCTCGGCGCGGTTAGCAACCCCCTTGGTTAGGGTCAGGCAGGGAGTCAGGGGTAACTAAAGCTGCCTCTCCCTTCAGGCCTTCAACCTGAAGCATTAGATATCTTTTCATCCTTTAATTCTTTGAGCAAACAAAGCAAACAGTGCTCTATGCAACTGTTACAAGCACAATCATTTCCAGTGGTCGTTATTTTTGGCCAACTGCTAAGGAGTGAATCCTTCTTTCCGAACGCATTCAGCATTAAATCCGGGATCAATTGTGACTTGGCAAGATTCCCAAGGGTTTGTTTGTTAACCCCTATATCCTTGGGTTAGGGCCGTACCCTATTAACCCAACTTAACCAATACCTTAAGTTCTATTAGTAGTAAATATGTTATTCCAATTTACTGATTGGTCTTTTGCTTCCAAGCAAATATCTAATCCTCGTATCTTGGTCACTTTACCCAAGAAAGGTACTATATCAGGACGATTATTCATCCTCTTACAAGATAAACTTGCGTAAGAATCTTCCAATCTCATTCTGAGGAATTTGGCCATTCCCTTGTCATCAATTCACAAGATCATGCAACTGTGCAACTTGTTGCACGAGTGTCACATCTAATCCATGGGACTATTTTACCCATCAACGACGTCTTCTAATCACGGTATTACAATTAGATAGGAAACAAGGTTAGGGTGTCTTCATAACAATCCATTCCTGATTGCACTAGGCCGACATTGTCGATCCTAAGGTTTCAAATTCAAACCGAGTTTCATCCTTTTAGTGAGCGATCCTTAGGGTAAAAAACCTAGATCATTTCTCGGAAGTATGTCCTATTGTCCCTACATTTCGTGAATGTGGGCAAGTCTTTAGGGTATAAGAGTTTCAGCTTTGGCAATAAGAGTGATTAGGTCATGTCCTCAACGTGCCAAACCCTAGTTAGCTCTTTGGGATATGTTGCATTGATTTAACCATTCTTAAACGAGTCCCTCGTGGTTTAGGTGTTTAGGTTAAACCAATTTACTTGTCTATTCTTGAATATATTTATGATATCATTTTCCTAACCACATGATTCATTGCCTATGTTTGAGTAGATTTACAAACCCTACTTTTCTGGTTAAAATCAAAGCATATGCTAAGTTATGGCATAACTTCTATTGATTCTTCTAGAACATGCATTCAAGATTCATGCTACTAAGCGTTAGGGTTTTATGTGAACCATGCAATCTTTTTCTAACTTCCTTTCTAAATGAGATATTCGTACACTGAATGAGCATTACACAATCTTTCGTAACTATTTACGTAGTTGATTGAGATTTATGCGAATTGCCTAGAGTTTAATCTACTTCATGCAGCTCAAGAACCATTTCCATGCTTTGCAAATTCCTACGGATTATTAGCAACTTTCTCTAACGAATCATTGCGAAGAAGAGATGTCTAATAATGCAGCATGCAATTTATACTTTTATGCATAATCGAAGTGTACAACAATAAACTCGACTTTGTAAAGATGAGATCATTAGTTGATCTAATTTCGTTACTTTGCAATGCCTAAAAAACCACTTGCTAGGAATGCATAAAGATCTTATGCTCTTTCTTTCATTTGTTTATTTGAAAAATACGAATGACCGATTCTTTGATCGTAAGCTATTTCCTTTAATTTAGCCAAAGTATTTTAATCGAGAAAGTGCATCCTAATTTCATAAATGATCCATGCACAATTGAAATATTATGATGTAAATCAAAATTAGGAAGAAAGCCTGGACTTGTGGTGAAATGTCCACATGGATGTTAGGAGATGATCCTCCTGCGGTTGCGCCTTGTGCCTTATTAGGCGCCATCGCGAATTGGGCCTTTTCGCCTTGGACGAAGATTTATGATCTTGGCCATCTCATGCAAAACTCCCTTTGTGATTCGGCTTCCTTGATCGATTCCACCATCTTTCAAAATCGAGCTTTAGAAGGCCTTAAAGGCTGCCTCCTCGAAGTAGGGAATGGATTTAAAAGACTTGAGAGGGAAGGCTTAAAAGGAGACCAGGGTTATAAGGACCAATTGGGGAAGGCTCATGGAAGTCCAAGGAAGGGAGCTTTAAATGGACTTTGTGAAATGCAAGGCCTTAAACTCCGGGTTTTGAAAAACCCACTTTGTAGGGTCGATGGAAAAGGGGTTTTGAAACCCGGGAGTGAGGATTTCCACGGGAAGGGTTGCTTTAAATGGACCACGGGAAGGGTCTTTAAAACTCGAAAAAAGGGCTTAAATTCCAACGGGGAAGGGGTGTAAAGCAAGCTTGGGAAGGGCCTATACTCCGAGGGATATAAGGGAAGAAAAAGGCCTTAAACTTCAAGGGAAAAGGGGTGTAAAAGATCGCTTTGGGAAGGCAAATAAAAGGGGATTTTAAAAGATCCCGGGGTAACAGAACTCGCTTGACAGGGCAATAGGGATGGGCCACGGGAAGGGATTTAGAGACCCGGGCTAATGGGAGCTTGTGGGGAACCCAAGGGGGGGAAAAGGGGCTTAATGAGCTTTTAAAGAGCTTGGATGGGACGCCACGAGAAAGGGGGGTTCTAAATGGACTTAGTGGATTGAAAAAGGGGGGAAAAGGGGGTGTAAAAGACCGCCTGTGAAGGGGGGCTTATGAAAGCCCCCTTAGAAGCTTTTCAAGAAGCTTCTTGAAGCTTCTATAGGCATGGAGAAGCTACGTGGAGGAAAGGGGATGAGTTCTACTGGCAGCGTGTTGGCGGGCAGGGCTGAGATGATGGCTATGGCAGAATTCGGCGGCAGCTCCTCCTTCACGGCGCAGGGCACACAATGACAATTTCGACCCTTCTCAGTCTCTCTCTTCCTTGGCCTGGCAGCATCCCGTCCTCTTCTTTTTTCCTTACTCCCCAATCTGCAACGTGACGACTCTTCTTCTCCTTTTACTCCCCTCCCACAGGGCTTTTATAGGTGAGGGGAGGGGACCTTCCCGCTCCCACGCGGCTCGATTGCATGGCTATATTCCTTCTATGTGCTCGAGCAAGGAGCTTGGTCATCCGTGCCATACCCCTCTCCTCCAGCACGGCCGTCGATTGGAGGAAGAAGGGATAATTACAAAAAAAATTGCCAGAAAATATATCCTTATCCTTTTGACCTCCTCCCAAGAGGAGGTTTATACTATTAGCAGAGTATTTGTCAGCTCATGCGTGAGTCTGAGCTTGATCTAGGCTGGGCATTTTTATTAGGTATTTTAGGTTTTTTCTGGTGTGGCATTTTATGCCAGTGGAGCATTTTATGCACCAGTCGGCCAGCATTAATGCTGTCCGACCAGCATTATTGCTTCCCACTTTTTCAGCCTATTTATACTCAGTGGCTCCTCTTCAGTCAGTCACTTGACTTCACTATCTGCAGACTCTGTGGAGAGAGGAGCTAGTGCCAGTGCCCACAGAGCCAGTGACTCACTGTTGTATGCGACTGTCTCGTGTTCAAATATATGGATTCCATTTCCCATCCATATATCTGAGTTCTCATCTGTATCGTGTTCTTTTCTTTTCTCTTTTTGTCTCATGTTTCAGCAGTTTATTTCAGCACATGTTTATGCTTCCACCGCTGTCCCACTTCTGACATGGTATCAATTTTCAGGATCTGTGCTCCTACTGTGTTTTCTTGCTGATTTCAGGACTGTTTTGTACCCCTGCTGATCAAACGACTGCTATCGCAGCCAGGTGACTTGTTTTGGGACTGTTTTCAGCCTGCGTTTTTTGCATTTTTTCCATCGTCTGCTGCCTACGCACCCTCTACTGCCTGCGTTTTTCATCTGCCGCTGCTGGTGACAGCTTTCTACCTATTTTTCTCCAGTTTACAACCTGCGTTTTGCTGATTTAGCATCTCTCGTGGCTGGGTGACTGTTACTTCAGGCCGTTTTTGCTGTTTTTGGCAATTTTTGATTGATTTTTTGACTTTCTACAGTAGATTTTGTCTTCTATTGATCAGATTTTGGATTATATTGCATGTGAACTCTCATTTTCTGCAATCTGTGCTTGTGTTTTGGCTGTGTTTCCTCTCTACCTTCCCTATGGCTCCTCCGTGCACTTCCCCTAATGATAAGTTACATGGATTTGATTATCTCACGTGGAGTGCTGTCATGAAAGCTTGGTTTGTGCAGAAGTGGTTATGGTACATCGTCTGTGGAGCTATTGCTCGACCTCTCCGTCCTTTTCCTGTCCCACTTCTGACACATACGAGGATATTCGGTTTCTTTTTCTTGGGTCTTTGTTTATGCCAATGGAGACTATACAATTGCACTGTCCAAATATTCAATGTCGGCATTCCCTTGCGGTTTAGAAATATTTTCAACGGAAATATTACATTCTCTCCCCCTTGGAGGAATCGAGATGTCCTCATCTCGAGATAAACTAGGGATATTGATAATTGAGAGTGCTTTCATCTATCCAAGTGGCATCCTCCTCGGGATAATCTTTCCACTGGACGAGGAATTCTCTCAAGGTTCTAAATCTCAGTTGTCTCTCCCTAACATCTAAGATCCTTTCAAGCCATAGTTCAAGGACTCCTTGACTAGGCATTACAACTTGTGTGCTCTCATTGTCTCAAGGACAATCCGAAGTTGGGGTTCATGATCTTTTTCTTGTTTGGAATAGACTAAAGTGTCATCGAAGAATACGAGCACGAAATCATCAAGATATGGCCTAAAGATATCTTGCATTAACCTGTTGAAGGTGGCAGGCGCATTCGTAAGCCTGAATGACATAACTAAAAACTCAAAGTGCCCATATCTTCTGTTGAAGGCCGTCTTTGGGATATCTTCTTCCTTGATCCTTATCTAATAGTAACCAGACCTGAGATCAATCTTGGAGAATATCTTCGCACCCTGAAGACGATCAAGGAGCTCATCTATTCTAGGAATAGGGTACTTGTTCTTGACAGTTGATTGATTTAACCCTCTGTAATCAATATGCAGTCGAAGTGTTCCATCTTTCTTTTTCTGGAACAGTACTGGAGCTCCCCATGGTGAACTGCTAGGACGGATGTAGCCCTGCTGATCTAGCAGTTGCTTGAGTTGTTCCTTCAGCTCAATTGCTTCTGGGATGGACATTCTATAAGGTCTCTTTGCAATTGGCATAGCTCCTGGTACTAGCTTGATCCACTTCTCTTTGGGGCAGGAGTTCTGTCAACTCTTCAAGAAATACATCCGTGTATTCCTTTAGCCATGAAGGTCCTTTACTAGACTCCTGCTTCTGATCTAACTTATTAAGCTTAATCAAGTAGACAAGTAGTCCCTTTCTGACTCCCTTTATAATCCGAGATGCTTTGGCCAATTGAATTTTTGGCTTTCCAGCCTCACCTTGAGTTGTGACCAATTTTCCTTCAAATTTTCGCAAGGAAATTTGGCCCTTTCTGCAATGAATGTGGGCGTCATTAGGTTTAAGCCAATCCATTCCGAGTAGACACTCATGGATAGCTAAGTTCATGACTCTGAATTTGACCAAAGTCATCTTTTCTCCCAAAAAGAATTCCACCTTAGCAGTTTGCCTGGTACAAGTGACCTCACAACCATTTGCTAATTCCACAAGCAAGGTAGGTGCTTCTAATGTGGCTATTCCTAATCTTTTTGCACAAGCTGGTGAGATAAAGGAATGTGTACTGCCACAATCAATCAAGGTCTTGAAACCTTTACCTTGATAGTCCGACGATGTCTGAATCACCGAGAACTGGCGATTCAGGCCTTTCTTGTGTAGAGCAGCATGGATTGTCGCCCTTTCAAACTCTATTTCCATGGTCGGATCTTCTTCTTCTTCGCACATTTCCCTATTGGCAACGCAGGCGGTTCTTCCTCTGCCTCGGGTAGCGGCTCCCTGGCCACGGCCCATTCCTTGGAAAGGTGCCTGGCGATGTCCTCCTCCAAGCTTGGGACATTGCCTCTTGAAATGACTGGGCTCGTTGCAGTGGAAACATCGGAAGTTCCGGCCATTGCTTTGGGTAGGGACAAAGTTGTTGACATTATTAGTCCTTGCTTTCTTTCTTTGTCCCCGATTCTGACATTGAACTCTCTTCATTTGAGGCCTAAATGCTCCTCTGTTCGGGTCATTATAAGACCAAGTTTTGTTACCTCTTGGCCTAACATGCACCTCTTGAATTATAGGCGCAACTCGAATGAGTGTGTCCTAAAGATCTGATGGGCGCATAGATTCGAGACGGGTATTCACTAATGGATTTAAACCAGCACAAAATTTTGACACCTGTTGTGTCATGTCCATCTGTGGTGCATACTTAAGAAGTGAGACAAATTTAGAGTAGTATGCGTCAAGAGTGAGTCCCAGCTATTTCAGCTCGTAGAACTCATTCATTTTCTGTGTGCGATACGCAGGTGGTAAGTATCTTCCTTACACAGCTTTCTTCAGTTTTTCCCAGGTAACTGATCCTTCTGCGATCCCTTGATCTCTGCACCATTGCTTCCACCAAAGCCTGGCTTCGCTAGTGAGCTTCAGCTTGGCAAGCATAGCCTGATTGGCGGGTGCAGTATTGTCTACTTCAAATTAATCCTCCATGAATTCAATCCAAATTTCAGCATCCGGCTGGACAATCCTACCTTTCCCGTCAAATTCAGACGGCTTAATCTGCTTGAGAAGAAACTTTTTCTCCTGGATTATAGCAATACTTGATGTAGGAGGCGAACTGGGAATCTGTACCTGCGGTTGTGCCTGGATAAAGGTTTCTTAATGTTATTACTCGTTAATCGTTATGATTTATATTTCATCTCCATTTCCGCTATCAACCAAGCAATCTAACCACTTAACTTCTTATCAATTCTCATGAACAAAATAGGCATTGATAAAAAGAAGTCTTATTGCATTTATATGGTCATAGCCCTTTCGGAATACAACATTTCTTGGGATGATAGGGCAATTGTCTACATTTAATTTGGGGAGAATAATGTTGTATTACATTTATCTACGGAAACTGGATAATAGTATGGTTTTGGGCCACGGATCTTTAGGAATCGGTAAATCATCGGAAGATTAGGGTATCCTTTTCTTTGGAACCCATTCTTCTCATAGCGCCCCAACACTTTGATCCTGTCGACGGGGATTACACGGGTCACTTCCTCATATACATATGAGTTCAGCTCAACCCTCTGACCTCGAATATGTAAAGTTGAGTTTACGTGAGCCTCCACAAAAAATGAACAGCTTCACAAACTTCAGGTCTTCCAACCACTTGATCCTCTTGAGGTTGGTTTGAAGGTATGCAAACCGATGGGCAACTATATAATAGATTCCTGAGTCACCCGTCCATCTTCGTTCCACATACAAAGGTGATGGATTATAGATACGATCTAGGATGTTCATCATCTCAACCCTTTGTCGATAATCCGGGGAATGCATCACAGTCATAAACATGACTCGGAACACTAAGAACCTGTTCCATGCTTCATAATTCTACAAGATAGCATCGAGAGTAAGGAAATGTTTGGAACAGCAATATTTCCTTTATTTCTTCTTATTAAGATTTCTTAAAACAAATCCTTCATTGGTTCGCTCTAATACCAACTGTAACGTGTCCACATGTTATCTTCAGGACACGTCTTAGCAGTCCATCGGAAAGGATGTCTAGAAAGCTCCGCCCGGCACTCCCATGGAATGTTACGGGGTTTGCGATCTAGGACTTTCCGCATCTGCCACGTAGCGAAAGTATTCTGGCCGTTCTCACTTAGAACCAACCTGAATCAGTGTTTTTCCTAATGGTCATTTCCTAAACGGCAACTAGCGTCGAACCCCAAGCAAACTACTTTACGCAGAAATGCCAGGGCCGAAGCGGATTCTCCTAGCACTTGGTTTAAGGAGAATGGGAAACGAGAGGGATGCAAAGCTCAACCTCTCTGCCATAAGGCATAGCCCCATTCCGTTCCCCTAAAATAATGTAAATTGGGATTATTGTAACTTATACTCTAGGTCAGCGCCCTTGCTGTTCGTATCCTTTGAAACGATCTTCTTGCTGTCATTTATGATTGAGAAAAGTTCCCGGCCAACCGGAACCCCCCATTCGTAATACGAACCCATGGCCACATCCACCGCACTTCCCTCAATTGTTTTAGTTGTCTAATTACCTACCACATTTAGTTGGACATGCATCAAATAGCTTCCTTAATTAGTCTGTTAGGCACCGGTTCCTTCACGTAATCATAGCACTTGACATAGAAAAAACAGTGTCAAACAAGTTCCTTTTCAACAGGTTATCATATTTATCTTTGAAATACATTTATAAAATCCAGCCCATAGGCTTATCCATAATCCGCCCGAAGGCTTTCCAGCAATCCACAAGGATTACTAATCCAAGATTCTGCCCGTAGACTAGTATGCGGGCCTCGAGATCCAATCCCGAGTCACGTTGGCCTCTTGTGCAGGGCCCAGAAGGCGAGGGATTTACGGCCAGAGCCCCCTTGGCACCCAAGCGTCCTCCTGCTCCAAGTAGCGCTCAACGGAGAGACCTCTCACGGCGGGTTCGGTCCACCTTCTCGGCGCGGTTAACAACCCCCTTGGTTAGGGTCAGGCAAGGAGTCGGGGGTAACTAAAGCTGCCTCTCCCTTCAGGCCTTGAACCTGAAGCATTAGATATCTTTTCATCCTTTAATTCTTTGAGCAAACAAAGAAAACAGTGCTCTATACAACTGTTACAAGCACAATCATTTCCAGTGGTCGTTATTTTTGGCCAACTGCTAAGGAGTGAATCCTTCTTTCCGAATGCATTCAGCATTAAATCCGGGATCAATTGCGACTTGTCAAGATTCCCAAGGGTTTGTTTGTTAACCCTTATATCCTTGGGTTAGGGCCGTACCTTATTAACCCAACTTAACCAATACCTTAAGTTCTATTAACAGTAAATATGTTATTTCAATTTACTGATTGGTCTTTTGCTTCCAAGCAAATATCTAATCCTCGTATCTTGGTCACTTTACCCAAGAAAGGTACTATATCAGGACGATTATTCATCCTCTTATAAGATAAACTTGTGTAAGAATCTTCCAATCTCATTCTGAGGAATTTGGCCATTCCCTTATGATCAATTCACAAGATCATGCGACTCTGCAACTTGTTGCACAAGTGTCGCATCTAATCCATGGGACTATTTTACCCATCAACGGCGTCTTCTAATCACGGTATCATGATTAGATAGGAATCAGGGTTAGGGTGTCTTCATAACAGTCCATTCCTGATTGCACTAGGCCGACATTGTCGGTCCTAAGGTTCCAAATTCAAATCGAGTTTCATCCTTTTAGCAAGTGATCCTTAGGGTAAAAACCCTAGATCGTTTCTCGCAAGTATGTCCTATTGTCCCTACATTTCGTGAATGTGGGCAAGTCTTTAGGGTATAAGAGTTTCAGCTTTGGTAATAAGAGCGATTAGGTCATGTCCTCAACGTGCTAAACCCTAGTTAGCTCTTTGGGATATGTTGCATTGATTTAACCGTTCTTAAACGAGTCCCTCGCGGTTTAGGTGTTTAGGTTAAACCAATTTACTTGTCTATTCTTGAAGATATTTACGATACCATTTTCGTAACCACATGATTCATTGCCTACGTTTGAGTAGATTTACAAACCCTACTTTTCTGGTTAAAATCAAAGCATATGCTAAGTTACGGCATAACTTCTATTGATTCTTCTAGAACATGCATTCAAGATTCATGCTACTAACTGTTAGGGTTTTATGTGAACCATGCAACCTTTTTCTAACTTCTTTTCTAAATGAGATATTCATATGCTGAATGAGCATTACACAATCTTTCGTAACTATTTACGTAGTTGATTGAGATTTATGCGAATTGCCTAGAGTTTAATCTACTTCATGCAGCTCAAGAACCATTTCCATGCCTTGCAAATTCCTACGGATTATTAGCAACTTTCTCTAACAAATCATTGCGAAGAAGAGATGTCTAATAATGCGACATGCGATTTATACTTTCATGCATAATCGAAGTGTACAACAATAAACTTGACTTTGTAAAGATGAGATCATTAGTTGATCTAATTTCGTTACTTTGCAATGCCTAAAAAACCACTTGCTAGGAATGCATAAAGATCTTATGCTCTTTCTTTCATTTGTTTATTTGAAAAATATGAATGACCGATTCTTTGATCGTAAGCTATTTCCTTTAATTTAGCCAAAGTATTTTAATCGAGAAAGTGCATCCTAATTTCATAAATGATCCATGCACAATTGAAATATTATGATGTAAATCAAAATTAGGAAGAAAGCCTGGACTTGTGGTGAAATGTCCACATGGATGTTAGGAGATGATCCTCATGCGGTTGCGCCTTGTGCCTTCTTAGGCGCCATCGCGAATTGGGCCTTTTCGCCTTGGACAAAGATTTATGATCTTGGCCATCTCATGCGAAACTCCCTTTGTGATTCGGCTTCCTTGATCGATTCCACCATCTTTCAAAATCGAGCTTTAGAAGGCCTTAAAGGCTGCCTCCTCAAAGTAGGGAATGGATTTAAAAGACTTGAGAGGGAAGCCTTTTAAAAGGAGACCAGGGTTATAAAGACCAATTTGGGAAGGCTCGTGGAAGTCCAAGGAAGGGAGCTTTAAATGGACTTTGTGGAATGCAAGGGCTTAAACTCCGGGTTTTGAAAAACCCACTTTATAGGGCCAATGGAAAAGGGGTTTTGAAACCCGGGAGTGAGGATTTCCACGGGAAGGGCTGCTTTAAATGGACCACGGGAAGGGTCTTTAAAACCCGGCAAAAGGGCTTAAATTCCAATGGGGAAGGGGTGTAAAGCAAGCTTAGGAAGAGCCTAAACTCCGGGGGATATAAGGGAAGAAAAAGGCCTTAAACTTCAAGGGAAAAGGGGTGTAAAAGATCGCTTTGGGAAGGAAAATAACAGGGGATTTTAAAAGATCCCGTAACAAGAACCCGCTTGAGAGGGCAATAGGGAAGGGCCACGAGAAGGGGTTTAGAAACTCGGGCTAATGGGAGCTTGTGGAGAACCCAAGGGGGGAAAAAGGGGCTTAATGAGCTTTTAAAGGGCTTGGATGGGACCCCACGGGAAAGGGGGGTTCTAAATGGACTTAGTGGATTGAGAAAGGGGGGGAAAGGGGGTGTAAAAGACCGCCTGTAAAGGGGAGCTTATGAAAGCCCCCTTAAAAGCTTTTCAAGAAGCTTCTATAGGCATGGGAGAAGCTATGTGGAGGAAAGGGGATGAGTTCTACTGGTGGCGTGTTGGCGGGCAGAGCCGAGATGATGGCCGTGGCGGAATTCGGCGGCAGCTCCTCCTTCATGGCGGGGCACACAATGATAGCTTCAACCCTTCTCAGTCTCTCTCTTCCTTGGCCTGGCAGCGTCTCATCCTCTTCTTTTTTCCTTACTCCCCAATCTGCAGCATGACGGCTCTTCTTCTCCTTTTACTCCCCTCCCACAGGGCTTTTATAGGTGAGGGGAGGGGACCTTCCCGCCCCCCACATGGCTCGATTGCATGGCTATATTCCTTCTATGTGCTCCAGCAAGGAGCTTGGTCATCCGTGCCATACCCCTCTCCTCCAATACGGCCTTCGGCTGGAGGAAGAAGGGATAATTACAAAAAAAAATGCCATAAAATATATCCTTATGCTTTTGACCTCCTCCCAAGAGGAGGCTCATACGAGGATATTCGGTTTCTTTTTCTTGGGTCTTAGTCTATGCCAATGGAGATTGTACAACACTTATGAGTTGTGTTGCTTGCTTCATGGGAAGCAGTCATGGATTGCTCTATTGTCTAGAGCTATGGGATCGCTTATCTCCTGGATGTCATGGACTCAGGGATGCTTGACTCTTCTTGTGAGGAGGTTCCTGCCACTTATTGCACAGCTCACTTTCCGATTGGGCATTGGGTGAGATGTCATGATTCCTCACCCTGTGTGACATGTGATCTAAGTATTATGAAGAAAACACTAGTTGGGACTGCTATGGGAATTCATTCATCTCTTGCCTATGAATTTCAATTTACTTAGAAGTGTCATGGAATTGACTTTACACAATTGAGTAAAAAATGAAGTTAATACCTCAACACTTCCTAGTAATTTTAAACCCTAAGTAAGAGAGGGATCAATTCCTACAACAATTTCAATTAGGACTTTCTCCATAGAGCTTGCAACACCTACTTTTTCTAACTATTCTAAGATTTGCTCTTGATCAAAATATATCTTTGATACGATTGTAAAATTGTATATTCTGAGGAATTTGAATTTATCTTTATTAAGGTTGCCTTCATCATCGATAAGTTCATTGTAACACAAGTTTCATACGAGCAAGCTTTGAAAGGACAATTGATCATCTCCTTCAAACTAGCTGTGTTGAGACCACGCTCGATGAAGTTGCCAACCTCAATGATCTTGCACAATCTGAGTCCTCATTTTTGCAACATTGATTTACATTACAAGCCCAATGGAAATGAGTGGGATGTCAAATCATTACCAACGCTAAGTAATGTGATGCCATTAAGACGTCAGAATATGATTCTACTTATGTTAATTATATCATATGGATTAAAGGAAGCTTTTTAGTACATCTTTTGGGATGGTTGCATTGATTAAGGGTCTGGCAAGAAGTGTTGTTGTACTTAGGTTTCAAGGAGATCCACAATGATAGCATGTCTTTCTATATATTTGATGAAGGCAGGATTCATGGCAAACTTAAGTAGTTTGGACTGTAGACTATACGTGACTCAACTCTTTAGGAAATTTGGCAAATTAGAAATGGAGTTGTGTTTCAAGAGGTTAGGCAAGAAATCAGGTGGAGGCAAATTGCATGTAAAACATGGGGATATTAGAGTGTAGCTAGTATTGTGTGGAAAGTTGGAAAAAAGAAGACTTGGTTAGATCAAGGCAAATGTCACACTAAAACTCTTAATTGGACTTTCAAAGGAAAAGTTGCCATAATTTTAGTAAGTGAGGAGAGAAAAAAACTTGTCACACTATGTTCACTTCACTTGATAGACTAGCACAAGGTCTGGTGTGACTTAGAGGCCTTTCACACATAAACTAAGTGGACATTTTTTCTATCTTTGCACCATAAACTGGACCCCATTTCGCAAACGATTCCTCTCTTTGGTGCAGTTTGCGAAATGGGACAAAGTTTCTCAAATCAAAGTTAACAGACTAGCTGGGGCCTGTGCGAAACCCCTCTTATGTGTGACACAACCCTTGTTCTCACTTTTGGGCTAGGTGGGAAGTAAACTTATTATAGAAAGCAACGAGGAATAAAGTTGTAAACAAGCAAGAAAAAGCTGTCTGTTTTGGATCAGACGTGTGAAATCTCGCGCTCCACCTACCTCGATGCACGCCACAGGCTCGAAAGTTGAGGTGATTGATCCACCCACACAACAGCCGATGTCTTATCTGCGTAGCCAGCCTCCGGGGCCCCCTATCGGAGCCTACAGGCAGGGGATATTCGAAGTTGGGAAGCGCATCGGGGCCCCATATTCGGAGACTCTCCCCTCCCTTCCCCGTGTCTCTCTCTCTCTCTCTCTCTCTCTCTCCCGGGAGTCTCTCGTGAGTCGTGTGGACGGACATTCTCCGCTTCCTGTTTCCTGGGAATAATCTCTTTTTTTTGTGCTCGCAACTTGCAAGTTGCAACTATTTGGGAAGTCGGAGTACGATGCATCTTTATACAGTAATTATTGCAAATGGAATGATAATTGATGCGCTCTCTCTTTCCCTCTCTCTCTGTCTTTCGAGTTTCGACATCGTCTCTCTTTCGTTTCTAGCGAGGGCTTTTCTTCTGTTTGCCTGCAACTTCCTGCAGAGTTCGAGACAGCAGCTCTGTTTGCGGGTTTCAGAGAGAGAGAGAGAGAGAGAGAGAGAGAGAGAGAGAGGGCGGAATGAGGGAAGGAGGGATGCCCTACATCATGATGCCAGTTGAAGCAGCTTATGATCCTCTCGACTCGAGCTGTGCCAATTCTAGTGGTCCCAACGCTGACATCTCGTCCTCTGCCGTCCCACTTCAGACCAGTGATGCCAGCTCTGCTGCGCCCGCGGCCAACCACATTATCGAGCCGCCAGCTGGCGTCCGTGTGCGGCCCGTCCGCCGCATCGAGAACACAATCAGCCGCCAAGTCACCTTCTGCAAACGTCGCACCCGCCTCTTCAAGAACGCACATGAGCTCGCTGTGCTCGGTGATGCACAGGTGGCTGTTATCATCTTCGCCCCGACCGGCAGGATGCACCACTACGCCAGCTCGAGGTACTCTCAGCTCTCTCTTAAGCACATAGCTAGTTACACCCGCTCTCATCACTCGATAGGCCAAGTACTTTCGACATTACATATTTTGCTCCGTCTAGACGTTATATAATCATGTTGCTCCATTTCATCTGTACTGAGCTGCTACAATTGAGTGTGGGTGAGGTTTAGCATGTCGGACATTCTGGAACGCTATCGGGATTGGCAGTACATCTCCCACGGCCTTCCTCCCTCGTCCAGGCCTGCGGATGTCTCGCTGCAAGACGAAGTACAGGTACTGCAGCTACTCCATTCTCCTCGTCTCCTCTTTGACTAATGATGTCGTGAACTTTCATTTCTCAGAACGCTGGATTACCACGTCGTTTCATTGGTCCCGTCTATTCGGGGTGCTCTGCGGAGGTAGGGAGATAGAAAAGCCAACGTTCACTGTTGATAGGATTGTAGGACTAGAACTATTACTGACAGAGTTTTAGGACTGGGACCCGATGAATGAATCACGTTACTAAGGACGCTAGTCTTTATTATTGGAAGCGTGGATAGGAATTGTGCAAGGAGCTGTGCATAGGATTGCGCTGGCAGTCATCATGGAGAGGGCCCAAGACGGCACTTTGCTTATTGCCTAGACTTTCAGAATGAATCTTTAATGGACAAGTCAATTGATCCCAAATCTTCTAAGAGAACGGCAGTTCAAGAATGTGCCACACGCACTTTACTCGCTAGTTTGCAAGAGTTCAAGTCACTCCTCCTTGGTGTAGCACTATTCTTAAAGCATTTGACTCACTCATTTTCAAATTGTCTCCAAGGCGTGACATATGGAAAATTGGGGTTAGTTTTTTTGTTTGATTTAATTGCGACAAGATTGAGAAAAGTTGTGAGATAAAGATAAGGAGAATAAAACATAATTAGAAAATCATATTAGAATACTAGAGACTAGACATTTTAAAGTACAATCAAAAGAAACAAGGATAACAATAAAGTAAGTTTCTTATGGATCTAAAGATACAAGGGTTACCCCAAACTTTTGACAATGTTAACAAGCACTAATTGAAGAGTGTAGCCAAAAGTGAGCACCAAGAGAAATAATCATTGTGAATTGTCAATGTTGAAGAAAGTAGGGATGTCCACGTATTGGCCAAGAGTGAAGAGGCTATATGGGTTCTTTCTACAAGTTTGTAGGTAAACCATGTACACCTCATGCCAGGATCAATCCTCATAAGATGAAAATATTAGTTTCTTATGGATCTAAATATACAAGGGTTACCCTAAACTTTTGACAATGTTAACAAGCACTAATTGAAGAGTCTAACCAAAAGTGAGTACCAAGAGAAATAATCATTGTGAATTGTCAATGTTGAAGAAAGTAGAGATGTCCACGTATTGGCCAAGAGTGAAGAGGCTATATGGGTCCTTTCTACAAGTTTGTAGGTAAACCATGTACACCTCATATCAGGATCAATCATAAGAGGAAAATATTATTTTCTAGTTTGATGAAGATAATTTATATTCAAGGGCAAGGTTGACCTCAAACAAGTTTGTTAGACAATATTTCTTAATTGTTATGTGGACGTTGTCGTGCCATTATGCGGACACGGTGTTAAAAACTCTGGAGTATATCATCATCCGACCTTTTTATTGATCAAGAGAGTCAATGGCATCTGAGTTATTAGTACTAGTGTGAGTGGCATGGATGGTTCAAAAATACTAGATTTTTGGACAATTTTAACTTATTTTAGATATGTTGGATATTATTTATTGTAAATATTCAAAAAAGCTAGAAAATTTTCTAGATTAGTATGGTATGCTAAAAGCAAGTTGCTTTCTCATTAAGTTTTGGGATTTTTCATAAAAAAGAAATATTGGCACAATCGCATGCATCGCGATTGCAATTGACAGGTTGAAAACTACCCTTTGAACTAGAAGAATAAGAAGGAATGTCTTCAGGTTTTACCCTCCTTTCGGAGTCAATGGAGCTATCAAATTTGGGTTCTAAGCAACAGAGAGGAGGCTATTATTTTGATCCACGCTTTGTCTACGAGGGAGCTCAAGAAGATCTTATGCTTGGAGAGTGTTTTTGAGTAGTGTCAGACAAGGGATTCTAGGTTCTATCAATACATATTGATTCGATTCATTGTGCTTTGTTTTGTTGTGTTTACCTCTTATTTATTCTTTTTTTTCTCTTCCATCTCTTATCTCTATTTCCTTCTATCTCTAATTCCCGGTGGATACAACCACCTTTCGACAAAAACCCCTTCAATATTAGTGAACCCGATATAAAAGGTCGTTAGAAGAAAATACAATATTGGAAAAGCTTCGAGCACAATATCCAGTAATATTTTGCAACAACTAGTGTAAAAAATGAATATGCTTATGTAGATACAACAACAGCAACCGCTGATGTAAGATTCTGTTAAACAAAAATTATTGTGATGAATGCTTTGCAAGTAGTTGAGCGTAAGATGAATTTGTTCAATGGCAGGAATGTATCTGCATATGTACATGCATATGCTCAAAAGATGAAATTCTTTAAAGTTGCTCAATTTACATGGAGCTGGTATTTTATTCGGATCATTGTACATGAAGTGAAAGCACGAATTACTGAATTATACATGTAGGATGTTGATTGGGTAGCTTTCAAGAAGATACTTATGAAAGAATTTTACATTGAAGATACCAGCTTGATTACGTGCAAGACTTTTCAAGAGTGGGTTTTATAACCCAGTAAGGGTCTTGTGGCTATAAAATTGTTAAGAGAATTTGAAAGTCGATTTGAGCAGTTGGATCTTGTAGAATAGCAAGCTTTTGCAAGTCAAAAAATTGAATTGTTTCTACACGTAGCAGATTTTAAGCTTTAAGAGAAACTTAATGATTTGCTAGAGGATCAGATTACAAAGACAAGCCTAAAAACAGAGTTGGATCTTGCAGAATAGCAAGCTCTTGCAAGTCAAAAAATTGAATTGTTTCTACAAGCAGCAGATTTTAAGCTTCAAGAGAAGCTTAATGATTTGCTAGAGGATCAGATTACAAAGACAAGTCTAAAAACAGAGTGGAGACATATCAAGGAAGTTGTTACTGTACTTGTGAAAAAGCATAGAAGAAGAGAAAGATTGCAATGATGTCTCTAGCTTGCCCAACGTTACGAACAAAATAGTTGAAGTATCCAGTAAGCCACCCACTTCCGTGGCTAACCCTATTGCTATACCTGCTATTGTTTTCTCTGTTAGGGAAGATGTCTTAGATAAATTGGTCAAAGACATGCGTGATCTTCAATTAAAGGTTGTAAAATTGGATGAAAAAGGATAAGAGGAAAGGGGAAGGGCATCAACCCTTAAGCCAGGAAAAAGATCTATGTGGTGTGATAGTTTGCAGTATGAGAGAAAAGATTGTGATGTCTATTAGGAGGCCTTGGCACGACAGCTCATCTTTTGGAGAGATGGCAAGATCCATGCACAAGAAACGAGATTGTCTCTTGCTTTGAATTTTAGAAAGGGAGGTATGTAAAAGTTGTTGGAAGACTTGGCTATTCGAAATGCTTATGCGGCTATAAATACTTCTACTTTTAGTCTATAGTTGGATAGAACGCATGGCCAAGTGATGGTTGGTCCAAAGGTTGAGATATGGACCCATGCTTTACATGCAGCTGAAAAGAGAAAGGTTACTGATAGTGAAATGTCTCATGCAAGGCAAGATATTCGTGACATAATTGGTTGGGAATCACTGATAGATGCATATTTAGTATATGCATATTTAACATACATAAAACACGGATATACTTGTGGAAGAGAAATAAAAGAGACATGAAGATAATGCTGGGACATCTAAAAGAGTGACAAGAAGTGTGGATCAGCCTAAAGCTACAAATCAGCCACCTCCTAAGCATATTATAGAAGAGGTTAATGAGGAGCAAAAACAGGATAGCAAACAAGAGGAAAAAAAAGAAAGGCAAGCAGCCAGGATATAATTTGTAGTTTGATATTGAGACAACCATAGATTTTAAGAAGGTTTTTGAAGAATGGATCTTGAACAGTCGGGTGGAATTCACCTTGGGAGAAGTGCCTGGCATCGCCAAGTGGAAATTTCATGATGAGATCATTGTCATAATTAAGAGGAAGCGTCAATTTCTTAGTGATATTACTAGTGTATTGCTGCAATTTAAAGAGGAAACTGGTTTGTTAGGTATTCGGACTGAATATGAGCATAAAGTAAGTACTAGATTATCTATGCAGGATGCTACTATTCAATGGATAACATGTGGAAAAGAGAAAAAAGTGGCTGAAAATATAGTTTTGTAGCAATATACATGGTGAAGTAAGACAGATGCAATAATATGGGGAAGAGACTCTAGGATTTATTTCTCGAAGTCATTATACAAGAAATCATTGATCCAGAGCTACCATTGAAACGGTAGTGAAAATAGGAGAATGTGAAACTCCTTGAGTTGCTTTGCTTGACCATGGGTCTGAGATTAATGTCATGGAGCGTGGATTGTATGAGAATGGTGCATGGCCTGTGGGCACTGATCATAGTTGGAACTTGGCGTATGAGGGCTGCAAATAATTCTTCGGGATAACTTTATGTTGTATGTCCTAATGTGAAAGTGACGATTGGTGATATATTAGAAGAGCAACACTTCTTTATGCAAGATAATTCCTTATATGCAGTGATTTTGGGACAACCCTATATTACAGGAGTGCATATGTAAATAAAGTTGTTTAATGATGGTTCTACTTATGCAAGAGTCAAAAGCAAGGATGGGAGAAAAGCAGTTTAATTTCCTACTGTTCTAATTTCCTACTATTTGTGTTAATCATTTTAGAAATCGTGATACGTTTCAAGAGTCTTCTCTGGCTCCAAATGCAAGGGAATTCAAAGACCCGAAATTTCATTAAGCACTGTTGTAATGCGAGGCTACATTAGTGATGTTCAGAGGATGTACTCACCTCTTGATGGAATGAAGCATGTATTTACTATTGGTTATTCTCAGTTTATAGTAAATAGTTTATGTTGGTTTAAGCCTATGGAAGCTGTGTAAGGTTGAAAGTATATCTATGAAATGGACTATTAAGAAACTTAGAGCATTGGGACTGTTAGTTGAAAATAAATGCATTTTAGGCATCTTTTATGGGCTGAATATTAATGACACCATGGTTGAAATTTTAGCAACTGTACATGCAGAAAGTGAGGCTGAAAACAGAGTGTTGTTAGTATGTTCTTTGGACATGTATAATGTTATAGCATTGTTTGCTAAACAGAAAGGATTACAATGGACTTAAGCACTTGTGGAGACAAAGTATAAGACAGTTGACAAAAATGTGAAACCAATTGCTTTGTCACTTTCACCAGAAAGTGAGGATTTGTATGAAAAAGTGCTAAGGTAGCCAAGCTTACAGGATCCTAAAGATATAGGTCATTAGTTTACATATGAAACATTACTGGAATTGAAAGTTGGTGCAAAAGGGTTTCTTTTGCTTGTTGAAAGGGACTGTTTTACGCAGATGTTGGCTAGGCATGGAATTTGCATTTCAGCCAACTGAAACAAGTTGTGTGGATCCAAATGTTGTCTCTCCTATGGTAATATTTACTATGCCATGTTTACCATGGAACTTGAGGCCTATTCTAGTGCCCACTTATCAAAGCTGATGGATTTGCTAAATGAAAAGATTCCATGAAGATCTTGGAGCCCTCTTTAGTCCCATACTTAAATCGTTGGTTTACTGTGCCCCAAAAAGAATGGGGCTTTGAGATTTATTTAAGACATGTAACCGGTCAATAAAGTGACCATAAGAAATGTGGATGCAGGTCATGTGGTTGATGAATTTGCAGAGGCTTTTGCAAGCATAGCAATCTATTCTTTGGGTGATCTTTATTCGAGGTATAATCAGTTTCAACTTGCAGTTGAAAGCAGGGATATCACAACCATGAAGACTCCCTTGGGGTTAGTATGAATGTGTACTCTCCCATAGGGTGCAACAAACTCGGTGGCATACATAACAAATGCTATGAATAGGGTACTGAGGGATTTTATACCACGATTGACAATGCCCTTCTTGGATAATGTTCCAATCAAAGGGCATGCAGTGGATGAAAAGAATGAAGAGACGGATGCTCATAGGTGCAGACATTTTGTTGCAGACCATATTGTGGATCGTGAGAGGATTTTGACGTGTCTAGAAGAGGTGCATTTAACTCTTTCTGGACAAAAGTTTGTCTTTGGAGTTGAAGAGGTTTGGATTGTTGGGCATATGTGTGGGCCCTATGGGCGAAGACCATCACCAGTAAAAATAGATGGGATTGATAGAATGCAAGATGTATGCACGAATGTATCAGAGGTGTGTAGATTCTTGGGTGCATATGTGTTCTATTTGATATGGATTCCTCACTTTGCACATGTAGCCGATGCTCTATATCAGCTTTTGAGGAAAGGTCAGAGATTTCATTGGGAAAGGAAGTATCAGAAAGCAATGAAGAAATTGAAGCAGCTCTTAAAATCTGCTCCTACATTGAGAAAGACTAACTATTCGCATGGAAAGCCTATCATTATTACTGTTGATACAAGCCCAATCGGAATTGGATGGGCAATTGGGCAAGATGATGAGAAAGGGAAACTATATGCAATACGCTTTGGTGCTAAAGTATTGAGACTAAACTACAGAGAAGGTATCGACAGGTAAAAAGAGAATTATGGGAATTTGTGACAGCCCTTAAATGCGATAAGGAGTATTTTATGGATGCTCGTGTAGTCATTGAGATCGATTGTTTGCCGGTATTGGGTATGATTACTGGTCGTGCTACCCCGAACATTGCTATGCTCCGGTGGATTGCATGCATAAAATCTTTTAACCTTGAATTTCAGCATATTGCAGGAAGAGATAACCCAGTGGCAGACATGCTATCTTGGGTACGCTATGATAATGAAGATGGGATGATGGATGAGGAGGAAGAAGATGACTTTTTTGCTGCTAAAAATGATGTTGTAAGAGTGAACTTAGCAATGCAAGGTGTTGCTATAGCATTAACAGAAGCTTGGACAACAAAGAGAAGACACTTTAGATGTTTTGTATCTTGTGTAGAAGTGTTTCTGGAAGACAAATATACAAGAGAGTGGCTGAGAATTAGTCAATACCTCAGTACATTAACAAAGAGAGATAAATGGTCAAATGAGGAGTTTAAGAAGATCAAGAGGAAAGCCTATGGGTTTTTCTTAAAAGATGATACTTATGGAAACATGCTAAAAAGAAACAAGGTATGCCATTGCGAGTTTTAGGTGATAGAGCTTCACAAGTAAATGTTATGTAAGAATTTCATGGAAGCTTGTGGGTTGGCCATAGAGGTGTTTGGGATACTTTTGCAAAGATCAAAGAAAGATATTTGTGGTGGGATATGTATAAGGATGTTGCTCACTTTGTGGAAACATGTACGACATGTCAAATGTATTCATTTGTGAGACATCAGAATGAATTGCATCCCACATATCCATTGTCTCTTCATTTTAAGTGGGTGGTGGATTTGGTCACAATGCCTACAGGTCTTTAGCAAATGAGATATCTTGTGCTCGCCCGTGAAGACTGGACTAATTAAGTGGAAGGGAGAGCTCTACGCACTAAGACAACAAATGTTGTGTATACTTTTCTCTTAGAAGAGATCTTTTGTAGATATGGTTGTGTGGGCAAAATTACAACAGATAGGGGTGAGTTGCATGCAGATGAAGCTCATGATTTCTTTGCACGGTTGGGGATAAAGCTTGCTTTAACTTCAGCTTATAACCCTGAAGGAGATGCAAAAGTGAAAGAGGTCATCCACCTATTGTGAAGGCATTGGTAAAAGCATGTGGAGAGAAGGTAAAAGAGTGGCCACGATTGCTCTCTTATGCCTTGTGGGATGGCAAAACAACTCATAGTGTTGTTATAGGATATATGCCTGTAGAATTGATGTATGGTGAAAAACCTATCATGCCAATAAAAGAGATGACAGTCACATGGAGTGTGAGTAGGAGTTGAATCGAGAGGAGTTGTTGGTTTTACACATTAGACAGTTAGAAAGAAAGTCAAAAGACATGGAGGCAGCAATTGCAAAGTTAAGGGCAGCAAGGATACAAAACAAGAAACGGTTTGACAAAAGACGACATAGATTGAGGCCAAGAACCATATAAGATGGGAATTGGGTAAAATCATCAAAGCATAAGAATGATGGATGTTCCAGTTGAGGCATTAAACTAGGAGTGTTTAAGGGGTAACACAACTAAATCTTCTTATAGTTGATGAAGAAACAACTCCTGCTTTCAAAACTAGTAACTCTTAAATGTCCAAGATAGTCCATAGAGGAGTCTCTTCAAGTATACAATTCCATGACAACTATCCAATAATCTCCAATCACATGCAATGATGAATGGTTAATGTTGAAAATTTGTATTTATGAGAATAATATGTGAATATAGATTAAGAAAATATATATACATTTAAGAGGAGAAGATCTTGACTAGACAAGGTCCTTATGATGGACACTTAATTACATGTATGTACATCCACCTACCAATCTCTCTATATCTAACTTATCCTCATAGATTTCACCACATTGGTCATGGTGCTACATATACAAATTATTGATTATCGCATGCATTGTCGTGCAAGTTGATTGCACTTGTGTTTGGTATTGTGCTCCCTAGTTATATGACTTATGTGTGTACTTCCATGTCTTGTTCATGCATTTTCCGTTAGTCAATGGATTTCTTTAAGTTTTCAAATTTCACTTACCTTCACCTTTTATGAAACCTTTTGTAATCCCTAATTCAAATGTACTTTCAAACTCAATACTTGCAATAGTTTTTGTATATATTTAAGTTACATTTTTATGTCAATGTTTCCTTGTTTGGGGCATAAGATGACCACTTGAGATAACTACATTTGTGCTTCTCTTGTTGTCACTATTACTCCTACACATTGTTATATTATAATTAGACTCTTCATTTTGCATTTGACCTTTATACAGGATTCGATTGAGTGCTATGGAACATAACTTGAGGATGTAGGTCTCGAGAGTTGTTTCAACCTTCTTTTCTCATTGGCTCTTGGAGTATTCCATGCTACATCAATCAATTTGATAGACATTTCTTAGATGGTAACAAGACATGCATCATTATGGAGTTATCATGGTGATGGCGTGCATGGTTCCATGTGTGCCACGGATAATCCCAAGCTTCTTCATCCTTTATTCTCTTAGCCATCTGATAGCTTAGGTGGATCCCCTTGCCTCAAGGCATAATGCTTACCTCTTCTTAGGAGTACAAGAGGGTGGTAATGATAAGCATGGTCATGCTCTATCTTTTTCATGCCTTGCTTGGTCTCCGGATGGCCAACTATATTGCCTTTGGAGAGCCATCTAAGATATTCTAGTCTCTTCGATTTTACCTTTATATATGTTTGGCTAAAGAAGGCATGTGTGGAGAAGCAAAGAGTGCATGTTGATGCTCTTATAATAGTAAAAGAGTACACCTTCTTACTAGCTTCTCTTTTAGTGGTTCTTTTAGGAATCGTGGACTTGGTGGTGGTGGAATCATGTTTCACAAAGAAGAAGTATGTACTATAAAAACTCCAAGTCTTACATTTGATCAATAATAATAACATGTTTTCAATAGCTAATAGATAAAAGATGAATCTTGATATAATCATTTGAAGGAGACATAAAAGAAGTCTTTTGAAACGATAATAATCATGAAATCCTCAAAGTATTTTTTTTGAAACTTTTTGAACCATATTTTTGGGTTTATTTCCAAATGCATTGATGAAAATTGCACTACTTTCCAAGCAATACATGTTATATAATCACCAATAGAAGGTATGGATAGGTGGATTTCAATATGTAAATGTATGGTTCAATATGTGTTATATGTGTTTTTCAAGGCGATAATATTTAAAAGGTAGATTATCCATGGATCTTTCTCATGTACTAGCTTTCCAATGATAAAACATTGACTAATGAATGGATTCTTAAATAATGCAAGATTATCTATGAAACAAAAGGACAACTTAAGAATGGCTAACATTTCTAATTTACCTAATCAAGGCATCTTAATAAATTTAAAGTGAAATTCGCAAATGTACAAATTATAATGAAGAGGAGAACAAGCGTAGCCAATGGAAATGCATTTTACCCATCTTACAATTGTCTATTCTACTTCAATATAATAGAACGTGACACATGTTGATTAAAATTAAGAAAATTTGAAAGGTAACATGCATATAATCATTTTTAATCATAATCAAATTTGATTCTTGAAATTTTGAAACCAATGTATCCTACTTTTTGGCAAGGTTAATTAAATAATAATAATGGCAATATGGCTACATTTTTCAAATTAGGAATGTTCATATACCATGAATTGGCATAAAATGTAGGAATCTAAAAAATATTGTCATAAAAAATGGCCACATAATGTAGATTTATTTTTTCCTCATCATGAATGGCCACATGATATAAAGTGATAGTAAATGTAGGAATCAAAAATTTGTTAATAGAAAAAATTACAAGAAAGTCATATTGGTTTTAAATAAGCTAATAAGAATATGTTTGAATCTTAAAGAAGTGAGAATGAACTTGTGCAAATTTTTTATACATGCTTGTAGAATTAAATCAAGTGGTTTCTTAGGGGATTTACCATATGTGAATCCTCTACATCATGTGCATTTAAGGCATATTTAAAGCTATTCTTACTTGTGGATTATTCTTAAATAAAACACATCCTTTTTCTATTCGATCTATGAATAACCTCTTTATATGGTATCCTTATGTATGTAAAAAGTGTAAAAAATATAATATTTTAAAATTTATTTTTTAAAACCTATATGATACACTTACATATTTGTGAGCAACCTCTCCAAGCAAGGTGGTAATAATTTTGCCAAAAGATATGTGAATAATATTAACAATTTTAACTATTGGTTACCCATCTAAAGCTTTTTGGTGAATCTTATATATCCCCATGAGATATGGAATACATCTTGTATTAAAAGAGATTAGTCGATTTCTTGAATAATTAGATGTCAGTAAACATAAGTATAATCTTCATTAAGGCTAATATTTTCAAATTCAAGACCATTTGCTCCTTTTAGGGTGGTCATTCTAACAAGCTTTCTCGGGAAAGTTATTATATGTATATGCTCTATATCACGTTGTCGTGCCACTATGCGGACACAATGTGAAAAACTTTGGAGTACATTATCCATCTTTCTTATTGATCTAGAGAGTCAATGTGATATGAGTCATTAGTGCTAGTGTCTATGGTATGGATGGTAAAAAAATATTAGATTTTTAGATAATTTTAGCTTATTTTTTATATTTTAAATATTACTTATTGTAAATATTCTAGAATAGGGTGGCATACAAAAAGCAAGGGATTTTTTCAGCGAGTTTTGGATTTTTCATAAAAAAGAAAGATTGGTGAAATCACTCGTATCGCGATCGTAGTTGACAGTCTAAAAACACATCACTTTGAACTATAAAAAGGAGTAAATTGGGAGATTCTTGAGCAAGTATTTTTGAAGTTTTACCCCCTTTCGAAGCCAACAAAGCCATCAGATTTGGGTTCTGAGCAGCAAAGAGGAAGCTATTGTTTTGATCCATCTTTTTTGTCTATGAGGTAGCTCCATGAGATTTAATGTTTGGAGATTGCTTATGAGTAGTGTAAGACAAGGGATTTCAGGTTTTGTCAATACATATTGTTTCAATTCATTGTGCTTTGTCTTTATCGTGTTTACCTCTTGTCTATTCTTTTTCTTTTCTTCCATCTTCTATCTCTACTTCCTTCTATCTCTGATCCTTGGTGGATACGACCTTTTGACAAAAATCCCTCCAACATTGGTGAGCCTGACGTGAAAGGTCATCAGAAGGAAATATAAGATGGAAAAATCTTCGAACACAATATTTAGTGATGTTTTGTAGCAGCTAATGCAGAATATGAATATGCTTATGCAGGTACAACAACAACAGGTGATGCAAGCTTCTGCTCAAACAAAAATTGTTGTGATAAATGCTTTGCAAGTAGTTAAGCATAAGATGAAGTTGTTCAATGGTAGGAATGTATCTGCATATATACATACCTATGCTCAAAAGATGGAATTGTTTGGGGTGGGTCAACTTGCATGGAGCTAGTATTTTGTTCGAATCAGTGTACATGAATTGAAAGCGCAAATTATTGAATTGTATATGGAAGATGCTGACTGGATAGCTTTCAAGAAGACACTTAGGGAAGAATTTTACATTGAAGATACCAGTTTGATTACACATAAGACTTTTCAAGAGTGTGTTGTATAATCAAATAAGGGTCTTGCGGATATACAATTGTTAAGAGAATTTGAAAGTCAATTTGAGCAGTTGGATCTTGCAGAATAGCAAGCTCTTGCAAGTCAAAAAATTGAATTGAGGGTTGTCACAACCTACTGCTACTCATTTGTTAAGAACCATAGTTGGTTCCTTTCCCTAGATTTTCGAGCTTGATCACCACTACAACTCAAAATAGCTAAATATAGAATAAGCATGATTTTAGCTCATCTTAAGTGCCATTAGATTAGTCTAGTAAGACCACATGACCAACACCAATAATCCTAATAACCGATCAAGGAAATAATCCTTCTATTATCCTTTAAGCCTCAACGAGTTTAGTTTCTTCTTCCTCATAATACATTTTTAGCAGCCTAGTTATAATGCTCCAAATAGCATATAGTCATACAAACGATAACATGTCATGTCATACACATTGTTAATCTCACAAATATATGTAACACACTATATCTACACACTCAATATACATCTCACTGCATCTAAATGAGGCTTTCAAGGCATTTGCATAAATTAATTGACAAGGCCAATAGCATAACTCAAGTGAGGCCTTATGATAGTCATGTAAATCAAACTCCCTACTATCCTACTAAACATAGTAGGGTCTTCCATCTCATCCCCACCAGCACTCAAAATCATAGTTTGCTTCAATGGCAATGAAAGAGGCTTATACACTATTATACCATACTTGGACAATATATCTAAGCCATATTGCCTTTGAGACAATCATATATCATCACCATCACATCTAATCACCTCAACACTAAGACAATACCTTAGCTCACCCAAATTCTTCATCTCAATCTTTTTCTTTAGATGGTTCTTAACTTTAGCGATCCTAGTGCCACTGTCACTTGTAACAATCAGGCTATCCATATAAACGACTATGATAATTAATCAAACCTATATCTCCCTTTCTAACATAAAGAGAGTGACTAGCATAAAAAACATAAAAGCCAATATTTATAAGATATTGATCAACATCAGAAACCATGCTTTGGGTGTTTACTTCAATCCATAGAGCACATTCTTTAACTTGCACACATATCTAGGGGATGCTCTATATCCTCATAACTTGCTGGCTCTACTCTATATACATCTCTTCTTGCAATTCACTATGTAAGAAATCATTCTTCACATTCATTTGCTATTGCAAACTCTAACCTTTGGACGTTGCCAAAGCAATACATATCCAATAGTTGCCATCTTAGCAAGTGGATTGAATGTCTCTTTATAATGTATGCCATATGTTTGAGCATAGCCGTTTGCAACCAACCTAGCCTTATACTTGCAAATAGAACTATTTGCATTATGCTTAATTTTATAGACCCACTTACAGCCAATACCTTTCTTGCACTTAAATAATGGTACTATATCCCAAGTCTTGTTGTATAACTATCAGGGACATAAAATTTTAAGATGCTTTAATCTTGTCGATAACATTTGATTATGATATTAATCAAATGTGCAAGGTTATTTAGCACATGTGATGCACATGACAGCTATTTCATGGTAACATGCCAAGGACCCCGAGATAATGAAGTGGATACCAGAGGCAAAAGTCGTAATAAGTTATATCTAGCAAGTATACTACGTGGTACTCAGTGTCAGATTTTGGCCTAGACCAATTTATTAGTCCCCCACTAATGTTAATGGTGATATTAGAGACTAAGCATTACTTAATTAATTAACACGAGTCTAAGCATCAATAATTACTCAAGGATGCTTGAAAGACAAATTGGACTAGCCAATTTAATTATTGGTTGATGCAATTTATTTTTTGAGCACTAGAATAATTATTAAATGAATTCATAGAATTTATAGGTTAAAAATTAATTTAATAAGATAGATAATGCTAGAAAATAGAATTAGAAAGCTACCAATTGGTAAAACTTGCCCATGCAAGTGGAAAAAACATTTTTAGATCTTAGAGTCTATTCCAACCATTGTGCGAGAGAAGAAGGCTATTACAGAGCAAGGAGAGGCTTCTTATGTGATTTGCAGCTACTAGTGATCAATTCTATAGCATGTGACATCAATTTGGAGCCCTTCAGGAGAAGTTAATGTCAATCCAAGGTCCTTCTAGTGTAGATGATTGCATATAAGAGGAGTAATAATCTTTCTGGTAGTCCTAAGTTGTAGGTGACAACCTCCATGGGGCTGTTTGAGCAGGGCAATAATAGCTTTTTAGTGTTTCTCACTATAAAACTCTGAAATTTCTCTCTATAGCATTATCTCTCATCCCCCAACCATTTCTCAAGTTATCTCAATATTTTTCAACAATTTGAGCCATCAGAAAAAAGGAATTTCAATTGATCTTTATTGTAAACCCTACAACAAGATAGTCTTTAGATATGAGATGGGATCAAGTAAGGGATGATGCATCTCAATCTAAAAATTTCACAAAGTGTTGGGGACAATGTAATGTCTAATATTGGACAAGGCATGAAGCATAGATAGTAAGCTAATAATGTTGATTTAGACCAAAATATGGGTCCTTCTAGGCCTTTCGAAACTGATGACAAAGAAGAGAAAGAGAAATTTGATGGCTAGTGTAAAGTTCATTGTTGAGAAAACAGCTAAAATATTTATGCAATTTGCAAATGATCCTTAGTTCATGCACTTTTTGAACCCCTTAAAGGAGAGCAACAAAGGCAACAAGAGGAAATTGCCTTCAAGAACTTCAGGATATCAAGATGCACCAAAGAAACAACCAATACAACAGCATGATATTCCAAATGTGAATAGTGAGCATAAGAAAATGGCATGAGTGGGCCAATTGATACATGTGGAAGGCCAACTTGGAAGTGCTAATCCAATGCTTTTGACAATAAGACATATACGCAATGATGGGACAATAGGGTACTTTGGTAGTGGCACTAGTTTCCATTCTATGGTGAGCTTGGGACCTCATACAAGGATGTAAGGCACAAGTCCTTATCTTATGCGGCAACCAATGTGTAGTATGCAAGGTTGGCCTAGCATATTTGAGTATGGTTGGTAATATGCATAACCCCATGTATAGCAATATTGACATGATGTTGGGACACAAAGTGTTAAGTTTGGCAATGCATATATACAGTCTATTGTATTTAGGACTCAAGGTATTAATGCTAGTCTTGCAAATGTCCCATATAGTATTGGTCATGAGAAAAAATGCACCTAGTAATACATGCAATGTGTAGGAAAATGTCCCAGGGATCCACCTTATAGAACATGTAAGATACCACGTGAGTTCAAAAGAAAAAGTATTATATTTTGTAAAATTTATAGGATTATATTTACAAAATGGATTTTCTAATTACAATTTTTAAAAAATCCATAAGTTTAGTAAAGTAAAAGGGGGTCATTTTAAGGCCTTATAGCATGTAAAGAAAGGGTATTTCTAAATACCCTTTGAACACACGTTATATGGATAATTTCTTATAGGTAGATCCCCCACAAAAAATGTATCTTGGTATCGTTGGTAGTATACAAATTTCCATGCATAGTCAAATTGCAATGGTCTAAAGTATGCAAACAAGAATATTTTCTAATGCATCTGGTGCCCTTAGCATGCCAAGTACACATGAGGTGCTAGTCAACCAGATGCAATGTTGTATATTGGTTAATTTGGAATCGCAACAATGTGAAATTATAAAGTATTGCAATGCTTAAGGAGAAGAAAGGCCTACAACCTAGTGGAGGTTTAAGGCAAGTTCCATATGCTTCTTAATGAAGCTTTAGCATAGTTTCATCAATAGATGCAAAGTGGATGGAAGAGGATGACTTGGTAGACCATCCTTAGTTGTTACAGCTTTACCTAGATGACTTTCAGCTAGAGCTAACTTCAGTTCGAGCTCAACCAGGTTCAGTAGAGCAAGAATCTAGAGTATTGTCTAATGCTCAAGGGGGAGATAGCACTTTCACTCCAATTGTGGATCTCTCTCATATGTAGTGGATTTTAGATGTATTAAGCGTGCATCCAAGGTACTGTGCTGATAGTATGATTGCCATGAGGTCACTACTCAATGTACTAGTCACTGTGAGATGTATGCAGATGAGTATGAGTTTCACCCAAGCACTGAAACTATACTTTTGTATCAATTTATGATCAGTTTAACATGAGCTTTTACCTCAATTTTAAGACAAAGATCCCAATAAATTTTAGCTCAAATTTTTATCAATTTGAAAACCATTTATAGTCACTTTTTGGAATCAATCTTACATGAGCTCTTTGCATCAATTGTTGATCAGTTTTTGTAATCAATTTCAAATCAATTTGGGATCATATTTGCAACAATTTGTGATCAATTCTCAAATCAATAAACAAGTGATTCATTTCTGATACGATTATGCTTAGTTTTCAATTGTTTATATCTAGTTCCATAGACACCAACATGTTAGTAAATCCCATTAATAATTCCAACGATGGTTTATGTTGAGAATATACTTTATTATGGCTGTGAAGTCAGATTTGCTAAGAAACATGAGTTATGGATGCATCCAATGTGTTTCGAGCAACAATCCTTGATTCTATTTAGATTTATATCATGTTTATATTGACTGGAAATTTTTAGAAAAATTTGGGGCATGTGGCAGGGTTGGACAATAGAGGCTAATGTTGTGACTATGATATCTTATGGAACTTTCAATATAGTATACTTTTTCTTTGATACAATGTAGTGCAATTGAGAATGAATGCAAGGTTTTCAAAAGGAGAGATATGTCAAGGGGACATAAAATTTTAGAATGCTTTAATCTTGCTAATAACATTTGATTTACGATGTCAATCAAATGTACACGGTTGTTTAACACATGGGATGCACATGGAAGCTACTTCATGGTAATAGGCTAAGGACCTCAAGGATGTAGTGGGCGCTAAAGGCAAAAGCTATAATAAGTTATGTTTGACAAGTACTATGCGGTACTCTCTATGTCAGATTTTGCTCCATACCAATTTATTGGCCACTAATATTAGTAATTATATTAGAGACTAAGCATTAAATAATTAATTAATATCAAACTAAGGATCAATAATTGCTCAGGGATACTTTGAAGATAAATTGATCTAGCCAATTTAATTATTGGTTGGTGAAATTAATTTTTTAAGCATTAAAATAATTATTAAATTAATTTATAAAATTAATATTCTAAAAATAACTTAATAAGATAAATAATAGTGAAAAATAAGACTAGAAGATTTCCACTTGTAAAACTTATCTATGCAAGTGAAAAAAACGTTTTTAGGGATTACTGGAGTCTATTTCAGTCATTTTGAGATAAAAGGATGCTGTTAGAGAGCAAGCATAAACTACTAATGTTATTTGTAGCCACCAAGGATCAGTTCTATGATATGTGATAGTAATTTGGAGCCCTCCAAGGGTAGATGACGGTAGCCTAAGGTCCTTCTAGTGCAAATGATAGCATTCAAGAGGCGACATTAATCTTTCTAATGGTCCTAAGCTGTAGGTGACACCTTCCATGGTTGTTTAAGCAAGGCAACAATAGCTTTTCAACATTTCTTGCCATGAGACTCTGAAATCTCTCTCACAAAAACATTCTCTCTCATCCCCTAGCCATCTCTCAAGTTATCTGAACATTTTTCATTAATTTGAGCCATTAATGAAAGAAATTTTAATCAATGGCTATTGTAAACTCTATTTTATAGTAGAAATTAGAGTCTTGACAACCATCTCAAAATGTGTGCTCAAAATTGAGAGCCTAGAACTTGAATTTCAAGAGTTAAAATTGAGAAATATTAGGAATATTCAAGAGGCCAACCAACCAATATTAAATTTGGGGCTAAATTTATATTTCAAGGAGCAAGGTGAAGGCCTATCCCCTAGCAAACCAAGGGGCAAATTGGTTTAGAGGTTTGTCAGTCAATTTTGACAAGGGACACCTGGATTAGCAAAGGAGATCAGAGGATCGCAGTTGTACTCTATCCATTTGCAATAAAAGTTAAAGAAATAATGAGCGACACCAATTTTGGGACCAATAGGCTATCCAATGTCCAAGATTGTATGGTAAAGTGTGTATTTTAAGTTTATGAATTTGTTAATTATTATAATTAAGGATTTACCATCTTTGACCAACAGGCTATCTTGGACCAATAGGCTATCTTGGACCATCTTTGACCAATAGGCTAATCCAAGTGTATTTTGGGACCAATTTCTGTTTTAATAATAGCTTTGAAAGTTTTAAAGTGCTCAAATACATTACTCTTTTCCTTTATAAAATACACCCACAACTTTCTTGAACAATCATACATAAACATGATAAAATATTTGCTGCCACCAAGAGATATATTTTGTGTAGATTTCCAAACATGTATATGCACAGTATCAAGTATATTCCTACTCACATCTCTATCATGCAGAAAAGATTGTCTTGCCTAGCTAGCAAATTGATAAGCTTCATAATTGTGCAACTCTAAAAGCAAGTAACCATGTAACCAACCCTTTGGATTGCATTAATTTTAGTATTTTCATATTTGCATGTCCAAAATGTTTTTCACATATTTTAATGTCTAAACCATTCCTTTACCTTTAGCATACATAGCATCATTCATAGCATAAATTCTAGCATCTAAAGTAAACATGGGGCTACTTTCTTTTATGACCAACCTACACTTATTACTAAAATCTTCTCCAAAACAACCTTTGCATTAAATTGTACTTGCATTCCTTCCTCTACCATCTAAACAACAAACACTAGATTCGTTGTGATGAATAGCACATGTTACATATCTAAGTCTCTTTGTCTCACCATCATGCAAGGATAAAAGAACTTTTTCAATATATGAAATTGGATGGCATGAATCATCACCTATCTGCACTATTGGATGTAAAGTCCCTTCATGTGTAAAGTCCCTTAATCTCTGTATGTATAGACTTATGGGTGTGAACACGCCCTTATTCGTACCTTAGCATATAAATACATTTTATTATTTGTGCACCATCACTAACTAGTACATTCATCTTGGGATTCTCTCACTCTCACTCTCAATACTACTCTTGCTCCATTTCTGTGTCTCGCACTTTATTGCACATTTACCCCCTAGCAAAGTGGTATCAAATCTGCAGAAAGAGTATGCACACCTCTCGAGGATAGTGTGAGCCAGTCCCACGTGCAAGAAGGAGTTAAGTTGTTCACCTTTCAGCCAATCAATGGGTAGCAAGCATTTATCTTGACCAATCAACTAGTCAATTTCATCAGTTGCACTTCTTTAAGTCAACATGGACAATAAGCTAGCTGTGGCAATGGTCGTTTTGACCAAATTGGTCATGCATAAGAGCAGTCACAACTTGACTAGGCGTGAGGTGATAGCCCATCGATAGTAGTTGTCTTGACTCAACAGCGCATAGAGACTAGGCATGATAGGCCAACGACGGCAACGTGACTCAACAGTCAAGTCAATAGTAGGCGATGGCGCAAGTGACATGGCATGAGAAGCTACGTGTGAGACACGTCAATTGGTGCCACACTTCGATAGCTTCTTTTTCGTCAATTTTTAAAAAAAAATTATTTCATGCAGTCTATTCCCCTTCTCATTAAAAACAAGGATTCACACACATAAGCACAACTTTCAAACGGGGGGTTTCCTAGATTTGATGCTGGTCATGCATAATAGCGACATTGGATTTTAAATTTGTAGAAATTGAGCATGTTGGTCTTGAAAATCTTAGGGATTTTCATGTATTAGTGAAATTTTACTCATTTGAGCCAAATTTATTGACATTGGTGTACATTTGGACCCAATAAATTTGGAGCTTTTGTAAAATTTTGTAAAATTTACCTATTTTATGCTCTCAAAAACACATATTAATGCAATTAGGGTAGATTGGTCATCGAAATTTTAGGGTCTTTGTTAAAATTTTTGAATTTTGGCAAAATTGATGTGTGAAATGCACATTGGAGACATTCCTGAAGCAATCTTTGTGCTGTAAGCAATGAAATTGAACTTATTATCTCCCACTTGTGAGATTTTGAAGAAATTATAAAGAATTCTGGTGTTTCTGTGTATCAAAAGTGCTTTTGGACACATATGCATGCAGTACATATGTTTAACAACTCCCATTGAGTTGATATATTACTGAATATTCATGGTGTAGCAGTCTTAGTGATCCTTTGTAGATCTGGGACTATTGCAAATGTATTTTTGGTGATATTACTGAAGTGGGAGTCGCTTTGCAGTGGTGTATGCATGGATTATATGCTGAAACTTTTATTATATTGTTGAAAGTCGTTCCTTCTACTTCTATATGTGAACTTGGATCAAATCTTGCTCGTATGTCCTAAAATTTTGATTTGAAATTAGCTAAGTATTCGGCCTAATATTTAATGTCATAAAATACAGCATTGGTACTTGGCACTTTGCTGAATAATGGCCATTAATGCTTATATTTAGCCTAATATTTAATGTCATAAAATACAGCATTGGTACTTGGCACTTTGCTGAATAATAGCCACTAATGCTTATAGTAGCAGTGATACTAAATCCCTTCTTGAAATCAAGAGGTTTGATGGCATTGGCTTTGACTTGTGGAAGGACAGGATGCAATGTAATTTTTTTCTCAAGGATTGTAATGATGCTCTCTTGGAAATCAAGTCTACAACTATGATAGATGAGGATTGGGCTAGACTCAACAAGAAGGCCATTGCATATAATAAAATGGTTGTATGTGATAATGTACTTATAGAGATCAAGCATCTTGATATGGCTTATGCCATATGAAAAAAGTTTATGGACACTTATGAAAATACAACTCCAGTAAATCAAGTGCATCTCATGCACAAGCTTGTGAACATGGAGTTGGATGAGTCTAAGCCAGTATCAGAGCATTTGAGTGCTTTCATAGGGATTTTGAGTCAGTTTTGCAGGACTCTGGGTTGCAACCCTTTAATGATAAATTGAAGGCTATTTTCTTGTTGATGACTTTCCCTAATAGCTGGGATTCTTTGGTTGTTTCACTTAAGCAACAACCCTACTTTGACCTTTGATGGTGTTAGGGGCTCTATTATCAATGAGGAGATCAGAAGAAAGTCCAATGGAGAAAGCAGTGGTTCAGCCTATCATCTTAGAGGTAGGTCAAAAAAGAGGGGTAATGCAAGAAATAAAGGGAAAAGCAAGAGTAAAAGCAAGGGCAAATAGCAAGATGTTATTGCTATTAGTGTGGGCGTAAAGGGCATAAAAAGCTTGATTGTCGGTAATACAAGAAAGAGCAAGAAAGAGAGAAACAAGAAGGAAAGAAAAAGAAGAATGGCAAGAAAGATGATGATAGCTCTCCCTGAAAAGAAGCTGCAAAGGTAAATGTTACATCTAGTGTGGTCGTTGAAGAGCTCTCTAACATTGGAGAGATACTTATTGCAACCTCATGCAATGATATACATGTTATGGTAGTAGGAAGTGATATGCACAACACCAAAAGGGAGATGATTGATGCCTTATTTTTAGCTCATGATGGGTTGTCCCAATCATGGATAGTGGATAGTGGTGCCTCTTTTCATGCTACTTTCTCTTTGGAGTCCTTTTCTGAATACACTACAAGTTGCCTAGGCAAGGTTTACTTAGGCACCAATTATGCATGTGAATAGAGGATGTAGGTACTATTCACTTGGCTCTTGAAAGTGGCCAAGAGCTGATTTTACAAGGTTCAAATATGTACCTAGCATAAATAAAGTTTATTGTCAATTGGGTAGCTTGATGCAAGAGGATACTTTACTACCTTTGATATGGATCTTGGAAGGTCCACAAGGGCTCTATGCTAATTGTTAAAGGTAGCAAAAAGGAGACTTTGTATTATTTGCATTTTAAAGCATTACCTGGCAAGTTTTTGGCTATGATTGAAGTTCATTCGCACAGACGGAACTTTGGCATAAAAAACTTGGTCATATGAGCCCAAAGGGCCTTCAAGTTCTCTCCTCTTTAGGGATATTTGATGTAAAAGGCTATGGTCTCGACTTTTGTAATGATTGCATGTATGGAAAACATATGAGGTCTCCTTATTACTCTGGTGTCACTAAAAAGTCCAATGCTCTTGACTTAGTACACTTTGATGTGTGCACTATGCCTATTAATTCACGTGGGGGTGCACAGTATTTTGTGACTTTTATTGATGTAGAAACTCACATGTATATGTGTTAAAGAGAAAAAAGAAAGTGTTGGATGCTTGTAAAAGGTTTCATGCCCTTGTTACCACATAGAAAGGGCTTAAGTTAAAAGCTATAGGAATGGATAATGGGGCGAGTATATTTCTAATGAGTTCAAAAAGTTTTGTGAGATGCATGGTATTAAGAGGGAGTTGACATGCCCTTACAATCTTGCATCAAATGACGAGGCTAAAAAATATAATTGCAAGTCAAATGTATGTTGTCCATGTTGAACGATGTGGATCTAGGACATGACACAAGCTATGGTGCATCAAAGATGTAAACCAAGTTCATAAAGACATGGACAAGTAGAGACAAACTATTATACAAGTGAATTAGGTTCCAAGATAGATTAGCTTGGACTCATAAACACAATCTTGTGTAGAATCGACAATGACATGCACAACTGAAAGTACAAAGCATCATGATATTGTATTCATTTCATAGTCAAGTACAATGCTTTATAGACTTTGAGTTGTTCCACTCTCCTCACTGTGCATATGGGATTCAGGACAGCTTCTCTTGGAGCATACATCATTTGTCTATTTCTCAACACCCCCCCTCAAATGATGAGTCCCTACACTTGCTGGCTTTTGCTTCCCCTACATGATAACATGGCCCAGAAGACTAGCTCATAGACAGAGCCTAGTCAAGTTAAAGCTTGAGACTTTACATCTTGGCAAGGGTTTTACAAATCAAATCCACTAAGGGAAACATATTTCTTAAAACAGTTTTTCATAGTTGTTGATGGTAGCAGAAGTATCTTTTTCTTCTTCTTCATTCATGAATTGATTTTGGTGGTGGTTATTTTGCATCTGCTGTGCTCTTTTCTTGTGGAAGCATTCACTAGCAATATGGCCAATTTTACCACAATAATGACATGTCATCCGATTCCTGTTGTCGGTGTTGAGTCCTCAACCTCTTCCTTTAGGTCCAATAGCTCCTCTAGTGTATAAAAGGTTTTCCCTTGGGCTAGTTTCTTTTACATCTTTGCTTTTAAATTTGCTTTCTTCATCAAGCAGTGAGTGCTCAATATCTTTGAGTGAGAGACTCGAAACATTACTTAGAGTGGACACAAGGTTCTCATATGGATCCTTGTTTACACTTGTAAGCAGTACGGCTATTGCTTCATCTTCATCAATATTCTTTTTAAGAGATGCAAGCTGAGTTTTTAAACTCTTAAACTTATTAATATGTATGGTCATAGAAGCACTGTCTTTGATATCTAGTTTATAAAACTGCATGAGAAGTTTTACCTTTGAATTCTTTGCTTGAGTACCAAACATTCTATCAAGTTCCTCCCAGGCGGTTCTAGCATTTCTAATGCCAGATATATGATGCAGCACATCATCACTTAATCCCCAGGCAATGATGCCTAGTGCCTTATTATTCATCTTCTTCCATTCTTTGGATTTGAACTGGTCTTCTTCAACAAACCCGTCTTCATCATCTTCCTTCTTGTTGTCTGCATCATCTTCAAACAGGTCCCACAAGTCTTTCCGCATTAGGTGATACATGGTATTTTCCTTCCAGGCATGGAAGCCTTCTCCATTGAACGTTGCTATTTGCTCAAGCTCTACCATGTTGAGCAGCTCCAATTTACTGAAAAAAGACCAGCAAGGGAGATTTGTGAAGTGTCACAAGGAGATTAGTGTCAACTGACACTAGTTGAGTATCAATAGATACTATTCTTGAGCTTAGTATTGAATGTCGGTGCTTGATCTTCTTCTTGCTTGTTGATCTGAAGTGTTAATCTTGCTGGGAACTGAGTTCAGACTCAGATAAGAGTGGCAGTGTGTCCCTTAGATTGAAGGGAATAAGAATTTGAAGGAAAAAGTGAGCTTGGACCTTGATGGCTATGGCTTCCTGGATTAGGGTTTCTGTAGCAGCCTGGTTTTTTGGTCTGTGTGGATTACACACTTGATCATTCTCAAAACTTTTTACATGGCAATGAAGCTTATCTCATGGGCTACAAAAGCCCTATGGTGGCTGCGTGGATTGTGCTGCGTATTGTGCGTGCAGCTGTACGAAATGTCACGCTATTGCAGACTGCGTTATTTCTGCAAATCACGCAATGCTGCCTTTTGTGGATGCTAATGTCACCGTCCGATGTGATAGGCTGAAGTGCCTGGAGCAAGGGAATATACTTCGAGAATGATTCACTTGAAGATATGGCCGGTAGAGAGAGATCCAAGTGCTTCAAGGTGGGTAGGTGTAGTCTGGCTATGGCTGCCACAAGGTCCAACTGAGATTTGAAGTTGAAACTGGAGATATGAGCTGAATGTGAGTTGATTGGAGATCACCAAAGGTGAAGGGAGACTAGAGATTCAGAGTATGAGCTGTACCATGTCCAACTGGGCTCTGATACCATGTTGAACGATGTGGATCTAGGACATGACACAAGCTATGGTGGATCAAAGATATAAACCAAGCTCATAATGACATGGACAAGTAGAGACAAACTATTACACAAGTGAATTAGGTTCCAAGATAGATTAGCTTGGACTCATAAACACAATCTTGTGTAGAATCGAAAATGGCAGACACTTAACTGAAAGTACAAAGCATCATGATATTATATTCATTTCATAGTCAAGTACAATGCTTTATAGACTTTGAGTTGTTCCACTCTCCTCACTGTGCATATGGGATTCAGGACAGCTCCTCTTGGAGCATACATCATTTGTCTATTTCTCAACAGTCCACAGCCAATCTCCTGCAATAGTTTTGGAGAGAAGCTCTTGAAACTATAGTTCATGCATGCAATCGCTCTTCCAATCATGCATTGGAAAATAGCTTTCCTGAAGAGGTTTGGTCTAACAAACCTACTTCCTATGACCATTTGCGTGTCTTTGGTTGTGATGCCTTTGTGCATGTTTGTGTAAATCAAAGGACTAAACTAGACATGAAATCCATCAAGGGCATCTTTATGGGATATGGAGATGAGGGAGAGATGGGTTATAGAGTTTAGCTTCCTCAAGATAGGAAGATACTACATAGCCGAGATATAGTATTTAATGAGGACAAGTTGATGAAAAATGCTACACATGGTAACCTTGATAAAAAGAATGTGAAAATTTAGCATGAAAACAACTAGCTATTTAGCAACCATTAGCTAAAGATTCTATTCCTTTTGATGTTGAAAATGAGTCGCACCCTATTGTGCTACAACCAGAAGATAATGGACAGCAAACAAATACATAGATGGAATAAGACAGCAAGAACATGCTGAAAATAGGTTACAATAGCAAGAAAATGTTGAAAATCAACCACTAGGTGATGGTGTGGATATACCTAAGGATGTATACCCATTGCCTAACAATACAGATCATTGGATAAGAAGGCCTACACATGTTAGAAGGCAACCATAGAGGTTTCAACTATCTTTGGATTGCATTTTATTGATTGATGAAGGTGAGCCTCTAACATTTAGAGAGGTATAGTCATGCGAAAATAAGAGAAAGTGAGAGTTTGCTATGCAAGAAGAGATGAAGTCTCTGTATGTGAATAACACATGGAAGCTTGTACCTTTGTCCAAGGATAGGAAAGTTATAGCTAACAAATGGGTTTACACGGTGAAGTGTATTGATGGGAAGCCCAAGTACAAGGCACGTTTGGTTGGTAAGGGCTATTCACAAAAGGAAGGCATAGACTTCCAAGAGGTTTTTTCGCTAGTGGTGAAGATGACTATGCTCTGTGTCTTGTTTGCTCTCATTGCATCCTTGGATATAGAGTTGGATTATATGGATGTGAAGACAAATTTTCTTCATGGTGATGTAGATGAAGAGTTGTACATGAAACAGTTCGAAGGTTTTTCTATTCCAGGGAAAGAGCATTTAGTTTATAAGCTGAAACACAGTTTATATGGGCTGAAAGAAGCCCCTAGACAATGGAATAAAAAGTTTGATACTTTTAAGCTCAGTCATGGATTTAAATGGAGTCATGCAAACCACTCCTTACACACTAAAAAGGCTGATGATGGAAGCCTTATTGTGCTGGTCTTATATGTGGATGACATACTGATTGCGCGAAGCATAAGAGTACTTTAAATGCTCTTAAAAGGTAGCCGAGTTCAGCCTTCTCAATGAAAGATTTGGGGGCACCTGAACACATTTTAGGCATGCGCATTAAAAGAGATAGAGGAAAGTACTTATTTCTCTCATAGGACAAGTACATCAGCAAAGTACTTGATAGATTTAATATGGCTAATGCTAAGCCTCTTGGTGTGTCTTTACTGCCACATACAAAGCTTAGCAAAGTAGATTCCCAAAAGATGATGCAACTGCTACTACTATGAAGGGCATATTTTATGCATCAGCTTATGGTTCTTTGATTTATGCCATGGTTGCAACTCATCCTAACATTGCTCATGCAGTGGGAGTTGTTAGTAGATTTATATCTGACCTGGGCAAGCTGCTATAACTATGCCAGCTGTAGGTAGTTACAACAAACCAAATATAATAAGTGATAATTCAATGGCCATGTGAGGATCATTGACATACTAATTAGTCTAAATATGCTGATCCATCTGACGAGGCTGTCCATCATCAATGTCTGCACATGTTAAGCTTATCGTCTCAATAGCAATACTTAGGAGAAGTCTTTTCAAGCTAGAGTAGTACAAAGATTCTAACTATTGCATACATCCATACAAGAGAAAATGGTTATGACAATCTATGATAATATATCTTACATGTATTATTATAAAATATAGTTGTCATCTTAATCATACTTACTAAGACTTACTAGTTTAGGAGCTTGCAATGGCATAATCCAATCATGGACCAAACTATTAATTCCGAGAGTCCAAGGTAACATTCCCACATATTGTCTCAATTTCAAAGAGCTAGTACTCTAGTTCATGATTTATATCTAGTTTACATGTATATGTGTTTAGTTAAGAAGAGTTAGAAGGCTATCTCCCATATAGCATCTTATTCACATGAATCAATTAAGAGCCCAACTATTTGGGCTTTCACCCATACATTGCTTGAGTGCTCAATGAAGCATAAGAAGTTGATGCAAGTCAACACATGTTGGCACATAGGAGATGAATCTTGGTACGTCTTTAATGTTGATATTGAGGAGCTAGCAGCTCCTTTTTATCAATCTCTATTTTAGATTATAGAACAAATGTCACTTTTAAAACATGCTATTATTGTGAAAGTGATGAAGAAGCACAAGAATAGGGTCAAAATGATGAAGAGATAGCCCACTATATTATAGGACTTGGTGATAAAATCAATCAAATCCCTCCTTGTACCATAACTTCATTGCTTTTCCCAACATATTGCAAAAGATGTAGGCTTAGTGTCTTAGTTTTAAGCTCCTAAAACAACATCTGTATAGCTAATGGAAATTATACACATGTAGTTCATTGTCCAAGTTGGAAAACCAAAGCAATGGAGATTATACATCAATTAGAAACTCCTTTTTCAAGTGATCTTGTTTTGCAAGCCTTATGACCATATGGCATGCAATCCAAATCTATTAAACACCAGTTTCAATGTCAAGGCAATATTAGTTGTTTTTAATTTGAAAGCTCAAAACATCTAATGGCACCCTAGGATATTGGCACGATAGTTCAAGGAAAAAGGAACACATATTCGAAATAGAAAGTATGAACTATAACCAAAAGAGTTTAGAACCTAGTATGGTGACTCAATGTGGGGATAAGGGCTAATAGAGCATTAGAAAGGTCTACCAGTAAGCCACTCTCTCTAGCTTTTTGGATATGTATATCTTAACTATGAATACTGTTTTAGATCATACTTTAAACCATTTATTGAGCTTTAAATTGTACCTAGTAGCATTAGCTATGACAATAAGGAGAAATAATCCACATCAACAAGATGAAAGAATAAGTGCAATTTCCATATCAACACTTGTCCATGTTAACCGAAGGTGATATGCCATCATTATAGGCATCATGGCATAATATATATCACACAAAGAAAACGACGATGTTGGACACATCAACAAGTTTAGTATCAAGACTTTCTTGGTCAACCTAGTTTAGGGTGGGTGGGTGTGTGCATGTGGAAGAGAAGTCCATGTTGTGTGTGTGTGTGTGTGCATGCATGTGCACACACGTGTGCACATGCCATAGTAATAAACAATCAAGAAGTAATGTGTGTGTGTGTGTGTGTGTGTGCGCGCGCGTGTGCATGCGCGCCCTTTCCCTTTATGTGATCACTTGTACTTTCATATTCCATCATGGTTGCCATTGGGTATGAGATCCTTGTTGCTAGAAATGGAGAGAGGTTGCTTGCTTTCTCCTTGCTATGGTGATGGTTGTTATGCATGCTTGGGTTGCACATGGTTTTGATTCCATTGATTTCATTTGTTCTTCATGCTTTCTTGTGTTTTGGGTTTCAACTTTATGCTCTTGGATCTTGTGTTTTGCTTGGTGTTTTGTCATTCCTACATGGAGATACTTTAGAACACATAATATTCGTATCTAGATCTAGATGGCTATAGTTTAGATCCTATATATACATCCCTATATGTTCTTGGTTTCATAGTTTCTAGGTCTTGTTATGTGCACTTGCCTAGACGGCTTCACTATTCATTCTAAGTGAAGTCTTCAATGTGTTTACTGGTCCCAATCTCCATATGTTGCATCCATTGTTTCCACCCACATTTGATTATTGAAGTGTGTTACACTAAGGATTCATTCTACAAGTATGGGACACTTTGGCAAACTCAATAAGGAATATTTCAAGAAATAGTATTGACTAAAAAGGAAATCTTCTCTCAAAGCAAGGTTCAATATCAACAATGAATCATTGTTAGGACAAAGGCTCCAATGCAAGAGCAACTACTTCAACACTCAATATGCATTGGTGCTTAGCACAACATTTTATGGCATGATCGATTGTTATTCTTGTTTCTTGGGCGTCCATAAGATTATTTGTTCTTTTCATTTTGATCATAGGGAGTCATTGGTCATCTATGGAATGATCATACTCATCTGAAGCCCATTTCAAATTTAAGAACGATGCAAGGTTGTGGACCATGCAAGTTTTCCATTAAACTCGTGGTCTCCACATCAACTCAAGGAAATTGGTTTCTATCTATCCATCGTCATCAACGTTTTTAGTACTCTATCTACTTGATAATTCGTGAGGTGCTTTACATTTAGATATCCACAACAAGAATGAGCTAGCAAGCAAATACTCGGGCCGTTGGATACCTTTCTTTCTCGGGCTATTGACACGTAAGACTAGCTGCGAATTGTCATGAACGGCTCACGGCACAATTTTGTCTGGGCCTGAGCCTGTCTCACTGCCACCAAGGTTATGGCAGGTGGACGAAGGGCCTGCTCAAGACCATCGCCATCGCCTTCGTCTCGCAGGTCGTGATGATGATCACGGCCATCTCGCCGCCCCACCATGGCTTCTTCCTACACAATCAGCCCCCCTGTCACCCCCGTCACAGCACTGATCACGGATCACGACACTGCATACAATCGTGCGTGGCCAGACATGACCTCCTAGAGACGTCCTTTGTGTGTGCTGTGAATTGTGTGTGTGTGGGGGGGTTTGTTTGCAGCTAATCTCTCGTAGATACGCAGTTCGATTCTCATATAAGCAACGTCACCCGACACGGACGAAGTCCGATTGCCGTAGTAGCATCGATCCTGCGTTGCATTGTGTTTTCATCCTATTCTGCACTATGTGTTGGAACATATCGAATGCACCTTAATCATCCTATTTTATATTACGTTTTTAACCATATAGAGCGTACCTCAATCATCCTATTCAAATACAATGTTCTGGAATGAACAACTTGCATTTAAACATACATATATAACCTCATTTTATGTTTACAAAGCACCACGTCATACCCACCCTTAGTGGAGGGAGTGAGATCTCACTCCCCCCCACTAACATTGGGGCAAGCACCCAAACTATGGGGGTAGTGGGTAACGTCCCAAACCCCAGTGTAACCCTGTTACACCTTGAGAAATGCAAGGTGCTTTCGTATAATTAGTATCTCTAACAAATTAAAATTAGCTATTCTCCTAGGACACCTACTTTACCCAATCATTTGCTTTTGTCAGGCATTACTGTAGACCTTTTTGCCATCAAGCTATACCCTTCTCACTAGCACGATTGCAAGAGACGGGAGTGTATTGTTACAATTCTCTTCACTTTGGTAAAGCTAGTGAAACCCAACTCAAATGCCTTTACAATCTCATTTTATACTAGATTTTTTATGAGCGAATATACAATCAATTCATGCTTGAACATATTTGCAATAACTATATCCTAAACATTTTATGTTATAGACCATACTTATGAACAACCATATAGCTATACAATTTTGTAGGTCCCCTAGATCCAAGTGGAAATAAAAATATGGGGATCACCCATATACAAATTTTTCATGAGCCTTGTTGCAACTTAACAGGATAAAGATTCTAATGAAGAGGTCAGATCAATAGAATTAATTAACAAACCTCAATGATCCACACTAGTTCCACAAGAAGAGATTCCATCTTAGTTAATTAACATACCTCAATGATCCACACTAGTTCCACAAGAAGAGAATTAATTAACAAACCTCAATGATCCACACTAGTTCCGCAAGAAGAGATTCCATCTTAGCCAACTACTTCATCTATAAGCAACCTAGTGGCCTTGCTCACAACAATTATGAAAGTTGATGATTTCCATCTTACTGAGCTACTTTATCTACACATTGAATGTGAACAAAGTTTAATCCTCATGTACTACTATTATTTCCTAAGAAAAGGTAAAACATATGCATCTCTTCTCATTATCAACTTTTGTCTCTTCCCTTTCATACACACATCTCCAATGGCACTAGTGCTAACCTAGCTACATCAACTTTGGATTTAAGGTATACCTCAACATCGATGTAATACCCAACCTAGTCACCTTTCTCACAATAGTGATGAAAGTTGATGATTCCATCTTAGTTAGCTACTTCATCTACAAAGAAAAGTAAAACATATGCATCTCTTCTCATTATCAACTAAAGCATGGATCTCGCCTAAGATGACAAGCTCTTATCCTTTTGTCACCGTTCAAGGATCTTTTGCATATGCTATTCTATCTACTCTTCATAAGACAATTTCAATAATTACGGATGCCTTTGTCTATTTAAAAAAAATATTCTCATCTTTGTAGTCATTCACTCAAACATGGCATTTTCTCCCTTCATACCTACCTCCCTTAAGCACCAATCATTTATCGATAGTCACATTGCTCTCTAACTCTCATCTTGTCTCAATATCATGCCTAGTCTTTAATCTTGCCTCTTCTACTCCTTCGTATCTTTTTTTATTGGTGAAAAGTATTTGTATTGTTAACAAAAATGTGACTATTTTTTGAGGAGAGGAGGGGAGAAATTATGAGAATAACCAATGAAATTACAAGAATGACAAATCTTGAGCAATGAGAAGAATTAACAATGAAAGAGAGAACATGAGAACTCAAGGAATCAATAGATGGATAATGGAATCCATAATACAACACATGGTATGTATCATATAAACCTCATAGGTGATGGCATGTCTAATGATAGCAGTACTTCCCATCTGCCTCTCTCCAATTAGTTGTGTTTGATAGAACATCGCCACTTCCCTTAGAGTGCCTAGGCATTACAATACATAAGAAGTCCTATCGATTATGTACTCTATCTAGGTTTGATAGAAAGGACTTGCTTGAAACATGTGCTCCTCTCTAGCTTCCTTTGGTGCCTTTATGTATTCCTTGGAAAGTGCCATAACCTATGGAATTCATCTACATGCTAGATGTATATTTTCCTCTCTTTTAAGTACTATAAGTGAAGTTCTTCATACTCTCTCCATATCCCAATAGTCCTCTCTACTTTGGAGCATTTCGTATAAATAATGTCTAATCTCCTCTTGGGCATTCTTATCCAAGTCTTTGGCTATGAGATCATCCAAGAATGGCCTCATCTCCCAAATTTGATGTCATGGACTACTCAAGGTCATATCATGAGGATGCTTAGGGATCCTGACACTTCAAGAGATCCCTTCGATCGTCTTGAGGGAGAACCAATTGAACATGCCAATAATGTGAAAGAGTGGCACCTAAGATAATATCAACTAGAATGTCTCTCTCTCAAGACCAATCATGAATAGAGAAAATCCTAAGAAACGTATCGGCTCTTATTGCTTTATGTTTTCTTGAAATTAAAGGTGACTTGCAGATATACAAGGATAATTGCATCTACACTCCTATTCCCTATCGTGTAGAGCCTTGACCATATTGAAATCTCCCTTCACAATCTAATGGTCAACATAAGGGTATGTTTGGGAGAGGGTGGTACAAAAGTCTGCAATAGACCAAGGAGAATGGGATCCACATTCCTACCCCCCATCTTCTAGAGCCTTAATCATATTGAAATATCAATGTCCTATCCAAGGTCATCATCTACAACTTTAATCATTTTGAAATCTCTCTCAACTATCCAAGGTCAATGCGCTAGGTTTCGTAAAGGAGGGGAGTGTCCCTTGGCCTAGGATGAATCATGGTAAGGCTCATTTTTTGGGACACTCTCCATGTAAAAACTATTGGGATAAAGGCTAAGGACAAATAGCTCAGGAGGTACCCATTGTGTACACACTACATAGTCATATATAGGTGAAGACAACAAGAAATAAGGGCACCATTCATTATACCCACTAAAATCTCTTGTATGCTTTCACTGATACACGACAGAGTATGGTAGATACCACTACTACTGCGACACAGCCTACAGGAGTACATCATCATTGGACCTCATCTTCTGTATAGGTGTCCCTTTGGATAGAGCAGTGGCACTTAGCCGGTCTAGGCGCCCACATCCACCCGGACGAAGGCCTAGACATCCATACCACAGACAAATTGAAGCCATCATTGAGCACCACAAGAGACAGATGCCAAGACGCCTCAGCCATGCAGAGATACACCTCCTTAGAGGATAGACATATCATTGATGGAGAGTTTTCCCTTTTCTACTCTCACTTTTAGATCATTGACATGGGATATACCCAAACCTTATGCGAATAATCATCAATGAAAGTCACAAAGTACTTTACGCCACCTAGTGATCCTCTTAGTGATTGACAAGGCATGGGACCACATATATCAAAATGAACAAGAGCCAGGGCTCACCCATACGCATAATACTAGACTTCTTATGAGAACTATCACGAGTAATCTTCCATGGAGAATCACCGAATACATGATATCCTACATCATCCAACTGTCCAATAGAGAGTAGGCTTTTGGTCAAAGCTGGAACATTGCATACATAATGTAAGACAAAAGTGTTGCTCGAAAGCAAATATAGTCTAACATTACTAATGCTAATAATATTCAATGCCAAGTAATTTTCTAGTCTCACAAAATCTGTCGTGCTGTGATATAAATGAAACTAATCCTTATATAGGGTAACATAAAAGGAAGCTTCTAAATTAAGCAGCTAACATTGAGAAAAAGTGGACGAGGTATCAGCTGACTAACTAGCATCAAGAGAAAAAGTTTTCCAAGATGTAATCATCGTATCAAACTCAAGCTCCAAGGCATTTATCTCCTCAATTTTTACACCGAACTTACTATGGACAATGCTACAATCATCAAACTTATCTTAAACTTTGCCCTTTTTCTCCTTGTGCTTATCATTATGCATCTTATGGCATTCGGCCTAATATGACCCCAGTTTTCACAATAATGACATGTAAGAGAGGCCTTATGACCACGGGACTTACTATGATACTCCGTGCAAGACTGAAATCTTTGTGAGTCTCTCCCACAGTGGTCACTATTATTCTTACCATCATGTTTGTCCCTAACAATCAATGTATGAGAAGCACAGGTTGCATTCACATTATTTCTATTTATCTCCTCTGTGAGTAAGGCACCCTCAACATCCAAGAGTTTCAAACCATCCTTAAGCGTATTAGCACATATGGCAATACAAAAAGTGTCATATGACTCAAGAAGTGTCATAAGCAAGAATAAGGGAGGAAGATTATCCTTAAAGTCAATGTTGTGCAAAGTTGACCAGGTGAAAATCGAATGAAACTCATTCCAATGTGCAGACACACTAGTCCCTTCCTTCATGTGAAGGTCTATGAGTTGTTTCAACTAATACATCTGTGAAGCATGATTTTCGTATCATAAAGATTACATATATTCTCTTAGAACTGTCAAATATTATCCTTAGGTTCCACAACTTTGAAATAAACTTGTTTTAACAATGACAATATAATAGTGGATTTACATAGCTCATCTAACTCATCCCAAGTATCCTGATCAATGCCTTTGGGCTTGACACTCTAGGTTTTCAAAGACCTAACATGCTTCTTTTGAACCAATATCTGCCATATCTGCATCTTCAATAGATAATGTTTATGCCATCAAGCTTTTCAATATTAAAAATAGCACTATTGTTCAAAGAACTAGCCATAATGACAATATATCGATGAACAATCCAAGAGAATGAGCTGTTATAAATGACAGTAAATTATCCCCCCAAAACTTAGCCAAAACAAAGGTAAAATAGGAGGGAATACCAGAGTATCGAGCTATGCACCAACTACAAGCAATAGACTGCCAAAGTATAAAGTATACTTTTCAAAATAATGCTAAAATTTGTAATTACATCAAAGTTAAAATAATGACAATAGTATATGTCAATCCAACTATGGGCAAATAGCCAAGAAAGTAAGCTTCCACTGCCAAAAATATTCGAGTAGCAACTGAGATACAAAGAATACAACTAGCAATGGACTAAGCATAGACCATCAAAACCAAAGATTGTCACAAACTGAAATTGTCAATAAGCTATACATCCCATAAGCATATACATCACTGAAAAACTACTGATAGAGGTAAGAATTAACATCCAAAGTATACAAATTAAAATCAACCCACAAGCAGAGGTAACAACATCCAATAGCATACAAGAGAGCATGTACATGAACCAAGAATTCCACTATCTCAAAGAACTAAGCTCTACCAAGTAAGTACAAGTATCTCTCATTGGAAGTGAATCTGGAATGCAAAGTGAGTAAGAAAAGATCAAGACATATACATCAAAGCATCCAAGAAGCCCAAATGCATCAAAATACTTCCGAGAGTATAAATATCAAATGAAGCTTCAATACCCATAAGTAAGTAAGCATAAAAGATCAAAGCAACTGACCAAAGCCCAACTACATAAAATATAGCTTAAATCCAAGTGTCAAAGCATGTCATAACCATATATGTGCTCGTACGTCAATGCTAGACATCACCATAGACATGTAGCATACCCGAAATATTGTGTAGGTACAATAGGCATTTAAGACATGAAGCTCATTGTCCAAACTCTTATGATAGCAATAAATCTTTGTAAAACTAAGCCAATTAAGCTCTAAAAAATCCAAATAGCATTCCAAAAGCATAATCATACTATCTAGGTACCAAAATAGCATCCTTGAAGCATCAAACATGCATTATGAAATTTACTATTTGTTGTTCAAACTAGAACTATTCTATTCTATATGAAACATAGAATAGAAAATTACATTAAATCAACTTTGTGAGTGCTCAAATTTGCAGCTCATATTGTGCTCTTCATTTTTAGCTATAGAGCGTCTGAATTTGATACCGTATGCAATAGTTATGGCCAAAATACAATAGTGCTATCAAGCTATCATCACTGTCCATGGCTTCTATAGCATGCTCTATATCCACTCAAAATGGATAGAATGGATGCTCCTCAGCTCAACAAGGCTGAGCTGAGCCCCTAGAAGCTTCTCAACAAGCCAGGAGCAAGCTAGAACAAGCCAAAAGAAGGGTAGACTCAATGCATACCTCATGTGGAAGAGACAATGGCTGCCATGAAACCTTGAGTTAAAGCTTTGAATTGGAACTAAAGCAAAGGATGAAGAAGCTACTTGAATGATTGGCTTTGATACCAATTGAAAGGGAGAGCGTAAGTAAAAGCACATAAGCAAAAGCAAGGGCAAAGCAAGAGCTATGATAGATAGAGCAAGAGAGCAAGAGAGAGAGACACACCATATGTGGGGACTCCAATAGTCACAATGTGTGATTGGCCTTCCCTTTATAGTCATTGAAAGAATAAAGAATAAAGTGATAGTAATGGGTACCTACCACTTGCAATGCATAAGTGTGCAGTCACAATATGTGAAATAAATACAAGGCAATGTAAGCATAGGTGCCTTTATCCCCAAGACACTTTGTAAGTAGGGGGTTGGCTTGTATCACATACTAAAAGAGATATTATTCTCATTATCGAGCTCTACATCTAAGTCAAAAAGGTGTTTCACTGTGAGCAGGCATTGAGACTTGATTGGGGGGTTGCAATAGTCTAATTTGGATGAATGTACGCAAGTTTTAGTGGCTAGAATTCAAGTCAAATAGTTTTATTTTGGAATGCCGAGGAAAAGATTTTGGGCTACATATCCAACGTATGTTCCAACGTATATAAGCACATGGGATGCTTAAGCTCAAGGGGATAGCTTGTTATTCATAAATAGAGGGTTAGCTTGTACTTATAGGGGATTGCTTATTGTTTTGAAATAGGGGATTTGTTAATAGAGAATAAGAAAGAGAGAGAGTTGATAATTTGGTGAGATCACGATGTTTATGGGATATATTTTAGACGACTCCTCTGGAGGTTGTTTTACTAATGAAAATAATCTATTTGAATGCATTTTGGGAATCGGTATGCTATTGTCATTTTTTTTAAATTTATCCATGTTTTGGAAGCTATAGGCTTACTTTGTAGCGGCCATTATGATTATTGATGTGCCTATTAGAATTAAAAATTTTAGTTGGATTGCTATCATGTGGGGAGGTTCAATATAATATAAAACATCCATGTTATTTGCATTAGTTTTCTATGAAATAACCTTCTTTGTAACCAAACAAGTTAGAATCATTTTCGTACCGCAAAGAGAAGATAAAAATGTTTTGGAGATTGTTTTGCTTGAGATGAACAATTGGAAAACTATAGGAAAAATTTGGTAAAATATTTGTATGCATTGAGGAGTGCTCAAGCTATTTTGGTATTACTTTTACTATTGGTTGGCCATTGCAGTGAGCACTCAGTTTTCTAGTTTGTTAGTCTTCTTCATCTTGTAATTAACAGTACATTGGTTGCTTGTTGTTTGCCATACATTATAGTGAGCATGGCTTTTCTTCAGCTTTAGAAAATGAATTTTTCACTATTAAAAATCTTGATTGTATTAACTTTCATTATTAGAAAGAGAAAATTTTTAATGTGGTTTAGTATGGAAGAAGTCTTATGACTCGTGTAAGAAAGAGAGTGCTACTTCGCAGGTTCATTAGTTAAATAAACTCATTAATCTCTTATGGAGGAGAGGATTTCTCTATCTAACTATTTCAAGAATGAGTTTAATATCATTTTCAAATAAGTTGATAGGACAGAAAAACACTTTTCATAATTCAATTAGAGCCATGTTCTTATTGATCACCTTGCCTAAGAGTTGGGACACTTTTTGGAAAGCCATTAGCAATTTTGTACCTATAGGTGGTCTTATGAGCACTAATATTAAGAGTAGTTTGTTCATAGAGGAGTTAGAAATAACAATGCATGTTCAAAGAACTCTAGTGCTCTCACTTGTGAATAATTAGATTTTTGGACTTCGGAGAATTATTTCATGTCACTTTGCATAAAGAGTTATGATTTTGGGAGACAAGGATGTCCCTCTTGATGACAATAATAGATGTGGCATTGCTGGTATAGGGGATGTACATTTGCCACTACCTAGTGGATGTTCTTTTGTCTTACAAAATACACAACATGTTCTAGAATTGACTAAACCTCTGATAGTACAAGTTACAAAGTGAACTTTGGAGATCATGTATGGAAAATTTACAAAAGCTCTTGTTGTTACAAAAGGATATAAATATGGTACTTTATATCCTTTGCATTATCAGAAAAAAATCATCAATCTCTTTGTGGGATCATCATTTGAAATATGTACCAATTACTAGGATAAAAGCTTTTTTCTATTTGAATTATCTTATGTATTAAAAAATTTTAAGCTTGGATTTTGTGAGCATTGTCTTTCAAAGTAAACAAACTATATTATCTCATAAGAGAGGTGATGGCAATAGAAGATTTGAGTGCTTGGATTTGTTTCATAGTGATTTGTATGGATGTATGCCTATAGTCTCATTGAGTGAGCTCTATATTTTGTGAGTTTCATAGATGAAACCACTAGGAAGGTTTGTGCATACCCTCTTTGTAAGAAGAGTGATGCACTGGATATATTCCAAAAAGTCTTGGCATTTGGAGGGAATCATTTGGGCAAAATGCTTAAGTGCTTAAGAACTGATAATGGTGTTGAATACACTTCTCATATCTTTACAAACTTTTGTGTAAGGCATAGTAACAAAAGAGAGTTGACAACTCATGAAAATCCTATTCAGAATGATGTGGTTGAAAATATGAATAGGACCATTGAGGAAATGGTCACTAATATGATTTCTAATATTGGTCTCACTTAATGTGTCTTGGGATGAACTTGTAAAGATAGTAGTGCACTTGATTAATAGGTCTCCTAGTAAGCCATTGGATGGCTAAACTCTAGAGGAGCTATGGTGTGGAAAGAAGCCTAATTACGATCACATACATATCTTTGATTGTGCAGCATTAATTATGCATATATCTAAGGATAACCAAAGTAATCTTGATCCTAAGTCTAAGAAGTATATGTTTCTTAAATATGGAGATTTGAGAGAAATGGACTCTCAGCTATGAAATCATGGTCTAAGAAAATAGTATACATGCATAATTTTTAATGAGGATAAAATGCATAAACAACCCGTTAAAATGGGATCTATAGGGTAGTGTTCCAAGTGGATGGATAGCCATCACATGAGTATATATGTCTTGTTCCACATGATGCAAAGCTTGGGCAACCAACTAATCGTGAGGTAGGAGTGTCGTAAGAAGGTGAAGGGCCTCATGGAAAGACATGGAGCTTGTTTAGATGGGTCTAAAGATAACTTTCTTGCATGGAGATTCACATGACGATATTTATATGCAGCAACCTGAAGGGTCTATTATGGAAGGCGAGGAATAGTTTGTATAAGCTTCATAAGGGCTTATATGGTTTGAAACAAACTACCATGGAATGATATCATAAGTTCAATGCCTTTATGTCTCTATATCATATGAGAGATATACTAAACATGAGACTAAGTTTAATGTCTTTATGCCTTTATGCAATCTGAGGGATACACTAAACATGAGACTAATTAGTGTCTATACACTAGGAAGGTTGTGGGTGACAACCTTATGATTTTGATATTCTATGTGGATGACATGCTAATTATCAGGGATTCAATCATGGATGTGGATGCACTAAAGAAAATGTCTTATGAAGCCTTTGATATAAAGGACTTAAGAAATGTTGGTCACATTTTTTGCATGTGTGTTATGCAAGATAGAGACAAAAAGATACTCTATTTGTTTCAAAAGGAATATATTGGGAAGATTTTGAAGCATTCCAATATGGAGACAGAGAAGATAATCGATGTTCCATTGCCTCTATACTTGAAACTTACCCAAGAGAATAACCCAAGTCAAATGAGCAAAAGGTTGAAATGGACAAGGTTCCTTATGCATAGCTTGATGCATGCCATAGTTATTAGATGTCCAAACATTGCCTATGTAGTGTGAGTCACTCACAAAAAGCATTAGTAGACAATGAACAGTATTGTGAGGTACTTAAATGGCACTAGAGCTATGTGTAGAGATTACACAGCACAATGGACAGAATTTGAGCAAGGAGTAGAGAACGCATAGCAAATATGAGAAGAACAAATACCGCTTTAATTTCAAATGAAATGATACTATGATGGCTCTGTCCACCCATGCGCTTCTGCTGTGACACTTAGATGGTGACGTAGAAGAACAAAGACCGCTTTAATTTCAAATGAAATGATACTAAGATGGCTCTGTCCACCCATATGCTTCTGCTATGACACTTAGATGGTGACCTAGAAAAATGATAAGAGCTTAACGATACCTAAAAGAATTCTAACTAGGTGAAAGATAGATTCATGATGGCTTTAGAGGGGTTTTCCTTTTATAGCCCAAAAAGGTAGTCTAGTCAGTATGTCCAACCATATATATGAACCTTCTCTAGTCAGCCAAGAAATATTTCCTCCTTTACTGTCAAGCCGGGTGTGCTAGCCTTGGACCCATGTTAGGGGGACTACTGGCCCTCTTGAGATCCCTCAACTGCCATGGACTGCTTCTACAGCCTTCGAACCCCAAAATAGGAACCCCTGATAATTCCCACATTCGTGCAACTCGATGCGTTGTGCCTCAAGTTGCTACCAACATAACTACTCTATCTAACCTAAAAGCTAGATCCACAAAGGTCACCTTTTTGCCATCTGATCACATAGACCTCATCTAACATAGAAGTCAGGATCCACCCAATGTTCATGCTCACACATGGCTTCTCCTCATAATGGAGAGCTTACAACTTACAACACCATGGATCATTGGTGTCACCTTATGTTGGTAGGACATTGAGCATACCTAACACCCCCCCTAAAGTCCATGCACAAGTGAGCTACATTCTTGGCCCAACACTGAGTCTGTGAAGATGAATTTGAAGGAGATGCTTTGTAAGAGATTTGGTGAAGATATTTGCTCCATTCTCCTTTGTTGGACGGTAGACTAGCTCTACTATCCCATCTTCGATATTGTTTTCTTCATACAGTAAAGATGAATTTGAAGGAGATCCTTTGTAAGAGATTTGGTGAAGATATTTACTCCATTTTCCTCTGTTGGATAGTAGACTAGCTCTACTATCCCATCTTCAATATTGTTTCCTTCATACAGTTTTCTTCAAGTATCTGAACACCTGCATATAGTTCTAGAAGTTTCCCATCTTCGATATTGTTTCCTTCATACAGTTTCCTTTAATTTTCCATAAAAGCACTTCTAGAACTGTATGCAATACCATAGTCAAGAGTTTCCTTCAAGTACCTGAGCACCTGCATCCTGGCTTTCCAATGACTTTCTCAAGGTTTCTTTAAGAACTTGATCAAAACACCAACAACAAAACTAATATCTAGCACAATGTTACACAAGTAGATGAGGCTGCCAACCAACCTGCTATACCTCCCAATGTTTGCTAGTGCTAATCTATTTTTAATGGATAACTTTTCATTGACCTCCATAGATGTAGCTATCTCCTTACACTTGGTCATGCCAAACGCTTTTAAGATCTCCCATGTATACTTCTTTTGGGAGATGAACATTTTGCCGTTGACTTCAATCCCCTAACAATAGTACAACAAGACCAAGTCTGTCATTTCAAACTCAGAGTTCAAATTCTTTTGAGTTTGATGGATCATATCTTCATAGTCACCTATAAGAAGAAGGTCATCTACATATAGGACAATCACTATAGACTTTTTACTATCCTTATAAACATACAAGTTAGTATTTGAGGCACATCTTTTGAAATTCAAACGTAGAAAGAATTTATCTATCCACTAGTACAATGCTTTAGGGGCTTGTTTCAATGCATATAATATCCTCTTTAGCTTACAAACTTTGTTCTCAGAATGGGGGCTCAAACCCTAGTGGCTAAGCCACATACACCTCCTTCTTGAGGTCATCGATCAAGAATATTGATTTAACATCCATTTGGTAAATTGACCAATTCTTATGAGCGGCCACTGCAAGTATTGTGCAAATAGTGGTTATTCTAAAAGTTGGAGTAAATGATTCTTGCAAATAAAATCCTTCAACCTATGAAAATGCTTGTACAACTAATGTGTCTTTGTACTTTTCTAAGTTGCCATCAGCTTTGTTCTTTACCTCTAGACCCACTTGGTGCTAATAATCTTCCTCTTTCCTAGCCAATCCAGTAGCTCCCAAGTATCATTCCTCATTATGCTATCATACTCATCTTACATAGCTGCTCATCATGCTAGATCAGCAAGTTTTCCTTCCAAGTCCGATGGCTCCTTTACTTCTCTCATTATCTCAACCATCAAGGCTATATTGACTATGTGAGTAGAAGCCTTTCTTTGCTTCTCTATTCTCAGTGACCTCCTTGGTCCATCTACATTTCCTTCATTGTGGTAGTCATAGGATTACCACAATCATGAAGTTGCTTCACCCATCATGGCAATGGCTTTTCCAGTGGCATGATTGCAGGTTGGTGAACTTTTTCCGCATCATCCGAAGATGATGCTTCCTCCTCCTTGAGAGTAGAAAGAGCTCTTGGGATAGGTTCATAGTGGACTACTTCTTGGTAGGATAATAAAGTGGAATAACTTATATTCTCCTCCTCCATTATGTGGCTACTCCTTGAATACCACATCATGGCTTGCTATGATCTTCTCTTTGCCTTTAGTCGTACAATTTGTAAGCCTTTTGCTCATTACTATAACCCAAGAATATACATTTTATGCCTTTTGGATTTAACTTGTTTCTCTTATCCTTTGAAACATATGCATAACATTCACATCCAAAAGTTCTAAAATGTGAGACAGATGGTTTCTTACGAGATTAGGCCTCATGAGGAGTCTTGCACTTAGGAGCCTTTATGTAACTCCGATTGAGAATGTAGATTGCAGTATAAACAACTTCTACCAAAAAATGATTAAGCAATCCCTTGCCCTTAATCATGCACTTTTCCATTTCCGCAATGGTGCGATTTCGGGGTTCAACAATGCCATTATGTTGAGGTGTATGAGACATTGTTAATTGATGCTTAATTCCTTTGCTCTTACAAAAGTCTTCAAACTCCTTTGAGTTGAACTCACCACCACCATGTGTTTTAAACTTCTTCACACTTTGTCTTATTTCATTCTTAACAAGTTTTAGCCATTCTTTACACTTACCAAAATCTTGAGCCTTATCATCATGAAGGAAGTAAATCCACATCTTCCTGTTGTATTCATCAACGATTAACATGAAATAAGAAAATGCTCCCAAGGCTTTTGTAGATATTTTACGACACAAATCAGCATGCACCAACTCTAGAATAGTCTTTGCTCTATTCTTGCTTTCTTGTGGAAATACATTTCTCTATTGCTTGCCTATCGTGCAAGCTTTACATGGTCCCTTCATTTTAGTTACTGAAGATAGGTAAGTAACCATACCTTGATTATGCATCTCCTTCAATACTGCAAAACCAATGTGACTAAATCTTTCAAGCCAAAGTTTACTTGTGCCCACACTAGCGGTGGGGCTGTAAGAGCACTTAGCTCATACATGTTATTCCTTCTTTCTCCTTTGCCAATAACTTTACTTGCACTATCAATAATTTCTACATCTATCTTAGTGAACCTCACCTCATGGCCAAGATCATCTATAGAAGCAATTGATAGTAGAATATTTCTCTTAATCTCTAGAACATACAACACATTTGAAAGATTCTTGAGTTGGCCATCTATAGTAATAAAGGAAATAGTACATGTGTCCTCAGCAAGGAATTTTGCATCATTCCCAACTGTCATAATGATGGATTCTTATAGAGGCTTCATAGAACCATATAGACCTTTCTTATTGGTCATGTGACAGTAGGGGCCTCTATCCAATACCCATGAGTCAGTGTTAGATATTTCTTGTATCGAGGAACATACTTTCTCAATGGTCGCCATGAATAACTCTAGCCATATTGGTTGTCTCCTTCCCTTTAGTATTCTTGGTGCCCTTCTTTTCATCTACCTTCTTGACACAACAATTTGCAATTGTGTGTCCTTTCTTCTTAGAGTAGAAGCACTCTCCTTGAAACTTTTCTTACCGCCCTTCTTCTTTTTGTCACCATGGGTAGAGGAACCACCTTTGCCTTGCGCATTAGTAGAGAATGTAGTATCTCTACTACTACTACCTTCTTGGGATTTAAGTCTCAACTCCTTCTCCATTAGTAGTACACAAAATTCTCACCTCAGTGTTTAGGGCAGTTACTAATCCATCAAACTTTGGTGGACAAATTGGAAGATACCTTCGAGCTAGCTCCTCACTAGTCTTTTGTATCCTAGTGCCTGATTGCGTAGATTCTTGATCTTAGTGATAAATGCTTCAACTGTCTCTCCTTCAACAAACTTCTCTACTGCTAGTTGATTCTCCAAGTTCTGAATCCTTGTTTGGTTTTGTACAAACTCCTCAGTACATTCCAATCCTTTGATGCCTTGGTTTTATTTGTTGAATCAAGGTCAAAACACTGTTAGAACAACTTGTAACTAAGGCACACAATGCATCTATGTTCCTTTGTTTCCAAGCTCATAGAATATCTATATTTGGAGGAATCATGACACTTGAATTTGATGGGTTGAGGGTGGATTGTGGTTTTGGGTCAGTCTCGAGTACCATCTCTAGAAGCTCATAAGAATCGAGGATAGTTGTGATTTTAAACTTCCACAAAGTTGAAGGTTGCTGGATGAATCCTCAGTGCTTGAATTGCCGGTACAACAATAGCACCACCTCATATGCCAATATGGCTACTTAATGTAGCAGATGATATTTCTCCTCTTTATTGTTAAAGCCCTTGCCTCTCATGTACTCTTTACTCCTTAGAGACCCTTATGCTCTAATACCATGTAGAAATTACATGGCACAATGGACAGAATCTGAGCAAGGAGTAGAGAACACACAGTAAATATGAGAAGAACAAAGGTTGCTTTAATTTCAAAAAATTTGATACAAAGATGGCTCTGTTCACTCGTACGCTTTCACTGTGAAGCTTAGATGATGATCCAAATAGATGATAGGCGAAAAGCTTAAGGGTAGTTGGAAGAACTTTGACTAAGTGAAAGAAAAAATCATGATGGCTTTAGAGAGGGGTTTTCATTTTATAGCCCAAGAAGGTAGTTTGGTTGGCATGTCCAACTATATTGTGAACCTTCCATAGTCAGCTAGGGAATATTCCCTTTACCGTCAGGTCAGAGGTGCTAGCCCCCGTGAGATCCCTCAACCAAGGGTTGCTTCTACGTCCATCAGACCCCAAAATAGGGGTCTTGATAACTCCCACATCCCGCAATTCGATGCATTGTGCCTCCAGTTTCTATCACCATAACTACTCTATCCAACCCAAAGGCTAGATCCACAAAGGTCATCTTTTTGCCATTTGGTCAAATAGACCTCATCTAACATATAAGTCAGGACACCCAATGTCCATGCTCACACATAGCTTCTCCTCATAATAGGAGCCTTACAACTTTGAGCACCATGGATCATTGGTGGTACTTTACGAGGGTGGGAGCATTGAATATATCTAACACTATGTGCATATGCTTCAAAAGAAAGGGTCCATCTACTCTTGGGTATGTAGATACTATCTTTGTAGGGAATGTAGACTCTAGGATGTCTATGGCAAAGTTTCACATTCACACTTGATTTTGCAGCCATGTTCTACTTTATCTATCACTGAGATTGAGTATATTACAACAACTTAGGCCTGTAAGGAAGCTATATGGCTTACTTATCTAGTGAGAGATTTGAAGATTTGGGCATTGCAAAAGAGTTGCCTATAATGCACTGTGATAGTTAGAGTAGAAGCAGGCTGAAAATTAGGTGGGGTCAACCAAATCTAGCTATAGCATCTAGGCACCTGAAAGTGGTAGTGTATGCAATGGAAAGAAAAAAGATGGGACTACTTAAGAATGAGAGCATCATGTACCAATTGTGGCCCCAATCAAACCATTCGATCAAATTTATCTCACCAAATCTTTATTTGGCCAATGATGCAGCATGGATGCAACTAACACTATTACATGTAATGAATTAACCTCCTTTTGGAGATCAAGAGGATACCAAACTGTAAAGCGAAGTATCTCTTGCCAAGAGGCAATCAAATGAGTCAGAAGAAATGACTATGACCATTTAAGAGGCCTTGTACAATTCAACACATGCCACTAGGATGCCAAAATAACAGTGCATGGCCATGGGACATACCAGTCTCCTTGATAAGAAATTTTGCAACTTAGTCTAAGAATAAGTCTACATGGAAAGGTCTTGCAAATGGACCATTCTTAGAGCTGTCATGTGAAGATTAACATCCAATAAATTAGCTTTGCCCAACTATTTTGGAGTAGTAATATGCTACCCCAACCGTTTTGGAGTAGTAATATGTTGCCAAGATATCCACACGTAACCCAGATTATTGCCCTTATTTTTCCATAACATAAAATGGATAGGCTGCACCAATTCTAGGAGAGAGTTCTTGGTCCAAGGAAGTAGGGGTAGAAAATAAGAGACCATACTAATCATGATAAATTGTGCCACTTTGAGCCGCACATGAAGAGGCCAAGTGTAAAATTCCCAATGCATAAACCTATCATGAATTTTGGAGGACACCCATGTTGGGTTTGACTCATGCCTATGCTCACCAAGGAGTGTTGGTGATCCTCAATAGGACACTAGGGCACTTTTTACTCTCCTTACAATATGCTTTTTCCCCCCACACTTATTCTCTTTTAGTTTATATACCTCTGATAATTTGGGCACTTATCGTGTTTTACACCTTTCACGTGTGAACACACTTTAGTAACCCTAAGGTTTAAGGGTTGTACTTTGTACTTACATCTTACACACTCTTTAGATTTTTTTTTTTGGCAAGTAAAATGTGGCTAATTATATTGCTCAAAAAAACTGATTACAATGGGGTGCTCATGCTCGACAGACTAGCTGGAGCTAATGCAAAGTCACAACTACATTATGTATACAAGCCTCTCAAGGCAGTCTAGGGGAGATGGGGGCAAGAAGCCATGGGGGGGTGTATCGCCAAACGGGGCTGCTTACCTGCATCACGAAGAACAGATCATGGCCACCCCAAGTGCGTATGAAATGACAACGGAGCTCCTGACGAGCCCTGGATTCACCATGCACCAGGTCCCATCCGCTATGGAGGGAGTGGATGATGGAGATCCAGAGCTCCGCTAAGGTCACTTGTGCTGAGAGTCTCTCTCTGTCGAAAGTCTTCTGACACTGCGCCTTCTAGATATGCCATCTAGTTAGACTCCCTATGGTCTCCCATACCTCCGAGTGGTCTACTATGGGCTGCAGTACTTGGCGGATGGGTCGAGCCTCCAAATCAACCACTACGCACGACCCTGCCTCCAAAATGAATATTGTGTCCTACATCTCGACCTCATACAGAAGGTGACGGCCCTGGCTGACTGCCTGCCAACAGAAAGCTCTACATGAGATACATCTAAGGTTGGGTGCTATACGGCGAAGGATGCAGCATGCTCCTCTCCACACGAACTACGCCTCCTCACACGACCAAAGGTAGTGCTTTGGGGTTTCTAGAGGCTGCTATGTGCAACACTTACAACCTCCTCCCTTCTGCATTTGGGCAAACCAGCTTCCCATCGCCAAGCCTCCATGTGCCACCAACCACATAAGAAATATGATACTCTCCTCGAGCTCCAGCTATCCCATAGGCGGCGCCAAAAGGTCCATTGAAAAGGCTCCGTGATGCTGTGCTCTGCCTATTTGCTTGCTACGTGACGGCGCCCAATCCATATTCTCCTACATCAGTATGTGTCTGCCAATCCTAGCAATGTACTCCAGGAACTTAGATGGCTTCTTGGTGACTGCTGTGGCTGGCCATAGCCGCTCTCCTGGATCCCACTCCACCTCATCAAGTGGTTTCTCCTCCAAAATCCAAAGGCGCCACTCCTTGATCTCCTTCCATAAAACATAGGGGTCCAGTCGCCATGTCTTTCCCTGAAGGCCCACCACTTGAATCCTCCTCCATGAAAGGGCGGCTATCCCCTCATCCTGCTGCCCATTGTCAAGGGCTAGACGTCCCCCCTCCTGAACGGCGAAGAAAGTCCCATGCAAGGCACTGCCCACTCTACCTACCACCTGTAGCGGGATGCCTGCTGGTGAAAACCTAGATGTCCATACCTCCCCATGCTCTATCGGCTCTCGTATTGGGGGAGCAAGCCACTCCAAAGGTATTGCTGTGTCTATCTTCCTTCTCCTCAACTCCACTCCTCTCTGACAGAGCCTGATACTCACTACAGCACCTCCTTGTTCACCATCCTATAAACCTCCCGTCATGTCCTAATGGTACGAGCCGGGCTAGCCTCCCAACCAGCCCACTGGATGTGGAGGCACTCACTGATTTATGCCCCAACCCAATCTTCTCCTGGCAGCCTGGTGGCTTTGGATTAGGGCCTTACAGAGGCACTTCCACACACATAGAGTAAGCTACATAGGAAAGGTGATCTTGGGGGGGAGGGGGGGATAATCTGGGCTGATGTAAAGATCCATCTTAGGGACAGCCTCCACTCACCGCCAAGCCTTGGTCTACAGTCATGGAGGCCCTCCTGCAATAAGACCTTCCAGGTCTACCTACGTGATGTGAGGCCGCAGATAACAAACTTGCCCAAGAGGGCTATACTCTGATACTCTGGGTCTATGATCCCAAGCCCTCCCTCTGACCGATGCCGTATGATGGTCGCCCATGCCACCTTGGCCCTGGAATTCGTGGAACCATCTGACCCTGACCAAAGGAAGTTTCGCACTAGGCGGCGAAGCTACACTACGCATAATGAGGAGAAGCACCAACATGAGGCGATGTGCCAGGCCATTGCTAGGAGGACTTGGTTAACCACCAAGGCTCGGCCGGCCATTGAGAGGCGAGCCGTGCTCCAGTAGGTCAATTTCCTCTGAATAGAATCAAGGACAAAAAGAAATTGATGGGTAGGAGTGGTGTCAAGTCCCACCTAGAACCCTAGGTATCGGACAGTCTATCCTCGGCTCACCCATCTAAATCCCAGGTGGATGCCCCACTCCGTGCTAGAGTCTGGGTCCGTAAGGAAACCAACTCACTTTTGCTAGTTCATTTTCACTCCCACTGCAGAATAGAACATGTCAAGAGCCATCCTCACTCTCTCTAGTATCAACTCATCGTCCTCTATGCAAAGTGATGTATCATCTGCATACTCTGAATCTAACAACTTAGTCTCCTCTCTCAGTGGAAGTCTAAGGATGATATTCCACTCACACATTGTCGTGCCACTACATGCACATCATGTGAAAAACTCTAGAGTGTAGCTTCTTTATAGATTTAGAGAGCCAATGCCATTTTAGACATTAGTGTTAGTGTCCATGGTTCAAAAATATTAGATTTTTGGACAAGTTTTAGCCCATTTTTTATATTTTAGATATTATCTCTTGTAAAAATCCATAAAATTATAGACAACTTCTAGATTATGATAACATATAAAAGAAAGCATGTAGCTTTCAAATAATTTGAGAGGATTTTATGTAAAAAGAGAGATTGGCGAAATCTCATGACGCGCGATCGCTCTTTTCAAGCAGTGAACAACACTTCGAAGGGGGAGATGAAGAAGAAGTGATCTGACAGAATTCTGGCCAAGTGTGCTGGTATCTTACCTCCGTTTCAGAGCCAATGGAAGCATCAGATTGGCAATTTCAGCAGCATAGAGGAAGGTATTATTTTATACACGTTTTTGTCTATTAGAGTTTTATCTTCTCATAATGCAAGAATAAACTGACAGGCTTCATCTCTGCTAGTATTCTTCTACATTTTCTAATTCTTTTTGGGAGTATTATTCTTCATCTTCAATTTTTTCGAACCCCTTCTCTTCCGTCTACTCCTCTCCTTGAATCTACCTTCACCCTACTATCTCTTACCCTCGTGGTGGACTCTTGACACCAAACGCACCGACACCGTGTTAGGAAAAGTTTATGCTATCATCAGAGATGAATTCCGGAAGATATTTGGGCTGATATCTTTAGCCATATTCTGATAATTAGCTACAACATTGTTCTTTTACTTCATTTCTTACTCTACAGAAGACATCTTGTCAAAATATATAAGTATGTGCCCCTATGGCAAGGCCATGTTTGTAGATCATTCATAGATGCTTTGAGTTGAATTAAGAGGAGCCTTTTCTCTTATTTCTTGGGTGTGGTAACTTATCCTTATCAAGAACTCAATTTAAAGTTCTCTTGAAGCAAGTCTCTTTGCCCTACAATTCTTGTAATTGACTCATAAGCTTTTGCCCCTAATAGTCTACATTGAATGTAATCATGCAAAGTTGATTCATGCTATGGCATCATGTATGAATGATGGGATGCAGAGTTGCTTATGATACATGACATCATATTGTACTTGATTTTATAATTTGTGATTGCTCTTACAGTCAAGAAAACAAGCTTGATTTGAGTTAGAACTTATGAGATAATACTCTTGTGATCTTTGCTAAAAACATTCAGTTGGAAGCTCTATTAACATCTTCAAGAACTTGGCTTGAAACCTTCATCCCTTCTCTTGTCTCTACCATCTCTGGAGTCTAAGCTCTTGAACCCCCATACATTCTTCTCTCTCAAACCCCTGTGATTGACCGTGAAGTACCTCTTGAACATTTAAACATTCACTGTAATCTACTTATCTCTCGAAGACATGTCTCTATCTATCTTGTCCAGCTTTCTTGCCAAACCCCTTTGGTGACCTTCAACCCTATGCACTGCGACATTGGTAAATCCGACGTGAAGGTCGGTGTAAGAGAACTCTAAGATAGGGGATTCTTTAGGAGATACTCTACAACAATTGGCGCACATACTGCAATAGACTCAGCAACAACAAATCCAAATGTTACAACAACAACAACAAAGGCAAGACAAAGAGAAGATTGATTCCACAGCTATCAAGGCCCTAAAGGAAGTTGGGATGAGAATTAAAACAATTTAATGGTCAAAATGTCTCTATTTTCATTCGCTTCTATGTTGAGAAAATGCTCTTCTTTGGTGTACCGCAACATGTATGGAGTCACTATTTTGCCAGACTAGCCAAGCATGCTCTTCAAGAAAGAATCTATGGTCTTTTTTAGTGAGATGTGGATTGGGCTGCATTCAAAACAGCCCTATGCAAAGAATTCTTCTTAGAAGACTCTAGCCTAATGACGAAGAAAAGTTTCATTGATTGGGTTGAGAAACCCAACAAAGGTTTGGCTGCAACAGCTTTATATCATGAGTTTGAAAGTAAATTTGGACAACTTGATGCTGAAGACTAACAAAGTATGGAAGTTTGGAAGATTAAATTATTCCTTAAGACTGCAGATTCCATTCTGCAAGAGAAGCTTGCTAATCACCTAGAAGATGCTACCTTCGAATGAGGAGTTAAGACTGCATGGACAGATGTTACTGATGCAATTAACATGATTGCTCGAAGAGAGAGGATGTGACTAAGATTGGTCTCTACTTCAACTTCAACAACTCCATTGATGGAGCTTGTTTCACCTTCGAAATCCCCTATTCCTTTGACTAATCAACCAACTCTTTCTTCTTCTGTTCCTTCTAAAACTGATGTCATGGATGAACTCATTCAAAGCATACGTGACCTTCATCTGAATCTTATAGAAATTAGTTCCGAGGTGGAGAAGCTGGATGACCTTCATCTGAATCTTATAGAAATTAGTTCCAAGGTGGAGAAGCTAGATGTCAAAGTTGAAGAATGAGGACGATCATCAACTCAAAGACCCATGAGAGAAGGCTTTAAGAGGTGCTGTATTTGGTGTAACAACTAACAACATGACAAGAGGGAGTGTTCTGTCTTCCGTGAGGCTGAAGCACAGAAGCTCATCTTTTGGAAAGACAAAAAAATTCATGCAGCTGAAACCGGTCTTCCACTGGAGCCAAATTTTGGCAACGGTGGAATGAAAAAAAGATTAGAAGATTTAGCTGTAAAGAATGCCTATGCAGTCATTGATGCAGCTACGTATTGCCTACAAATTGAACCAATAAATCAAATTTGAAAGCATGTAAAGCTAATGTGCAATCTAAAGTGTGGATGCAAGCACTAGATTAAATAGAACGTCGTAAAGCAGCCAAAGAAGATTTGGCTAATGCCAGTCAGTGCATTTAAGGAATAACTGGTTGGAAAGAACCGGTAGATTCTTTTTCCACCTTTGCACATTTGGCTAACGTCAATAACAAAGGAGTCTTGATTGAAGAAAAGAGAGGAAGAAAATATGAACGAGGCTGAGAGCATAATCAAGTATGTAATATGAACCATAAGCATCGCTATATCACTCCGAATAATCGGTAAGTACCCAGGAGCAATAAGCATATGCTTTCATTGATAAAATAAGCTTCAATCCTAATTCCTTTCTCTTCTGACCCTTCGAAATGGGTAACTAGAAGAACGCTTGAACAACCAAAGCTTGCTGAAAATATAACCACAAATTAAGAGATGGAAGATGTGCCACAAACAAAGAAGACCGAAGGAAAGAAGAAAGGCAAGCAGCCATGCTACAAATTGCAATCTAACATAGAATCTGCAACCGATCTCGAACGAGTTCTAGAAGAACGAATTCTGGGAAGCAAAATTGGATTCACCTTAGGCAAAATTCTTGAAATTGCCAAACGTGAATTCCGTGATATAATTATTAATGTAATCAAAAGGAAAAGATAATATGTTTATGATGAAGCTGAAGAAACAGTGCATGCTTTTTTGCAAGTTCTTCGAGTTTTTGTGCAAGATGAAGAGAAGCTGACTTCACAAGGAATTCATCTTGAAACAGTTAAAGAATTAATTGCAGCAATTGAAGCTGAAGATAAAGAAAGTATGAATGCAAAAATTAAAGAAGTGAAGGCTGAAAATGTAATGGTCGACTGGTGCAAAAAATTTGGGCAGGCCACCTCTCAAAAAGAAGGCCGTCTATAGCACATGCATGAGGAGAAAGAGACTCGATTCATTCCAAGCAGTCACTACTCCCATACGCATTTGGCAAGAGCAACAACGGAGACTGTCATCAAAATCAGGGAAAAAGAAACACCATGTATTGCACTCTTAGACCATGGCTCAGAGATAAACGTCATGGCAAGGAGTCTCTATGAAAGTGGCAGATGGCCCATAGATGTTGATCTAGGTTAGCGAATGAGAGCTGCAAACAACTCTTCTGGAGAGTTATATACTGTATGTCCTAATGTGCAGGTAACTATTGGAGACATAAAAGACAATTTTCACTTTTTTGTTCAAGACTCTTGTAGTTAACCTATCATTCTTGGGCAACCTTACATTTCTGAAGCCCACTTGGAAACAAAAGCTCTTGATGATGGTTCTTCCTATGGTCGAATCCGAAGCGAGGATAATGACAGAGCTGTCCAATTTCTTACTGTGTGTGTTAACCATCATCGAAACAGAGATCGACTGTGCGATTATCCTGTGCCACCTAATGCCTAAGAATTCAAGGGTTTTCAGGCTGCACTGCTATAAAAGGAGGCTATGGCAGTGCGTCATGTAAAAAGATTGAACCTCCTTATGCTACAGAAACTCTGTCTCTAGCAAATCTATATGTATGTATAGCCAATAGTATGGTTTGTTATAAGTCTCTTCCAGCCATGACTAAAGCTAAAAGAAAATATTTATGTCATATAAAAAGGGTGTTGAAAACTTATGACATTATGGCTAAAAATGAAGATATTTCGGGCATTTTTTTTGGACTAATTACTACTCACACATTGGCTGAAATATATGCAGCTACTCATACAGAAAATTAGGCTGAAAATCAGTCCATAGAAGTATGTACATTGGATTTTTATCAAACAATTCAAGGATTTGTTGAGTAGGAAGACATTGGTTCACTCAACAAGGCTGAAGCGCAAGTGGAGACAAAATACAAGACGATGGATAAGAAAGTCAAGCCTGTGGCAGTCCCACTGCCTCTTGAAAGTGAAGGGCTAGCCGATAGGGTAGCAAATCAACCAAGTCTTCGTGATCCTTCCAACCTTGGTCACAAGTTCACATTTGAAAGTATAAAAGAGCTCAAAATAGGTGAAAATTATTTCCTTTCGACGACTGAAAAAAACACTCTTTTATGCAAATGATAATGAAACATGGAAAAGCTTTTGCATTTCAACCAAGTGAAATAGGTCATGTGGATCCAAATATTATGGCTCCTATGGTCATTTTTACGGCCTCACATGTGCCTTAGAACCTCAAGCCTATTCCTATTCCAAGGGTGCATTTGTCCAAATTACTAAAACTTCTAAATGAAAAGATCAGAATGAAGATTTTAGAATCTTCTTCTGCACCTTACTCAAATCGATTATTTACCGTACCCAAGAAAAATGAATCTTTATAATTCATCCAAGATCTACAACATGTCAATCGTGTCACAATCTGAAAAGTTGGTTCGGGTCCAATTGTTGACGAGTTTGTTGAAGCTTTTGCAAGTAGAGCAATTTATTCTATGAGTGACCTATATTCAGGATATGACCAATTTCAGCTTTCATTAGAAAGCCGAGACATTACCACAATGAAGACACCTCTTGGATTGGTCCGCATGTGCAATAAACTCCGTAGCCCATATGATGAATTCCATACACAAAGTCTTAAGGGACTTTATTCCACAACTTACTCTTCCATTTCTTGATGATGTACCTATCAAGGGATGTGAAGTCAATGAAAAGAATGAGGAGCTTGACGAAGATGGCTGCAAGACATTTCTAGTTAATCATATTCATGATTATGATAGGAATTTGACAATGCTAGAAGAGGTTTAGCTTACCCTTTCTGGAGCTAAGTCGATTTTTGGAGTAAAAGAAGTCCTAGTGGTCGGATATCTATGTGGCCCCTACAGACGTAAACCTTCACCAATCAAGATAGATGCCATTAGCAGAATGCAAAAAAAATGCACAAATATCTCAGAGGTGAGAAGATTTCTTGGCTTATGAGATAATACTCTTGTGAACTTTGCTAAAAACATGCAGTTGAAAGCTCTATTAACATCTTCAAGAACTTGGCTTGAAACCTTTATCCCTTCTCTTGTCTCTACCATCTCCGGAGTCTAAGCTCTTGAACCCCCATACATTCTTTGTCAAGAATCGCGTGGTGGAGGGACTTGCTCAAGATGCTGCGCCGAACACACACAGAATGCACAAGGAGAAGCTCACTCAAGAGACAAGAAGAGAGATGGAGGCCAAAACGTTTTTTTGCTGGTTTTTTCTTCTTCTTCCACACACTTTTTACAATGTACACAAAGTATAGATAAGATACAATATAAAAGAAAGTGGCCTACTAAGTCAAACAATGCATAACCGACTACACTAGTCGACTGGCGCTATAACTATGCCAGCTGTAAATAGGTGTAACAACCTGAATATAATAAGTAATGAGTCAGTGGCCATGTGTGAGTCATAATGACCACCGACGTGCTAAGTGTAGACGTGTGGACCCATCTAACCAGGCGGTTCATCATCAATGTCTGCATGTGTTGAGCTTGTCATCTCAACACTCCCCCTCAAGCTCAACTGCATCTCTGCAACTCCAAGTAAGCTTCGAAACTTTTGAAGCTTCTCTGTACCCAATGCCTTCGTGAAGATGTCAGCTATCTGATCCTGTGTGCTGACATACACCAAGTCAATCTCACTTGCTAGTACCTTCTCTCTCACAAAGTGGTAGTGTACCTCAATATGTTTTGTCCTGGCATGGAACACAGGGTTTCTAGCCAACTGTATACTCCTCATGTTGTCACAATAAATGACAACTGGACCTTTCACCTGCACATCTAAATTAGCCAATAACTTTTGCAGCCATACTACCTCACATGCTGCAACAGCAGCACCTCTATACTCAGGCTCTGTTCGACAAAGCAACTGTAGATTGCTTTTTGTTGCTCCAAGCAACTGCTGCACTACCAAGAGAGAATATGTATTCGCTGGTAGATCTTCTATCAGACATACTACCAGCCCAATCTGCATCTGTGTATCCAAATACCTGTACATCTGTACCTGCCTCATAGAAAAGTCCATAATGTAATGTGGACTTCATATATCTCAATATGCGTCTAATTGCATCCAAATGTGGCTTTCTAGGTACTTGCATAAACTGACTCACAAGACCAACAGCGTAGCTCAAGTCTGGCCTTGTAATGGTCATGTAGATCAAACTCCCCCACTATCCTCCTGAACATAGTAGGGTCTTCTATCTCATCCCCAACATCAGCACTCAACTTTACATTCTGCTCCAATGGGACTAAAAGTGGTTTGCATGCTATCATACCATACTTAGACAACATATCCAAGCCATACTGCCTTTGGGATAGCTATATACCATCATCACATCTAATCATCTCAATGCCAAGGAAGTACCTTAGCTCACCTAAATCCTTCATCTCAAACTTCTTCTTCAAAAAGTTCTTGACTTCAGCAATCCCACTATCACTATTACCTGTAATAATCAAGTCATCCACATAGATGACTATGATGACCAAACCTGCATCTCCCTTTCTCACATAAAGTGAGTGATTAGCATCAGAAACATAAAATCCAATATTGACAAGATACTCTCTGATCTTGTCAAACCATGCTCTGGGTGCTTGCTTGAGCCCATATAGCGCCTTCTTCAACCTGCACACATACGTGAGATGCTCTAAATCTTCATAACCTACTGGTTGATCCATATACACTTCTTCCTGCAAATCACCATGCAAGAAGGCATTCTTCACATCCATTTGCTGCAACCTCCAACCTTTGGCTGCCGCCAAAGCAATCACACATCTGACAGTTGCCATCCTAGCAACTGGACTGAAGGTTTCATCATAATCTATGCCATATGTCTGGGCACAGCCTTTTGCAACCATCCTAGCTTTGTACCAACTAATAGAACCATCTGCATTGTGCTTAATCTTATAAACCCACTTACATCCAGTAGCTTTCTTACCCTTTGGTAATGATACTAGATCCCAAGTCTTATTGGCCTCTAATGCAGCCATCTCCTCATCCATTGCTGCATCTCAATGAGCATGACCAACAGCCTCCTCAAAACATGTGGGCTCAACATCCTCAACTAGTTTCACCATATAAGCATAATGGTGAGTTGCATAACCTTCAAAATCAAATCTTTTAATAGGGTATCTCACCCTGCTAGACCTGCGTACCACTGGATCACTCAATGGAGTCTTTGTATTGACGCGCGCTCTCTACACACCTGGAGTCCTCACTGAAGGAATGCCAAGCTCATCATCCAAGCTCTTTAAGCCACTGGAGTCTCCATCAAGGACTGCATCAATACCATCTGACACTTTATTCTTTCCTTTGTCTTTACCTATAGTGCTACTAGATGCACTTGAAGATGTAGAGCTACTCCTTAGTCTCCCAGACCAAGGACTACCAAATGATGTCTCTGGTCCACTAAGAGTCCGTGATTCTTGCTTTTCAGCCTACACATGAGTGTCATGATCATCATCATCATCGAATGTATCACCACTAGATGCATACCAACTGCTCATTTCATCAAAGATAATATCCCTGCTCACTCTGAATTTACATGTGATAGGGTTGTAACAGCGATACCCTTTCTGCTCTAAAGAGTATCCAATAAAGACACACTTTTCAGCCTTTGGATCCGGTTTCTTCCACAACTCATCTGGCACATGAACATACGCAATGCAGCCAAATACTTTGAAGTGCGATACATCAGGCTTTTTGCCAGTAAAGCATTCTTCAGGAGTCATCCCATGAACTGCAGCTGTGGGAGTTCTGTTCATAATATAAACAGCAATATGAATAGCCTCAGACAAAAAATGCTTAGGCATATTCTTTTCAGCCATCAAGGCACATGCAACTTCTGCAATATGCCTGTTTTTCCTTTCTGCAACTCCATTTTGCTGTGGGGTATACGTGCATGTGAACTGTCTCTTTATCCCATGAGACATCAGAAAATCACTGAACTCATTCGAGAGGTACTCTCCTCCTCCATTTGACCTCAAGCACTTTACTTTCAAGCATGTTTCTCTTTCAACTGCAGCCTTGAAAGTTCTAAAGTGCTCAAACGCTTCACTCTTTTCCTTCATAAAATATACCCACAGCTTTCTAGAACAATCATCGATGAATGTGACAAAGTATGAACTGCCTCCAAGAGATACATTTTGTGTAGGTTCTCAAATGTCTGTATGCACAACATCAAGGATATTTCTGCTTACATCTCTGTCATGTGAAAAGGGTTGTCTTGCTTGCTTACCAAACTGACATGCTTCGCATACCTTATGAAATTCTGCAACTCTAAATGTAGGCAAACCTGTAACCAACCCTTTGGACTGCATTAATTTCAGCCTTTGTACATTTGCATGTCCCTTTTCCTTTAGCATACATAGCAGCATTCATAGTAGGAATTCCAGCATCCAGAGTAAACATACGTCCAACTCTACTTCCCTTTGCTACCAACCTGTACTTGTCATTGAAGTCTTCTACAAAGCAGCCCTTTGCATTAAATCTGACTTGCAGCCCTTACTCTACCATTTAACCAACTGACACCAAGTTCTTTGTAATAGATGGCACATGTAATACTTCTGAGAGACTCTTTGTCTTACCATCATGCAAGTACAAGGGAACCTTTCCAATGTGTGAAATTGGGTGGCATGAATCATCACCCGTCTGCACATAACCTGCATTTTGCAAATCCTACATCTCTCCAAACCATTCTGCATGGCTAGTCATATGATTGGATGCACCTGAATCAACATACCAAACATCATCATGTGTTCCCTTTCCTGTAACAGCATTCAGCATATGCTGCATAACAAACAGACGTTCATTTTTGTCTTCATTCTGTCGTGAAGACGATGCATAGTTTCCTTGCTGTAACTTACTACTGCGAATATCATCTTTCTTAGCATAACATTGGGCTGCAATATGACCTGTTTTGCCACAGTAGTGATACACAATACCAGAGTTGTTAGAACCTCTGTTCTGCTATCCACCTCTTCCTCTAAAGCTCCCCCTGCCTCTAAAGTTACCACGACCTCCTGAAACTTGCATATCGCCAAATTGCTGATTCAATCTGTTTTGCTAGTTATCACTACTACGTCCTGTACCACGGCCTCTTGAAGAGAACCTGCCACGTCCCCTTTCTGAACTGGAGTAGAAAGCGTGGACCTGTTCACCACTTCTTTCAGATGTCTCACTCTGCATCTTGATCTCTTCAGTGATCATAAAAGAGACCAACTCATCGAAATCTGGAAATGGCTTTCTGACATATATGGAAGTTACAAAAGACTTCCAAGCCTTTTCATTGTTAAGTCCACCCAAGGTAGACGATACCAAATCATCATCATCGGGCATTGCATCAATCGCTGCCAATGCATCTGCAATGCTCCTTACCTTCAGTGCATACTCATTGATAGACATCTTCCCTTTCTTCAATGTATTCAACTCTTGCTTGAGTTGAATCTTTTGTGCCTTTGTATTTACAGAAAACATACTTTCAAGTATGGTCCAAGCTACATATAAATTCTCTGCATTTCTAATATGTCCGAGCATATTATTGTCAATTACTGCAGACAACCAATACATGACCTTTTTATCTTTTGCATTCCATTCCTTCCGTGCCTTTGTCTCTTCTGCAATTGGAGGATCACTCACCTCTGGCTCCTTTTCTTCTCCTAAAACAAACTCGTAGAGGCCTTTTCCAATAAGGAAGTTCGTGACATGGAACTTCCATGAATGGTAGTTGTTCTTTTCGAGCTTCTCAATGATGGGGCTTCCACTGTTCTCTGCCATTATCACGAAACTAATACCAAATAACAAGCAAATCTTCTGCAACCCTCGACCTGTAGTGCACAGCAATACACCAGACAACCTTTTTTACTGTCTGATCAACAATACATGCAATCTGTAACCAGTTTGCAGATAAAACTTGTGTTTACTCGCTGGTAAACACCTTTGAACTTACAGATCTGAAATCTGTAACCTGTGCACCCACTTTCGATCAATACAATTGAAGTCACAGTGTACCCAGAAACTGCTGTCCGCAACCTTGCGACTCTAAAACGTGGCCTAAAACGGCCTCAGATGCCCAAAATAACTACGGGAGAGCCTTAAAGGGCTTATTTGTAGAATACACAGCGCTCTTTGCGCACACCAAATCTCACTGCAATCTGAGATTTTTGCTCGACCCTGCTTCTAGTGCCTCCACAGGCATTATCCAAGAGAGAGTGGAAGAATGGGAGAGCTTACCCGTGGCTTGCTTGCTCGAACCTTGCTTCTTCTCCTTCACTTCAGCCTTCGAAATCAGCCTCTCTCAGTGGCGCGGCTCTGATACCATGTCAAGAATTGCGTGGTGGAGGGACTTGCTCAAGATGCTGCGCCGAACACACACAGAATGCACAAGGAGAAGCTCACTCAAGAGACAAGAAGAGAGATGGAGGCCAAAATGTTTTCTTGCTGGTTTCTTTTTCTTCTTCCACACACTTTTTACAATGTACACAAAGTATAGATAAGATACAACATAAAGGAAAGTGGCCTACTAAGTCAAACAATGCATAACCGACTACACTAGTCGACTGCGCTATAACTATGCCAGCTGTAAATAGGTGTAACAACCTGAATATAATAAGTAATGAGTCAGTGGCCATGTGTGAGTCATAATGACCACCGACGTGCTAAGTGTAGACGTGTGGACCCATCTAACCAGGCGGTCCATCATCAATGTCCGCATGTGTTGAGCTTGTCATCTCAACATTCTTCTCTCTCAAACCCCTGTGATTGACCGTGAAGTACCTCTTGAACCTTTAAACATTCACTCTAATCTACTTATCTCTCGAAGACACATCTCTATCTATCTTGTCGAGTTTTCTTGCCAAACCCCTGTGGTGACCTTCAACCCTACGTGCTGTGACATTGGTGAACTCGAGGTGAAGGTCGGTGTAAGAGAACTTCACCATGGTGCCCTGTATGAAATCCCAATCCACCCTGTCATACGCTTTCTCGAAATCCAAGAGTAGTATGGCCAGTCTCTGCCCACTGAGCTGAGCCCACTCTGTTGCCTCAAAGAAGATAAATACATTATCAAGGATGCTTCTATCCTGGACAAATCCTGTCTGTGTGTCATAGATGATGTCTGGAAGCACGGGGCAAAGGCGCCTACCAATCATCTTTGCCAGTGCCTTATAGGCCATTGACAATAAGGTGATCGGTCTCCACTTATTGGGAAAGCTCCAACCGATCTCCCCCTTTGGGGAGAAGACTGATAAGGCCTGCCGAAAGACTCCATGCCATCTATCTTGAAGTGAAAATCTCTTGAAAGGCCATCAGTAGGGGGTCCTTCACCACTTCCCAGTAGATAGTGAAGAAGGCCTTAGAGAGGCCATCCTCTCCCAGGCATTTTTGCCCATCCTGTGTATGGAAAGACTCCTCTAGTTCCTTCTCTGTGAAGGGGGCTAGAAGGGAGCGTCCCATCTCCTCTGTGACGAGGGATGGGATGTGATCACGGACCTGCTGTCTACATCTCTGTCCTCTAGCTGAAGCTATCTCCTGTTTACCTCGTCTGGAGTCCTTCCATACTGATCCCGAAGGCTGCGTATATACTCTCTTGCGGTGCGAGGCTCGTGCACCTGGAAGAACTCCTTGCACATCGTGTCTCCCTTCCGCACCCAAAAGGCTACTAAGGTTCAGAAGGAGAACTCCGAGCGCCTGTGCTCTAGGCTAGCAATGGCTACTCACGTGTGCATCTCTTGTGCGTGAAGGGTGGGATCTCCTGGTGCCTCCTGTAATAATCTCTGCATGGCTGCTAGGTCCCGCCGGAGTGCTCTCTCCTCCTTCCAACTCTACTGCTTGGCTTGTACGGCTGCCTCTTGGCAGATTTTGCTCCTCTACTATTCAGATTGAGGTTCAGAAGGAGAACTTCGAGCGCTTGTCCTCTAGGCTAGCAATGGCTACTCACGCGTGCATCTCTTGTGCGTGAAGGGTGGGATCCCCTAGTGCCTCCTATAATAATCTCTATGTGGTTTCTAGGTCCCGCCGGAGTGCTCTCTCCTCCTCCCAACTCTACTGCCTGGCTTGTATGGCTGCCTCTTGGCAGATTTTGCTCGACTTGGCTAGGACCTCTACAACCTCCTTTGCTATTCGGTCCCTCCTGTCCCACTCTCTAGTTCAAATATTCTCTATCTGTCTCGTCACCTCCTCCCTCCTATAGATCAAGTTCATGGATTTGACAGGATCGTGTGTTTAGAGTGGGCGCTGGGGGATCGAGTATCAGGAGAATCGGGCAATGATCGGAAAATATGGTGCCTGCCAACTGCTTAATCTGGCCTCCACGAGAGCCTCCCCACTCTCCCACATAGAACATGTCCAACCGCTCTAGTAGGACTCCACCCACTCTTTAGATTATTGCATTGGGTGTCATGCTTTCACTCTCTTCACTATTAATTGCACTCTCAACAGGGCTTGAGCTTCGATCTTTGTGCATTCTCTCACCTCTCACATTTGGTATTAGAGCGGGCCCTTAGCTAAGCTAAGCTTGTGACCACTGCCAAGTTGAGCTGCCACCTCTCAGTTGTCCTTAGCTCCAGAGTCCCCAGGTGTCTATGGGTAGCTCCTGCCCGTCCTCAAATTGCCAGTGCCAACCATCTTGGCTTGTGCCACCACCACAATGCCTATTTGAAAAGCATTCCACCAGCACCCACTAGACCTTGTCCACTATAGCTGTTTGCATGCAACCGCCTGAGTTTCGTGCACACATTGCAAATTCACGCAGCACCTCTCTCCTGTGCACTGCGAAGGCTATAGGCACCCGCCCTTACACCAAACCTTGCAACTCTCTGCACAGCACCTCTAGCTAAGCTTGTTGCCTCTAGTTGCACTACCCTTTGCATGACCAAATCCACCCGTCAATCGTGTGTGCCACACCACCACAGGCCACTTGTAGTCTGCATGAACGCCACTAAAGTGTTTGATCTTGGGAGGCTACCTCCAGCTTAACCATTGCTCACAACTATTGCTCGCATTGAGCTGTCACCTGCATCAATGAGTTTGCCAACATAGTTTAGAATCAAAGGTAAAAAAGAAAAATTTTATCAAATTTTTAATTTAGATTTCATCTTCTAGAAGGGGCTTGTGCTCAGACATCATCTCTCTACTTTTGCAAGTGTCTAGGACACATTTCTCACAAAGATTTTGTGAAATTTTGGGGCTTTTGAAGTCAACTCAAAGATTGGCAAATATACATAAGTGATGATAGTCTGTAATAGACTGAATTTGTGCATTTTGGGACAAGAAATTTTGGGGCTTTTACCATTTTAATGTTGCTAAGCACTATTTATGCCTTGGATAGCATGTACTTAAAACAGTTTTTGACAAAGCGTGACTAGATTTGCTAATTACAGCAAAGTGTGCGCTGTAATTTCTGAAAATTCTGATATTTCCAAGTTGGTCCAGTTTGAAGTATTACTCTTTTGCTCCTTGATCAATGACATTTACCATGGCAAATCAAGGAGGTGATGTATTTACGTATGTGTCCAAGGAGGATAAGTTCAATGGCAACAACTATTCTCTATAGTCTTTTATGATGAAAAATGTGATGATTGCAAAGAATCTATGGGATTATGTCAGCGGTGAAGAAGTTAGGCCTAGAGTTGTGGCTCCTACTACACCTCCTCTAGAGGATGTGGACAATGGGCAACTCAGCCCACTCAACATGTTCTGTCCACTCGAGCTCAACCACTTCCCCAGAGTCAACAGCACAAAAGGCATGGGACACATGAGATGCTCAGGCTTTGTTATTGATTGCATTGGCAGTTTAGTGGTCCATCATCCCATACATTCAGTCTGCAACTTCTTCACGAGAAGCATAGTTGACCTTAGAGTTCTTGAAGAAAGAGCTTGAGATTGTGAAGATGGATGAGGGTGATTCTATGCAAGATCATCTAAATAAAATTTAGGACTTGCATGAGCAATTTATGAATATAGATGAGTACTACTTAGATGCACAGTTGATATCTGCTACTTTGAATTCATTGCCACACTCATATTTGGCCTTTCATACAACCTTGAACCTCACCATGAGGATTTTCCCACATCCACTTACTTTCCTTCAACCGATCACTTTGCTCTTAGAGGAGTAGACAATAAAGAACAGTGGTGTGGATGTTATAGCCTCTGAGCAAGCTTTTATGGCAAGACAGAAGGGCAAGGGTAGCCAAGCAAAGAATGCTCTGCAGAGCTCTGGGACTTTAGGCACTTCATGGGGCAATAAGAAACAGGGAGCACGCAAGCCAAGAAGGGCAAAGACCACTATTGCAAGAAGCCAAGACATTACATCACTGAATGTAGAAAGCACATAGCCAAGGAGAAGAAGGATTAGGAATGTCTATTTCTGATGCACCTTCTACTACCACTGAGTCCACCTCCTTTGTTGCAAATCAAGACTATTGTTTTTACACATGTAGTTATGACTCTTCTTGGGTTGATAGAGCATTTAGCTCTACTGAGGATGCAAGCACATGGTTCTTTGACAATGATACTTCTAGGCATATCACATCCTGCAGGGATTTGTTTTTCTCCATTATTGTAGCTCTCCTATTGGCAAGTCTGTGCAGTGTGCCGACAATGCATCATACCCTATTAGAGATATTGGGGAGATTGTGCTGATAGCCATTGATGGCTCTATTTTTCGCTTGCAAGATGCATTATTTGTGCCACATATAAATAAGAATTTGTTGTCTATTTCTTATTTGGCAAAGTGTGGTTTGCAAGTCACCTTTGATTATGACAAATCTATGGTTAGAGATTAGGAACACATGACTTTGATTTTGAACAGCACTTTATGTCATGGGTTATATGAGTTGGATGCTTATTCAATTGATTAGTTGGTGTATCTAGCATCTACTCTCACTCCTGCTATGTTAGATGTAAAGTTATGACATGCTTGCACGGGGCATGTAAACTATGGTAGGTTGATGTTTATGTAGCATACACATATGCTTAATGGTTTACCTCTCTTGGAGAGACATATATATGAGGGGTGCATTTTGGCAAAAATGCATAGTTTTTTGTTTCCTCATGATGTTGCTTTTATAGAGCAATTGCCAAATTACAAATTGTACACTTGACGTATGTGATCATGTGCAAACAAAGTCATTGGGTGGCTATTACTATTTTGTCACTTTCATTGATGACTTTACTCATTTTTTCTAGGTCTACTCTTTGGTGAGATTAAGACCATTTATTCAAACTAAGGGGGGGAATACATGTCTTCTATGCTGAATTTTTTTTGAAGTAGAAAGGCATCGTCCATTAGTACATTATTGCTTATACTCCATAGTAGAGAGGTTTTGCAGAGAGGAAGAATCGGTCACTCATGGAGATATCTAGATGTATGTTTAAAGCAAAGAGCTTGCCACATAATTTCTGGATGGAAGCAGTTATGTGTGCTTGCCATGTTTTGAACAGGCGCCCCACCAAGGCATTAAAGAATATCACACCTTTTGAGGCTTGGAACAGCCAGAATCCTTTTGTTGAACAAGTTGTCCCACCAAGGCATTAAAGAATATCATGCCTTTTGAGGCTTAGAATAGCTGAAAACCTTATGTTGGACATTTTCATACTTTTGGATGTCTTGCATATGCACACATTTCCAAGATATTGAGAAAGAAATTGGATAACAAAATTGTTAAATGCATTTTTGTGGGGTACAACAATGAGAGCAAAGGATATAGATTATATGATCTTATCTCTAAGAAGGTATTATCACTAGGGATATGGGTTTTTTATGAAATTTTAGAATTATCCCTTGCTGGTTTTGATATATATCAGGTTGCCAATGATGTATTTGAAGGACTGCTGCCCATTTCTTTCGGTGACATAGCTAGAGCTTCAACAAGTGAACTTAATATTCAGCCAACTGCTCCATTGGGTAATGCAAAAAGTTGGCCTACGGCTGATCTAAATATTCAGCAAGGTGTTGAAATTGAAATTCAACAAGAGCTTGTACACAGTGAGAAAGCTAGGCGGATGCCTAGATGGTATTTGCAAACTATGAAAGATAGTCACTTGGATGCTCCTATTTCTAGTCGTACTAGAAGGCAAGCTCATATGCATAATGGTGCACATACCATGGAGTTTATTATGGTACCAGATATAATTGATGATGAGGAGCCTGCATGCTTTGAGGATGCACAACATAGTGTGCATTGGATGGTAGTAATGCAAGCTAAGTTTGATTCTATCATAAAGAATCAAAACATGGGATTTACTATCCTTGCTTGTTGGAAAGAAATCCATTGGTACAAAGTGGGTCTATAAGCTAAACAGGAATGCATATGTATCCATTGACAAATATAAGGCCAAGCTTATGGCTAAAAGCTACGCATAGAAGAAAGGCATTGACTATGAGGTGACATTTACTTCTACATTCCGTATGACTACCATTTAGTCTATTGTTGCTTTGGCTACCCATTATGGATGGGCTGTGCACTAACTTGATATAAAGACTACATTTTTACATAGGGAACTTCAAGAAGAAGTGCATGTACAACAATCATTGGTTTTGCAGTTGTGGGATCCGAACACTTGGTGTACAAGCTGAAAAAGGCTTTCTATGGTTTGAAGCAAGCTCCTCAAGCTTGGTATGCAAAGATTGATGCCTTTTTACTGAGTGAGGGTTTCATAAACGGCTCATTAGAGTCTACACTTACGTATGCAAAGAGAAGGGATCCTTGCTGATCATATATCTTTCTGTTGATGATCTTCTACTCATAGGGACACATGTTGATAATATTTCAGCATTCAAACAAAATTTGCAGTAAACTTTTGAGATGTAAGATTTGGGGCATTTGTACTATTATTTGGGTATTCAGCTCATTCATGATGCTAAAGGCATTGGATTGTCTTAGTCTAGATACATTGGTAAACTTCTTGAGAGGTTTGGGTTACAGGATTGCAAGCTAGTTTGTACACCAATGGAAATTGGACTCAATCTATCCTTGCCTGATGGCAATGATTTGTTTGATATCCATATGTATGTTCTAGCAGTTGGATTTCTCATTTACCTATGCAACACAAGGCTAGACAGTCAATTTGTAGTTTCAGCGTTGAGCAAATATATGCACAAGCCACGTATATCACATTGGCAAAGTGTCAAGTGTGTTTTTCATTACTTGCAAGGCACCCGAACTCTTGGATTGCTTTATGCCAAGGGGGGACCACTACAACTACATGCTTATAGTGATTCAGATTGGGCTGTGATTTTGATTCTCATCACTCCAGTGGTGGTAATTGTTTCTTTATTGGCTCATCTTGCATCTCTTGGCTTAGTAAGAAACAATCCAATGTTGCCACATCATCATGTGAAGCTGAATACAAGGCAGCTTTTACTACCACAGTTGAATGTGTATGGCTTAGACGTTTGTTGGCTAATTTAGATGTATCTGTTCATATAGCCTATTTCTTCGTTCACTGACAATCATAGTGCCATTGTAGTGGCATGGAACTCAATGTTTCATGTACGTACGAAACACATAGAGATCCACTATCACTTTGTCAGAGAGAGGCTACATGCATGTGATATCAGCCTTGTCAAAGAGAGGCTACATGTAGGTGATATTAGCCTTGTCTACTGTCCTACCACCAGTAATGTGGCAGACATCTTCATCAAACCTCTTTCTCATGACAAATTTGAAGCGTTCCGTAATGCTTTAAATTTGATCTCCTTTGTTGGTGTGGATGACCCTTGTATATTGATCACTCTTCACTCCAAGGGGTTTGTTGGATTTGACTCAAATGCTCACAGAGGAGTGTCGGTGATCCTCAATAGGACACTAGGGCACTTTTTACTCTCCTTACGAGAGGTTCTTTCACCTAGATTTATTCTCTTTTATTTTATGTGCATGTATTAGATAATTTGGGCACTTATCATGTTTTACACCTTTCGGATGTGAATATACTCTAGCAACCCTAAGGTTTAAGGGTTCTACTTTGTATTTGCATCTTACACTCTTCAAATTATTGCATTGGGTGTCGTCCTTTACTCTCATAGAGTCTCTTCACTAATAACTATACTTTTAGCTAAGCTTGAGCTTTGATCTTTGTGCATTCTCTCACCTCTCACAATCCAATCAAGTAGTGCTAAAGGAGAGACTTCCATCCCAACAGGATATCCCAAGTGCCATGTAATATCTCCTTTAGAAACAACAGCTCCATGCCAGCCTAATTCTTGCAGATCTGTTGCCATACAAAGGATCAAGGTTGTTTTTTGAGCATTAATATGAAGCTCGAGGCCAAACCAAACAGACTCCAAATTGCCATTGCTCGATTGGCACTAGTTTGATTAGCCTTGAGAAACATAAAGGAATCATTTGCCAAAGATTGACCCAAAAGTTGAGAACCACTGGGAAGAGATATACCTCCCCATCCCTGGCTAACCGACCCAACAAAGAAAGCATGGTGTGAGTAACCAATGCAAACAATAAGGACCAAGAGATCTTTGATGAAGAGAATGAGATAAAGGAATCTCTTCTATGACTTTCCCATTAAGTGCAACATGTGCCACTATATCCTGACTAATAGTGTCGATAAGAGAACTCATGCAGTCTTGTGTACTCTCTCTCTCTCTCTCTCTCTCTCTCTTTGTCTCTCTCTCTCATTCCATAGCTTCTACCTCACATTCCACCATGGCTTCTCTCTCAAGAACAACATTCATGCGCCCAAGGTCTCTAAGCCGTGTCCATTACTCATGCCCATTCTTGACTTGGCGTTTAGTTGGCCTCCAATAGGCGTACCCCTTTTTGAATTGGTTTTGTAAGGTTCTCAATTTTCATATCGGAATTGAATTGGAACTTTGATGCCTATTGTAGATGCGAAGGCTAGACTAGATGTAGATGCTAAGTCTGTCCGTTGACGTGTTTGAGTTTTTGGTTCCTTTTGACGATTGGCTGTTTGTCTATTTACTACAAGCAATTCTTGGGCTGATGTTTATCTCTGGCTAATTATTCTTATCTATGCCTGTCACAGTTTTGGAGACATGAGGCTTTCCGCTTACGAGAACATCTCAAGTATTTGACCGGCCTTCAGAGGTGCAACTCTTGTGACAGCTGATGTTCAAGTTTGCGTTTTTGGTACCTACATTCGTCCTGTCTTGATTTACAGCTGCTTGATGGGTGAAAATCTCTCCTTCCTACCATTTCCCGATCTGGAAATGATGGAAACTACCTTGGAGGCTGCTCTTTACAAGACAAGGCTGCGAAAGGTACATTGTATCTACAGACATACGTGCATGTTTGTAGAATGCATGCGTGCTTTGACCCACAACCATGAATCTGATGCATTGTTGCAGATGGAACTGTTGCAGCTTCAAGATCAGACTACTCAAAAGGTGCATTTTCTATGCGGTTCTGCACACTGTTAATTGGGAGGGACCGCACTCACTTTTGGTAACCTTAGAAAGTACAAATATGCAAGGCACGAAGAGTCATTCAATAAGAGAAAATGTAAGAATGAATTGAAAACTATATGCAGCCAGTCGAATCGTAGTTCTTATGACTGCCATAACTTATTCAATAAGTCGAATCATCATATGGGCTAATGGATGTTGCACAAATCCGAGGGAAGTCCCATGTTTTAATGGTTGTATGTTACTTGAAAGCTCGTGGTTTGAATGGTTCATAAGGTGCATGGCTCCAAGGATATGGATGTGGCAATGGCATCAATGGAATTGCAAGAATTTACGAAGGTTTGATGGAAGCTCCAAAGAGAGCGAAGGTGATGAATTTGTAGAGAAGCAAAACGTCACGAGGAAGAATGCCATAAGGACTAGTGTGAATAAATTATCAATTCGTGCTATGTGTTCAAGATCAACTCACACCACTCATACTTGTAGGTTATCGATAGTTGGACAATAGTATGGTGCTGAAGTCCATGCAATTGGACCTTGGACTCTTGCACAAGGTAGATAACAAATTTTCAAGTAGGTAGAGAAGGATTGGGAGTAGTTCCTGAATGAGTGTTTTGCAAGTATTGTGATTACGGAAAATTAGTATGCACATAATGCTCATGGCATGGATAAGGAAGGGGACATCATTCCCTAGACTATGAAAACTTGATGAGACATTCAACAAAAATAGAAGTGAACCATGGTGGATAAGGAACAACTTCGGGAGTGGATCCAAATAAAATGTAAAAAGTTGAAAAAGAAGAAGGATGAATAATAAAAAAGACTAGGAGATAGTGGTACCAAAATTAGGCATATGCATGACCAGGGCTATAGGGAAGGTGAGATTAGAAGATGTCGAAAGGAAAGGATCAACTAAGAAAAGAAGAAGCTAGCATCATTAAGAAACCTTCAAAAGTTTGTTTAAAGGATTGAAAAGGTTAGAAAGTGAACTTCCTGAGAAGTTGAAGAGACATTTTGTGAGGGTTGTAGTTGGCCCCAATGCGATCAAGCATGAGATGTAAGCTTTTATGATGGAGTATAGTTAAGCCCTTTGCCAAGTGAAGTGTCTCAATGGTTGCTTCATTGGTTAGGGATTTATGGGGTCTTAGCATCAATTGAAGTTGCTTGGAATGTGATTATGCAGCTAAGGTCTAGAGGAGGATAAGGGATATTTAATTCACAATGTTAGAGAGTAGGGCTTTATTGGTGGAGACATAGGTTGCGCCACAACTTCAAGTTCAAATTTGCAAGAGCCATTCTTAGAGTAGGCAAATTGTTTACCTTATACTTTGTAAGATACCTTCCCAAACTGTTGAAGATCAAAGGAGAAAGCCTCTTCTTTTAACCATCTTCTATGATTCTTTATATGTAACATTCTAGAATGGAGACCATATTTGTCATGGGCAAACTCTCCTTATGTACAATTGGAGAGTGGTTGGTGTTCAAAAGCCTCTCATCACAGATTCACATGGTAGAGATTCCATGGCCTCATTGTAGTATAGGAGGATATCTTGTAGGAATGGAGAGAGTTTGATTCTTTATATGTCACACCCTAGGATGGAGAGCACATCTGATATGGGTAGATTTTCCTTATGTATAATGAGAGAGTGGTTGGTGTTCACGAGCCTCCCATCTCACAGGTTCACATGTAGAGATTCCATGGCCTCAAGGTCCTAGAAGAGGCTATCTTGGAGAATGGAGGGCTCTCGAGACTAGCGGGGTTTCATTCACCACACTAGCTCCATCATTAGGCCTGGAGGAAGTTTGTTGTGAGGGGCTACACAAATAATGTATGCAATAGATTGCAAAGTGGAAGCTTAGATGATGTAGACACTTTCACTCCCTCAATCTCCTCATTTCCTTGCACTCCATTTCACACGTGATTGGAAATTATGAGAGTGCACAATGGAAGAATAGGAACATGGAGAGAGAAGGGAAGAGAGAGATTGCAAAGAAAGAAGAGAATGGAAGAAAAAATCTACATTAAACTCCAAAAGAATGCTGAATTCAAAGCAGACTGATTGGTCCCCTGCACGCAGCCCAAAGTGTCAATCAGGGTGTCGGATCAGATTGATAATGGCATGAAGCATTGGATAATGCAGAGAGCAGCAATCTATAAGACAATGTGTCTATCATTGATGTCTATCATTGAAGTAGGGTAGCTATAAATAGCTGTTGGAGCCTAAAACCAGTCAACTGCATCATGATTGAGGTAAAACTGCTGGCCAATGTACATCAGGTGATAAATTGCTTGAGGAAATGCTGATCACCACAAAATAGCTGGTCGTCCCATGTGAATAGTGTGATCACAGCCCCCAACCACTAAAAAAGAGATGCAGTGAGTTGGAAACAATACTCTGCCGATAACATTTGGAGTTTCTTTTCTCTGGTAATATGGTAGGCAAAGATCCTTAGCTTTGGTAGAGGGAAGAGAGCTTGTCCAAACCTCCACATGGGTTTGAAGTCTATGCACATGCCCAAGGACAAAATCCTACAAAGTTTAAACTCAAAGAGGAAAGATCGGGTTCAAGGATTGAGTCGATCCCAGAGCAACTTGATCTATAGTAGAACTAATGTGGACATTGTAACAAAATACTCGAATGTAGAATACACATACAATTGCATGACATCATAGACTGAAACAAGATTTCAGTAGGGTTAGGGTAACTCAAATATAATGAACATTGAAGATAAATGAATAAATACAATGCTCAATGCAGCAAACACACTATGCAAGGTGAACATTGATATTCGAACTCTCGTGTCTTTGAAGGACCAAGGTGAGAGGGTATGAATTGGAGAGTATGTTGACAATCAGGCATTTGAAAATCCCGTAGTCAGGCAATCAAAAGAAAAGAAACAACGTACCATATCCTTGACCTCAAAGTCATGACTATCACCATACAACATAAACCATACAAGAATCCACACAAGTGATTGAAAAATACTAGGATAGAGTCTCTCCAATGGATTGCGTGACCCACAAATCCCTATAACGCGTTTGTTAATTGTATAATGAGTGTGTAGTGGGATGGATTAAGATTTAATGAGAGTTTGATTTTTAGCAATAATTATTATCAATGGGGGAATTTTTAAATTAGGTTACAAAACGTAAAAAGAAAACGGCGGTTCATTTTATTATCCATTAATCCTTTATTAAATATTTATATAGATCCTGAAATGTAGTTGACAGCCTCCAAATGTGTATAGCAGCAACAAATGCAGATTTGGAAAGTTTGGATCAGGCCAAACATGATTGAGATAGCTCAAATAGTGGGCAGCAGCTTGAGAAAATAGTCTCGAACTAGTAGATGACTTCTAAAATTGCAAACACAGCTGATAATGATGACATGGCAGGCTAACAACAGCAGCCGATTAGTAAATGCTGTTTGTGTGGACCTGCAGCAGTGAAAACGCAACTATTTGTTGGCTCTTAGACAAGAGCAAAAGACTAGAAACTGTTGCCTGATGTTGATGATCAGTCATCAGCTGTAAACGTAGATCTAGAAAGTAGCAAGCTGATGCTAGTGGCTGGTAGCAGATGCTTGGCTGATGGACAGCAAACTTAAACTGAGATCTCCGCTTGGAAGTGGGACTATCATGAGGACTTAAAATTTTATTGTTGTGCTTAGCATTTGATTAAAAGTTAATCAAATGTGCTAATGTGAGTTGCACATGTGAGATGCAAGTCAATTAGTTCATAGTGTGGGACCTAGGACCCTGTGGTATCAGTTGGTGCCAAAGGTAAAAAGTTGTAATAAGTTATGTATGATAGATACTAGGTGGTACTTGGTGTCAGATTTGGGCCTAGACCAATTTATTGAGACCATTAATATCAGTGGTGACATTAGAGACTAGGTATTAATTAATTAATTAATACTAGTGTAAGGGTCAATAACTGCTCAGGGATACTTGGAAGACAAATTTGCCTAGCTAATTTAATTATTGGTTGTTGAAAGTAAATTTTCTAGCATTAATTTTAAACGTTAATTTAATAAGTTGGATAATGTTGAAAAATGGGATTAGAAAGTTGCTACTTGGAAAAACTTGCCCATGCAAGTGGAAAAAACGTTTTTAGGGACTAGTGCAAGTCTATTCTAGCCATTGTGGAAGAGGAAGAGGTTGTTAGAGAGCAAGGAGAGATTGCTGATGTGATTTATAGCCCCTAGGGATCAGTTCTACAGCATGTGACAATAGTTTGGAGCCTTCCAGGAGCAAGTGGCAGCAGCCCAAGGTCTTTTTGGTGTAGATAGTATATAGGAGGGGGCAATAGTCTTTCTGGTGGTCCTAAGCTGTAAGTGACAGCTTCCATGGTTGTTTGAGTAGTGCAGCAGCAGTCTTTCAGCATTTTATGCGATGAAACTTTGAAATTTCTCTCTCTACAGCATCCTCTCTTATCCCCCAACCATCTCTTAAGTTATCTTAGCATTTTTCAGCTCTCTTAAGATATCTCAGCATTTTCCAGCAATTTGAGCCATTAGAGGAAGAGATTTCAGTCAATCTTTGCCGTAAATCCTAATTTACAATAGAAATGAGAGTTTTGATAGTTGCCTTGGGATCCATGCTCAGGATTGAGGGCCTAGGACTTGAATTCTAGCAGCTAAAATCGATGAGTTTCAAGGAGAATCAAGTAGCCAGCTAAGCAATATTAGATTTGGGGCTAAATTTGTCTTTCAAGGAGCAGGGTAAAGGCCGATCCCCAAGCAATCCAAGGGGCAAATTGGTTTGGAGACTTGTTGGTCAATTTTGACCAAGAGGCATTTGGATTAGGGAAAGAGATCAGAGGATCTTAGTTGTACTCCTTCCATTTGCAATATAAGATAAAGAAATACCGCAAGAGGCACTACTTTTGGGGCTAACAAGGTGTCCAATGTCCAAGATTGTATGGTAAAGTGTGCATTTCAGTATTGTAAATTTGTTAATTGTTGTAATTAGTACTTAATTAGATTATTTACCACCTTATCCGAGGAGAAAGGCTGGTTTTAGGGACAACAGAGAATAGAGCACCAACAATCTACAAAACTAGATTAGGTTGAAATTAGGGTTTGGCATGCGAGATATAGACACTCTCTAGGAAAGTGGTCGTTTGAAGAAACACTTAGTAATAAGCATGTTTTAGGGCTATATTAAAGAGCTAATTGATGTATAATACGTTTTTTAGCTCAATAGGAATCCTCCACTGATGGGTTATCAAGGTAGTAATAAAGGCCCACGGATCGAAGGTATACTCCACTTTGCCAAACCAAAGGTAGTAGTTGGCTCCATCAGGTCAATCCTTATTGGGCAATGAAGAACTAATACGCGAACTGATGATGCCATTATGGCTAAACATGGTATATCAATAGGATCCCGTGTAGAAACAAAGAGAGAGGGGGGAAATGAGGCTGCTTCAATCTTCTAGACTGGTTAGAGTGCCAATATTTGTTGGATTAAGGAATTGATCTTTGGGCATCTTCTTCGCGATCTTCACAATGGTGATGGCCATTTCAATGATTGGATCAACAGAAGTATTGGTATTGTGAGCGCAGTCTTATCTCATCAAGCCATTGAAATTGGTGATCCATCTTTCTTTAAAAATCTGCAAAACACACAAGAAATTGCTGCTTTTTGATGTTGGGTACTAGAACAAAGGAGAAATCAGCTATATCTTTGCAAAGCAAGGTGAGTATCCCCCACACACTTTGTAGAAGGCTCTAGCGATGCAAAAAAGTGATTTTTTTTTGTGACAAATTTACACCAAATAGCAAGTAAGAGTGTGGTTTCCTCTTTGTGGAACCTTAGGTCTTCTCTTTTGGCTTTGATACCATGTGAAAGTACACCATAGAAGAAGGAACACGAACATGGAGAGAGAAGGGAAGAGAGAGATTGCAAAGAAAGAGGAGAATGGAAGAAGAAATTTGCACAAAACTCCAAAATAAGGTTGAATACAAAGTGGACTGATCAGTCCTTGCATGCAGCCCAAAGCGTCAATGAGGGCACTAGATCAAGTTGATGATGGAATGTAGCACCGGATGATGTAGAGAGCTGAAACTTGAAAGACAATGTACATGTCATTGAAGTGGAGTAGCTATAAATAGCTACTGGAGTCTAAAACTGGTCAACTCAAACATGATGGAGGCGAAAATGCTGGCTAACCTTCTTTAGGTGATAAATTGCCTAAGGAAATGCCAATCACCCACAAAGTAGCTGGTTGCCCCATGTCAAGAGTGTAGACATAGCCTTTAGCCATTGAAAAAGAGATGCCCTGAGATGGAAACAATAGCTAGCCAATTATGAATAGAATGAAAATGACTGAAAAGTGTAATGTACTGAAATGCACATTGAATGAGTTGCCACCCCTATCAAAACACATGAAATGATAGATAGATAGAATGTCAAAGCTCCTAATATCCTTGTATACTAACTTAGATTGAGGATCACAGGTAGGAGATGGCTGTGCATGACACAAATGGTTGCTAATAGAAACAAACTAGGTAGTATCTATATTGATAGAGAGAAATGCTCAAGATAGCAACGTTGCACTCACAAGGAAAGTAGCTTTGTTACAAGGAAGTTGAAATATAAAATTAGCGTAAGAGAAGATGCTCTCTGATTTTCTCAAAGGCTCAAATGCTAGTACTATGAACTTGGCCCTAGGGGCACGGAGAAATATTTTGGGAACATAGTGTGGTTAAAATGTTAGATCTAGAGCATGGCTATGGCGGATGGAACACAAGGACAATGTTCATGATGACACAGACTGGAGAGACCAACTGTTACTCAAGTGAAATAGGTTCCAAGATGGAAACTTGGACTCATAAATACAATCTTGAGTATGACACTGACTATGAATGAAAGGAAAAAGTACAATTGTATTTCCATCATTGAATGATAAGAAGGTACATCACTTTATAGGCTCATGATGGTTCCCTTTTTCTCCACTGTGCTTATGGGATTCAGGGATCCTATATTTTAGGCATCCTTTCTAGCAAACTGCTTGTGTCTTGCCCTATTGCTGTATACAAAGAGGTTGTTACGTGATTGCATATTTCTCAACAGTGTTGGTGTAACTAGAGTAGAGTCTTGCTCCCTTGACTCCATGGGGCTCTCTTTTAAAGGCTCTTTCCATGTTATCATTAGTGGGCTTTGCCTCCAAGTCTTTTTCTCCAACCAGATTGGTGCTCTTCTTTAGGTACTTTTCAAGAGTCTTGTATTTATTCATGTCCCTTGCAGCACTTTTGAGTATCTAAATGATCCCTCATGGGAGTAACTTTCCTTGTTTGCTCATTGAGGGTGGTTTAATACTTTCTCACTTACAATGATACTATTAGCTTGTAGTTGTTTATGCATGTCATCTCTTGGTTGTGAGCTCCATAAGAGTGATGGAGATGGAGTTCTGATTGTTAGTGTGCATTTCAGTTTTGATCAGTTTTTTAGTGTGTTTACACAAGTTGTCAGTGATTAAGGCTAGTGCATTTCAGTTTTTAGGTGCCGAGAGGCTGCTACACATTGGATGGCTGCCGATCATCCATTTTGCTGCAATCAGCTAGTTTGGGGGTTGCATTGCTATTTATAGCATCCCCCTTAGACACTTGGTAGCCATTCTCTTTTGCAGATCTTCAGCGCACTCTTCGTCAGCATGCATACTCCTTTGTCATCAGCTTGATCTGATGCCCTCACTAACACTTTGGGCTGCAAGTTCACTTGTGCAAACTATGCTCGTAGGACTAGTATATTGGAGAAGCATGAGCCTACCACTCTTGAGGAGGCTGTTGCATAGGAGACTTGGCCTCATGCTATGCAAGATGAGGTCAATTTTATCAAGCAGATTGGCACATGGGGGTTTTGTGTCCATCTAGGCAAAAGATCATTGGCGTGAATTGGGTCTACAAGACCATGTTTAATGGCATCTTGGACAAACATAAGGTAAGGCCTATTACCAAGGTTTTTGCAGAGAAGGTCGGCTTGAATTACTCAAAGATCTTTGCTTCAACTACTAGAATGTCTACCATTTGGATCGTGTTAAGTCTTGTAGCCCATCATCATTGGCTTGTGTATGAGATGGACGTGAGGTTTGCCTTGCTCGCTTGCATCTTACATGAGGAGATTTATCTAGATTGACCTCCATGTTTTAGTGTGCCTCGCAAGGAGGATTATTTATATCACTTGCATAAGGCTCTCTATGGCCCTGAAGCAAGCCCCTAGAGGCTGGTAGCAGAGGATTCCTCTTGGTTTGCTTGGGGAATTGGCCTTCCTCATGCTCCTTGGGTGATAGGTTTAGCCCTGAATCACTATTGGCTGAAGAGCTACTTGAATGTCTTAAAATTTCCCCAAATTTAGTGACTGAAATTCAAGTCTCTAGGCCTTCAAATATTGGTGAGGTTGGCCATCTCTCTGATCTTGGAGGGGTTATGACATTCGGGACGTCTAGTGATCCATCTCCTTTATCTCCATCAGGACTTGTGTCATGTTCGTATAACCCTTTTGAGTTGCATGAGCCAAAACCCTCTCCTATTTCTTCCTTTGTCGTGCAAGATCTGGATGGTTTCTAGTATGTTAACTTTAATAGAGGAAGCTCTCAAAGAAAATACCCTTCATCAAGTATATGTCTACCATCTGTTTCATTTGAGCAAGTAAACCACACTTCTCAACTCCGTCCCATCCCACCACTATCTTCTCCACATTTTGATCTACTCACATCTTCATTTCAAAATCTTGGATTACACTTAACTTCCACTCAAAGCACACTAGGGGTTGGATCTTCCATCTCTGCTCCTAATACTTTCACTTTCTCCATCCTGCCATCTACCTACCCTCCAATCATTCCACCTCTTGGTACATCGTCAAGAAAAATGCAACCCTTTAATGCTGTATCTTCCACATACTCCCATTTTATCACATCCTTCCGCTCTAGGACGATTGTGATGGGAATCCCCTCACTACCCTTGGACACTCACAAAACCCCCCACACGACCTTTCAGACATAGGGATATCCATCCTCTGCTTATGGATTGTTGTCACACACCCCTTGGATCACTTCTATGTAGGGATTTCTATCCTTTGCTCCCCATGTTCCTATCCCTCCACCTTGGGCTCCATAAACATTTACGATGCCCCCGCCCTTACTCACATTTGGATCTGCTATGTATACCTCTCGCATGTATGGTGGGCACTTTCCAAGTATATTGCACTCTATCTTCCTATTCTCCCTATCCTCCCTATTCACCCTACACCCATTACACATCTCCATCTCCTAGCACTACCAATCTTGTTGCAACAATAAAAAATGGCTTCATAGATAAGACTCGTTTTAACAGGCTGAATTTCATCACTTGGTTAAACTTCATGGAACAAGCGCTTGAATCTCAGAGTCTTTAGGACCTCGTCTTTTGGTATCGAGCCGAATCCTCGATTATCTCATGTTGATCACATCCATCGGTGGAGAGCCCACAATGCTATAGTTAATGTTGAGTTAATGCAAGGGTGGCTTCCTGAATACCACTCTCAATTGCAATATTTTCCCCTTGCATCTGAGTGTGGGAGTCATCTCATTGACCACTACACAGCACGAGATTGCACTCGGTGTATCAATCTCAATTTTGAGCTTCAAGAGTTTTCCATTAAGAAATGGGATGATTTGAAAGTCAAGTTGGCTGAGTATTGGTGGTTACTTGCTGAGTTTGCCACTATTGGCTCCTCAAAGCTAGATGATGATTAGGTCACATTCTTCTTGAACAAGTTGCTTGATAAATACTTCCATTATATCTAGCATGTTATCTCTCTACCTAGATTGTTGACCTTCTACAAGTTTAAGTGTCAATTTTTACGTTATGTGAGGTTACATGATCAAGTCCACAAGAAGTCCTCTACACACATCCATTCAAAGGGGAGAGGGTTGGTCGCCTCTTCTTTGGGATGGAAAACCAACAATGGCAAGAACTCGCAAGATGCGAAGGCAAGCCAAAACAAGGGTGACACTATTTCCTCCTACAGAACTAAAGAAACACAATCCCTTTGGTAACAAATTCCTAAGAAAAATAGGTTTTACCTTTGTGCTTGTACATTTTGATCTCTTTTGCAATGTTTGTATTTCAGTGTAGGGCTCATATGCAGGTTTGCACTTGTTCTTCTTGAGCTCGAGATAGGAGTTGTGCACCGTTCCTTTCATGGTTCCATCTAATTAAAGTTTTGCTCTTCTACCAGCGTGGAGGCTTCCTCTCGCGTGGCGGATCATGCAAGATCTCTCTTGATGCTATCATGGAGGTGACTTTTATCCTTGCTATTCTAGTAGGGATGCTTCATCATTTTCATCCATATGGTTCTTGGCACTACACGAAGACCGATATCTTTAGGCTTCTGTTCCTTTTGCATTGACGTCTAGGTTGAGAGGGGTCTCCTACCCTTCTTGGTATTTTACAGTTTTCGGTGCTTGTCTTCGACATTGGTCTTTCCCCCTATTATACCTTTCCCTATGCATTGCATGATGTCATCATCTTTGTACTAGGGCACTTGGATAAGTGAACAATTTTCCCACGAGAGACAATGTCCATGTGGCATTCGCTGTATGAGCATTCTTCAGTATGTAGCATACTATGAATGCCATTGTGCAAAGCACCACTGAACGGATCCTAAGCTGTTTCCACCGGCAGATTACACCACTATTCTTCTTTCCATGATATTTCATCACCCTTTTCCTCGTCATTGACATTCTTGAGTGGTTGGGTAAGCTTGTATTGTTTTTGTGATGTGTTGGGTATACCATCTCTACTCCCGTCTTCTGAGTCATTGTTACTTATCTGCTACCACCCCTAAAATAAACTTTTCATCACCACCACAAAAAAAAAGGTTGAATGTGGTTGGTCCATCCGTCTTTGTAGGGCTTGGTAGGCCATTGGGTGGCCGACGTGCACCCTTTGTCCAATGCCTTGTTGTCTTTGGGGTGACTACTTGGACTCCCTTGGTAAGATAACCATCGGCTTTGTAGTCTTGATAGACCACTAGGTAGCTGACGTGTACCCTTTGTCCGATGCCCTGGTTGCTTTGGGGTGGGACACCTTGGGGTGAACATTGTCGGCCTTCCCTTTTAGTTTTAGACTTAGTTTTGGGCCTGAGAGGGGGGTGTTAAGCTAAAACATGCTTTATAATTGATTAGCATTTTTAAATAGCCCCAAAACATGCTTAAATTATGAAAAATGCAAATTTGGTGCGTGGTTCAAGAGAGTTTAGTGGTTTCCTAACCCTAAATTTTTGGGGCATGCTTCAACATCTATAAATAGACAGGTTTCCCACCATTCAGCCTTATCCCTTTAGTGCAAGTTCTCACTCCTCTACTGCGTTTGGTACATCTACCATCTCCAGTTCACAAATTGCCTTCTTCATGCATTCGATTCTCCATGAGCTAGACGATAGGTGGCAGCCCTCCCTTATCACTAGGTGTCAGCTCTACAGTTTGAGTTTGGCCTTTTCACCCCCTAAGCGGCAGCTAGTGACCATCTTCTTCCTGCTAGTGGCCATCCTATAGCTGCATTTGCAGCTTCCTAGTGCCGCCCTCTGCTCCAAGTACCTTCCTTGCTGTTGTCTCAGTCATTTGACCCTCCGGTGATCAACGTTTGGTATTTTTCCTAAACTTTTACACTCTAACTAGTGGTCACAGAACTTGGGATCCATCTCCAGTGGACATCATTGTTCAACACTGCATTGCTCTACTCTTGGGTATTTTGTACACTCTTACATTCATTCACTTCAGAGTTTATTCTCTCTGTGTTTATCTTTGTATTTGAGTTTCGAATTTTTGCATTTTGCATTTTGCGTTTAGGGTTTGAGTTTTGCTTGCCTCTTTTTGAGTCTGTGTTTCAATCTTGGTCATACATGTTGTGTTTCCACGGTGCCAAACCCTAGCATATCATCACAAGGTACTCTTCAACTTGTACACCCACTTGCATGGCAATGCACTCTTTCAGGCAAGGAAACTAAGCCCCATGTATGATTTTTCTACAACGAATCAAGCTTAGATTCCATGGCCCTTTTCTAAGAATGGGAATCACCTTTGCGCATAGTCTCCTTATAGGTAAGTGGTTCAGTAGAATCTATCACCATGATATAATCCATAGAGGACTCCTAGCAATCAAGAGGATGTGAAGCTCTAGTGGAGCATTTCAAATTTGGTTGTGGGGCCGGCATGCCTTCTCTCTCCAATATCATGATCCTATACAACAGGTGGATCCTAGGCCACTACATCATCAACAACTGTAAAAGGCTGTCTCACTAGGGTTGGTTGCACTGTAACAGGAGGCTCCTTCTGAAAGATCACCTTGTGCACCTCAATCACTTGCTCTAGTCTTATATGTATATTTTTCTCATGGAAGATAGCATCATGGTGTTGGGAATAAAGGGTCACCATGCCTTTTATTGTGTTCGGGTATGAACGCACCCTTACACTTCGTACTTTATATATATTCAAAATCTAAAAATTTGGTACATCGTCATTGTACCAAATACCCTTTGTGTTGTGCTCTCTCTCTCTCACTCTACTGCTCTCAACTCTTTGCAAGACTCTCAGCTCAACTCACACACAGCCTTCACAACAAACTGGTATCAAAGCTCACAGGCTGTGTACGCTTTCCGAAGTCCGTAACAGTCGTCAGGCTTTGTGACAGGCGAGCAAGAGATTCAAGCACGAGTCATCAGTATTTGGCAAGTGCATGAGAGGCAGTCGACATGCTAAGATTGATGCAGGCCAAACGGGACCTGCACGTGACTAGTCAGTGTACATGTGACCAGGCTCAGTGTTGGTGACATGAACAAGCAACAAGGCAACAGGTTCAACACAGATGGATTGATGCTGACGGACGTGTTGCAACCCGAAACTGGACGGGACGGGTTGTGACTGGCGCACAACGGACTGGTGCACAACGGATTGGATGGGACGCTGCGACTGGCGCATGGCAGACCGGACTAGACCAGTTGCCACGAACGTGGCTCATGCGATAGGCAGCGGACTACGGTTTTAAAAAAAAGGGAAATACATTTTTTTTCTCTCTCCTTCATTGGGCGTTCACACGCTAAGGCACAAAGTTAAATCCTCCTCAAGGAATTTGGGGCTTTTCTCGGATCTGGGGATTTTAATGTAGAAGTAGACAATCCGACTCGGAAATTGTGAAATTTGTGCAGAATTGCCCATGAAATTTTGGGGGTTTTTTCACATTTCGGTGAAATTTCTTTAATTTCAGTGAAATTTCTGCACACTGGACCTGAGAAATTTGGGGCTTTTGCAGAATTTCATCTATTTGTGCAAGAATTGCTTGGTATATGCATTGGGCACTTGAATTGATGCCATTTTGAACAGATTTGTGAGATGGGAGGATCGAGGTACAGCTGGGATTCAGTAGACAGTGTGAGAGTGAGAGACAGAGTTGAAGCACGACACCCAAGAGAATTAGACTGAATGAGTGTAACCAGAAAGTACAAAGTACAACCCTTAAACCTTAGGGTTGTAGGGGGTGTTCACACCCGACACACACTAAGTGCCCAAATGTGTGTAACATAAGCACATAAGTACATACGACAATAAGACCATAAGTCTGGGGGAAAAAACCTCTCCTACCAAGAGTAAAAAGTACCCCTGTGTCCTACTGATCACCGACACTCCCATATGAGCGTAGGCGTAAGTGAGGCGTGAGTCAAATACCCAACAAACCCCCCTGGAGTGAAGAGTGATCAAGAGTACAAGGATCATCCGCCACCAAAGGATATCAAATTTAAAGCATCGCGAAATGCTTCAAATTTGTCACGAGGAAGAGCTTTGGTGAAGATGTCTGCCACATTACTGGTGGTAGTACAATAGACAAGGCTGATATCACCTGCATGTAGCCTCTCTCTGACAAAGTGATAATGAATCTCAATGTGTTTCGTGCGAGCATGAAACACTGGGTTCCGTGCCACCGCAATGGCACTCTGACTGTCAGTGAACAAAGGAGTAGGCTCAGTAACAGATACATCCAAATCAGCTAGCAAGCGTCTAAGCCATACGCATTTAACTGTGCTAATGAAAGCTGCCTTGTATTCAGCTTCACATGACGATGTGGCAACAGTGGATTGTTTCTTGCTAAGCCAAGAACTGCAAGAAGAGCCAAGAAAGAAACAATTGCCACTAGTGGAGTGACGTGTATCATAATCACCAGCCCAATCAGAATCACTGTAAGCATGTAACTTGAGTGCTAGTTGCATGGTACTCGTTCTCTTGCAGTGGTCCCCCCTTGGCATAAAGCAACCCAAGAGAACGAGTACCGTGCAAGTAGCGAAAAACACGCTTGACAGCTTGCCAATGTGACATACGTGGCTGATGCATATACCTGCTCAAAGCTGAAACTGCAAACTGTATGTCCGGCCTAGTATTGCATAGATAGATAAGACATCCAACTGCAGGAGCATATGTATGTATATTAAACAAATCACTGTCATCATGTAATGATAGTTTCAGTCCAGGTTCCATGGGAGTACAAACTGGCTTGCAATCCTGTAAGCCAAACTTCTCAAGAAGCTGCCCAATATACCTTGACTGTGATAGCCCAATACCCCGAGCATTATGTATGAACTAGATGCCCAAGTAGTAATGCAAAACTCCCAAGTCAGACATGTCAAAAGTTTGCTGCAAATTTTGTTTGAATGCTGAAATCTGATCAGCATGTGTTCCAGTGAGCAAAAGGTCATCAACATAAAGACATAAAATCAGCATAGATCCCCCTTCTTTACATACGTAAAGGGTAGACTCAGATGAGCTGTTTAGAAACCCCTGACCAAGCAAGAAAGCATCTATTTTTTCATACCAAGCTCTAGGAGCTTGTTTCAAACCATATAGTACCTTTCTGAGCTTGCATACTAAATGTTCCGAGCCTTCAACTGCAAAACCAATGGGCTGCTGTACATAAACTTCCTCCTGAAGTTCCCCATGCAAAAATGCAGTCTTGATATCTAGCTGATGCATTGTCCAACCATAATGTGCAGCCAAAGCAATCATAGACCTGATGGTCGTCATACGGGAAGTAGGAGCAAATGTCTCCTCATAATCAATGCCCTTTTTCTGTGCGTAGCCTTTAGCTACTAGCCGTGCCTTGTATTTATCAATGGATCCATCTGCTTTTCTTTTCAATTTGTAGACCCATTTCGTTCCAATGGCTTTCTTCCCAAATGGCAAGGACACCAAATCCCAAGTTTGATTCTTAGTAATAGAATCTAATTCAGCTTGCATAGCTGCCATCCAATGCATACTGTGTTGTGCATCCTCATAACATTCAAGCTCTTCATTATCAAAAGTACTTGTTGCCATAATAAACTCCATGGTATGTGCTGAATCATGCAAACGAGTTTGCCTTCTAGTACGACCAGCCATGGGTGCATCCAAAGGACTATCTTGCACAGTCTGCAAATACCATCTAGGTAACTGTCTAGCATCCTGACTGTGTGCAAGCTCTTGCTGAATTTCAGTTTCAGCATGATGCTGAATATTTCGATCAGCCAATGGCTGAATTTTTGCACTTTCCATAGGAGCAGCTGGCTGAACATTAGGTTCATTTTCTGAACCTCCAGCTGAATCACCAAAAGTAATGGGCAGCAGCCCTTCAAAAACATCACGGGCAGCCTGATATGTGTCCAAACCAGCCAAGGATAATTCTGATTTTTCATCAAAAACAACATCCCTGCTGACAAAAACCTTCTTTGTAACGGGATCATAGAGTTTGTAGCATTTGCTCTCATTGCTATATCCCATAAAAATGCACTTAACAGCCTTGTTGTCCAATTTTTTTCTAAGTACCTGTGGAATATGGGCATAGGCAAGACACCCAAAGGTACGAAAGTGACCAACAGAAGGTTTACGGCGGCTGTTCCAAGCCTCAAATGGTGTGATGGTCTTCAAGGCTTTGGTAGGGCATCTGTTCAAAATATGGCAAGCACACATGACCGCTTCCATCCAAAAACTATGAGGCAAGCTCTTTTCCTTCAGCATACATCTGGCCATCTCCATGAGTGACCGATTCTTCCTCTCTGCTACCCCATTCTGCTATGGAGTATAAGCTGTAGTATACTGATGGACTATGCCCTTCTGCTGCAAAAAAGAATTCAGCATAGAGGACATGTATTCCCCCCTCGGTCCAAATGGAGAGTCTTAATCTTGCATCCAGACTGATTTTCAACAAGTGCACTGAAAGCCAAAAATGCATCATACACTTCAGACTTCTTTTTTAAACAGTAGACCCAGCAAAAACGTGTAAAGTCATCAATGAATGTCACAAAATAATAACAACCGCCCAATGACACGGTCTGCATAGGCCCACAAACATGTGAATGCACCAACTGCAATTTGGTTGTTGCTTTTAAAGCAACATCACGAGGAAATGAGAACCAATGCATTTTCCCCAAAATGCATCCCTCGCATAAGTGCTCAGGAGGTCTCTCCAAGGGGGGTAAGCCATCCAGCATCTGAGTACGGTGCAAAAGCATCAAGCTGCCAAAGTTTACATGTCCCAAACGAGCATGTCATAACTCCGCCTGTATCACAGCAAGAGTAAGAGTGGATGTCAAGTATGCTGACTGATCTACTGAAAGAGCATCCAATTCATATAAACCATGACACAAAGATCCTGTCAAGACCAAAGTCATGCATTCTTTTTCTCTAACCATGCAACGGTCATCATCAAAGGTGACCTGCAAACCACAACGTGCCAAAGAAGAAATAGAAAGCAAATTCTTCTTGATTCCAGGCATAAACAAAGCATCCTGCAGGCGGAGAATAGAGCCATCAATGGCTGTGAGCTGAATCTCCCCAATACCACGAACAGGGTATGATGCATTATTGGCACACTGTACCGATTTTCCAACGGGAGGTGCACTAACTGAAGCAAACAAATCTCTGCGAGATGTAATATGTCTAGAAGCACCACTGTCAAAGAACCAAGTGTCAGCATCCTCTGTAGAGCTAAGTGCTCTATTGGCCCAAGAGATGTCATAACTGCAAGTGTAAAAACAATAGTCCCTGTCCACAACAAAGGATGCGGACTCACTAGCAGTGGAAGGAGTAGTAGAAACAGACATTCCTGACTCCTTCTTCTTCTCTTTGGCAATGCGCTTCCTACACTCAGTGATATAGTGGCCGGGCTTCTTACAATAATGACATTTTCCTTTTTTAGCTTGCGTCCCCCCTTGTGTCTGATTCTGTGATGTGGCCGAAGTGCCAGAACTCTGTGGAGCATTTTTCACCTTGCTGTTTTTGCCTTTCTGTCTTGCCACAAAAGCTTGCTCAGAGACTATAGCATCCACACCACTATTTTTCCGTGTTTGCTCCTCCTCTAGAAGCAAACTAACCAGTTGAATAAAAGTGAGTGGGTGCTCAGCAATCCTCATGGTGAGGTTCAATGCAGTATGAAAAGACAAGTACGAAGGAGGTAAGGAATTCAAGGTGGTGGATATCAACTGTGCATCCGAAAAATACCCATCTACATTCATGAGCTGCTCCCTCAAGTCCTGAATCTTATTTAAGTGATCCTGCATAGAATCACCTTCATGCATCTTCAGAGTTTCCAACTCTTTTTTCAAGAAAGAGATCCGAGTCTCATTCTTTCCTGCAAACATATGCTCCAAAGTCAACCATGCATCTCGTGAAGAAGATGCCGAACGGATATGAGGTATGATGGACCGCTGAACTGCCAGAGCAATCAGCGACAAGGCCTGTGCATGACGTGTATCCCAAGCTTTTTGAGCTGCAGTTCTTGGAGGAAGTGGTTGAGGTGGAGCAGGCTGAGGTCCCCGTTGTCCACGTGCGCCATGGGGAGGAGGAGTAACGGGAGCTACAACTCCCGGTCGAGTTTCCTCTCCAATGACATAATCCCATAAATTCTTGGCCACTAATACATTCTTCATCATGAATGACCAAAGCGAATAGTTGTTCCCGTCCAATCTGTCTTCCTTGGATACATACGTAAAGACATCACCTCCCTGATTTGCCATGATGACAAATTTCCAAAGACAAAATGAGCAATGTCAAAGCACTATGAACTGGAAACCTGCAAATTTCCAGAAATTGCAGCAAACACGTTTCTGCAATTAAATTGCAAGGGCGTACTCTGTTAGAAAACTGTCTTTTAATGCATGCTTCCCAAGGTGGAAACAGTGCACTGCAACACTGTTATCTCAAAATCCCCAAAATTTTTGCCAAAATGTCTGTCAAAACAGTCTTTCTGTGACTATACCAGCAGTTCAAATGCAACTGTCAACAAAATACACAAAAGCCCCAAAATTTCTGATGATCCAGTCCAGAAATTTGCATGAAATTTATCCCCCACCTGTTTTGTGCTTGGCGCGTATGAACCTCCTCTTCCAGATCTGTGTTCTGGGCTGAAATTAAAATTTTTTTGTTTAAAAATGTACCTGACGTGGAGCAGGCTGACGAGCAGAGTGGTGGGTGCTGGTCAGATGGGCAGGCGGACAGTCGCGTGCTGCAGGCGTTGACTCGTCAGACGGGCGGACTGGCTGATCGTGGGGCTGCTAGACAGTCGCGAGCAGTGTGGCACGTGGAGCAGGCTGACGTTTAACGGATAGGACGACAGGTGAACAGTCGAGCGTGTTGTGTGGCAGGTCGTCGGGCGGGCGACGCGTGTTGTGTGGCAGGTCGTCGGGCGGGCGGCGGAGCTGACGTGGATTGCAGCAACGAATAGTGCGCTGGGAGACGTCGGCTCCTGCTGCTGACGTAACAGATGCGAGCTGATTGTGCGCTGGCGGACTGCAGCGTCAGACCCTATGCGCTGGCGGACGAGCAGGCTGATGCGAGCTGACTAGCGGGTGGAGCTGACGTCGACTGTCAGACGATACTGACGTTGCGTTGGAGACAGGTTGCGTAGAGCTGTGCGCCGGCGGCCTGTAGTAGAACTGGCGTGGGCTGTAGACTGCAGACTTGCACACTGCAGGCAGAAGCTGAGTTCAGAGCTGTGCTCTGATACCAAATGTGAGATGGGAGGATCGAGGTACAGCTGGGATTCAGTAGACAGTGTGAGAGTGAGAGACAGAGTTGAAGCTCGACACCCAAGAGAATTAGACTGAATGAGTGTAACCAGAAAGTACAAAGTACAACCCTTAAACCTTAGGGTTGTAGGGGGTGTTCACACCCGACACACACTAAGTGCCTAAATGTGTGTAACATAAGCACATAAGTACATACGACAATAAGACCATAAGTCTGGGGGAAAAAACTTCTCCTACCGAGAGTAAAATGCCCCAATGTCCTACTGATCACGGACACTCCCATATGAGCGTAGGCGTAAGTGAGGCGTGAGTCAAATACCCAACAAGATTATCCTTTTAAGATTTGGGGCTTTTGACCCAAATTAACAAATTTGTGCTCGAGAATGCCTTTGGAGCAGAAATTGCAGTAAATTTTGGGGATTTCACATGTAACTTGGCCTCTAACTGTGTCAGAAATTGCTTGAGGAGTGCAGCAAAGGACTTTCTTTTTTTCTAAAAATTTATTTGCAGATGTGAAATTTCTGCAATCTTGGGATTTTCATTGCTGATTGGTACTTCAGTGTACCGTAGTCACTTGTGTCATATTTGGGCTTGCCTTTGGTGACTCGTTAGTTATTGGGACTGCAAATTATGGCTGGAAACAATGACAGCAATAATCTTTTGCACATTAAGAAGCTTGAGGGTGCCCATAATTTTGCAATTTAGCAGGAACAATGCTACAATGTCTTGGTACAGAAGAAACATGTAAAGCCCATCAAAACAAAGGGAATCAAACCAGCAGACATGGAACAAGACGAGTGGGATGACTTGGACGAGCTTGCTTGCTCTACCATCGAGCTCTTAGTGTTAGACAACTTGCTCTTCAACATTAAGAAGCTGAATTCAGCATATGCAATGTGGCAAAGGCTTGAAGAATTTTATGCTCAGAAAAGTGCAGCCAACAAGGTTTATTGACTGAAAAAACTGATGGACTTTCGCATGAAAGAGGGTACAGCCATGTCTGTGCATTTGAATGATTTTAACTCAATTTTTAGTCAGTTGATTGCTTTGGATTTTCATATTGATGAAGAGTTCAAAGCTACCTTCTTGCTATGCACCCTACTTGAAAGTTCGGATACTTTTAGGACAGCCTTGAGTAATTCAATGCTTAGCTGTTATACTCTGATGTGGAGAGTTCTTTGCCGATGGAAGAACTCAATAGGTAAAATAACTCAGCAAACAAGTCTTTAAATGCATTACACACTAGAGGCAGATCTCATCATAAGAGCAGTTATGAAAACCGAGTACGCAGTGAATCTCGTGGAAAGAATGTGAAGTGCCATCATTGTGGCAAAAAGGGGCAATGTTGTTGCCATAACTGAGCAACCAAGTGTTTCTTTGTGGTATAGCTAGTTGGAACACATGAGTCAATCTGGAATGAAAGTGCTCTCTTGTTTGGATTATTTCCCGTCTTTGAGGTATGCTGATTTTGAACAGTGTGATCATTGTACTTATGGTAAACATGCTCAAACGTCACACAAAAAATCTATTTCTCTAAAATTTTCACCCTTAGAGTTAGTACATTTAGATGTATGTCAAATGCCAAGGTTATCTTTAGGGGGGAGAGAGTTCCCCAAGAAGTGTGGTCGGGCAAGCCACCTTCGTATGCACACTTGAAAGTGTTTGGCTGTGAGGCATTTGTGCACATACGCAAGGAAGAACACAACAAACTTGAACCAAAGTCCTGTAAATGTATTTTCCTAAGATATGGTGATGAAGGTGAAATGGGGTATAGATTATGGGGTTCCAAGAAAAGAAAAGTAGTACGCAACAAACTTAAGCCAAAGTACTGTAAATGTATTTTCCTAGGATATGGTGATGACGGTGAAATGGGGTATAGATTATTGGATCGTGAGAAAAGAATAGCAGTACGCAGCAATGCTGTTAGCTTCTGGGAAGATCGCATGCACTAACAGCCCGAAGGAACATAGGAAGTTAGAAGGGTTGTATTCCGAGAGGATGTACCAATTGGACAGCAAAGAATGCCCATTAGACAACAAGAAATACCTGCTGAAAATGTCCCTGAAAATGCAAGGAATGATGTTGTAAATGATCAGCAAGATCTTGCCCATGTTGTCCCACAAATTCAGCAAGAACATGTGCACCTGGAACAACGTGAACCAGTTATAGAGCACCTTGCAGAACAATAAACTGTTAATGCAGATTTATAGGCTGAACAACCAACAAATATTGACCACTGGGTCCGTAGGTCGACTAGAGTGTCAAAACAGTGAAACAGATTTGTTCCTGGAGTAAATTATGTGGCTAATTATGTGATGTTAATAGATTGTGGTGAACCGTTGTCGTGCCGCTACGTGCACACCATGTAAAAAAAAATCTAGAGTGTGGCTTCCTTTTAGATTTAGAGAGCCAATGCCACTTTAGGCATTAGTGTTAGTGTCTATGGTTCAAAATATTAGATTTTTTTGGACAAGTTTTCAATTTTTGATATTCTAGATATTATCTCTTGTAAAAATCCATAAAACTATAGACAACTTCTAGATTAGGATGACATGTAAATGAAAGCATGTAGCTTTCAGCCAATTTGAGAGGATTTTATGTAAAAAGAGAGATTGGCGAAATCGCGCAACGCGCAATTGCTGTTTTTAGCAGTGAATAGTACTTCAAAGCAGGAGATGAAGGAGTGATCCAGCTGAATTTTGGCTAGGTGTCCTGGTATTTAACCCCCCTTTCGGAGCCAATGGAGGCATCAGATTGGTGATCTGAGCAGCATAGAGGAATGTATTATTTTATACACATTTTTGTCTATTAGAGTTATATCTTCTCATAATACTGAAAGAAACTGACAAGCTTCATCTCTGTTAGTATTCTTCTACATTTTCTTTTTTTTTTTAATAGTATTCTTCTATGTCTTCAATTTCGTCGAACCCTTTCTCTTCTGTCTACTCCTCTCTCTAAATCTACCTTCATCCTGCTGTCTCTTATCTTCAAGAACTTGGCTTGAAACCTTTAACCCTTCTCTTATCTCTACTATCTCCAGAGTCTAAGCTCTTGAATCCCCATACATTCTTCTCTTGCCAAACCCCTGTGGTGACCTTCAACTGTCACAAGATTGTGACAACTATTACCTTTTTCTTGATTTCTTTATTACATATTTTATTTGGTTTTTCTTTTTGGAAGGATCCCTCTTGAAATCTAAACACTTGAGTTGCATGGCCAGTTTGTGAAACGGATAGGAATGCCTAGTGAGTCAAGGCTGGACAGTTAAGGTCCAGTATAAGTCTGGAAGAGACTGATGGCACTGCAGATTGACAAGCCTGGAAGAGACTTGTGAAAGTGTATATGGACAAGTGTGTTGAAGAACTAGCCTGGAAGAGACTAGTTTAAAGTGAAGATGGACAAATCTTCAAGAGATTAGTCTATGTGGGGTCATCAGTGGAAATTCACTTTCAGTTGAGCTACATTACAGATTTGGATGTAGCCATAGTCTGCAAAGATGGCCAAAAGACTAGTGGGGATGCAATGGAAGCAACTCCTAAAATTTAGGGAGTTACTATTTTTGAACCCCAGAATCTGTTCGCGTCATTATCTTTGTTTTTGTACGAGGATTAATCCTCTGGTCTGTGCCGAGGTCAAATTTTGAGCCGAGGATGGAGAATTTTAGACCGAAAGGTTTAAACAGGAAAATTGTTACATGTATGCCATGTGTCACAATTTGGGCATAAATTCCCAAAAGAGAGAGAGAGGGTAGCACAAAAACGAGTTCCAATGCATGGGGGGCTCATTTTTGTGAAAAGGGAGATGGATTGCTGTAGATGGAGAGCTCTTGAGAGCTGGTCTACCTTGTCTATAATGCACAGAGGCTTGAGCTTGTTTCCTATTCTCTCTCTCTCTCCCCTTGACAATATGGTTATGCTGCAGAATCAAGGGCCTTTCTTCCGATTCAGGTACAGCTGTGTGGAATATGCTGTTTTTGCATGAGGCAAGAGCCTCCTTTCTCCAGGAACAGGAGCAGTTGTTTGCAGTTCCTAGCAGGGACAGGTGAGGGTGGTAATCTCACCAGAAAGTGTCTGAATCAGCACTAAATCAGTACTGATTCTGGACTGTTCAGAGGTTAATTCAGAGCCCAAATGATGTCAGAATCAAGGGGCACTTGGCCCAGATGATGCAGAACAGTACAGGGATCAATATAAACTGAAAACAGGTTTCAAAACAGGTCTGAACCAGTAATTACAGTGGGCTGAACAGTATGAGTTGTAAACAGGTTTCAGAACAGGTCTGAACCAGTAGTTACAGCAGGCTGAAATGGTTAATTCTGCACTCCAACCAGTAGATTCAAACTTGGGCAGAGTTTCCCCTCCTGGTCGGCTTGTTTTGGGTCAGTAATTGTACTGTTATGCTGCCAAATTTCACCCAGAATAGGTGAAAGACAGCCCATTGTACTCTCTTTCTTTTAAAAAATAAAGAAATACCGCAAGGGGCACCTAACTTAGGGGCCAACAGGGTGTCTGTGTGGCAACAGGAGCATTTTAGCTTCCTGTTTTTCTTCTTGATTCTGTGTCTTTAAGTTCAGGTAAAGTGGGCGACTGTTAAATTGGGTGAAAGTATTTATTTATTTTGGTTGTACACTACCGCCCTTCCTAGTGAACAAGCCGGTTACATCAACCCTACGTGCTGCGACACCGTCATGCTTCCAGGAAGCAATGGACAGATAAGATAGTAAGAAATGGCAAAAAGCAATGCTATCAGAGATGGAATCTCTGATAAAGAATGGCACTTGAGATTTGGTACTTTTGCCAAAAGGACAAAAAGTACTACCCTGCAAATGGGTTTACAAAATGAAAGTCACTTCTGGTTCTTTGTCCAAGTACAAGGCACACTTGGTTGCTAAAGGGTACAAGCAATAACATGGAATTGGTTTTGATGAAATCTTTTCTCTTGTAATCAAAATGGCTACTTTGCGAACCATCTTGGGCTTGGTTGCATGTGAGGACATGGAACTCATACAGATGGATGTAAAAACAGCCTTCTTACATGGTGACTTGCATGAGGAAATCCATATGCAGCAGCCTGATGGTTTTGTAGCCAAGGGAAAAGAGCACATGGTATGTAAACTCAACAAAAGTCTGTATGGGCTGAAGCAAGCACCACACGAATGGTATCACAAATTTGATACATTTATGCAATCTCAGGGATTTCATTGTTCTCAAGTTGATCACTGCTTATATACCAAGATAGTGGCCTTATTCTCTTGGTATTGTATGTGGATGATATACTAATTGGAGGCAAGGATGTTCATGCCTTGGACTCCTTGAAGCAGAGTCTAGACAATAGCTTTGATATGAAAGATCTTGGTGAGGCAAATCACATTCTTGGCATGAGTATACTTAGAGACAGATCAAAGGGTCTTCTTTATTTGTCACAACAGGAGTATATTACTAAAGTTGTGCAACGTTTCAATATGGAGGGGGGCAAAGCTATCGGTGTACCATTGCCTCCATATGTGAAACTTAGTGCAGATGACAGTCCTACATCAGATGATGGTAAGGCTGAAATGACCAAGATACCTTATGCTTCAGCTGGTGGTAGCTTGATGTATGCTATGGTTGCTACATATCCTGACATTGCATTTGGAGTGGGAATAGTTAGCAGATACATGGCATATCCTGGCAAAAAGCATTGGGAAGCAGTGAAGGGTATCATGAGATACCTTAAGGGCACAAAGGATTTGTGTATCTACTTTGGTAAGCAAAAGTCATTTGTTGTTGGTTTCACGGATGCAGAGTATTCTGGCCATCCTGACTGGAGGAAATCTATTTTAGGATATGTGTTTATGTTCACAGGAGGAGCAATCTCTTGGATATCTAGGCTGCAAAAGTGTGTTGCACTGTCTACTACTTAGACAGAATATGTGGCTGCCACAGAGGCATGCAAAGAGAGTTTATAGCTATCACGTTTGGTGAGAGAGCTTGGGATTATTCCTATCCTCCATTGTGACAGTTAGAGTGCTATCATGCTAGCACGGAATCCTGTCTTTCATGCAAAGACAAAGCATATACAGGTGAAGTATCACTTCATCAGGGATGTACTTGACAGCAAAGGCATTGAGCTTGTCAAGGTACATACAGTTGATAATCCTGCAGACCTTCAAACGAAAGGTCTCCCAACCAAGCGGTTTGCTCATTGCCGCTAGGGGTTGGATAGTATATATGTCTTTCAGCTTTGTACATACATAAACTTAGTTGATTTTTTCCTCTACCTTCAGGCATGTTCCCTTTAGGTGGGAGGTTGTTGGGAACTAAGGGTCATCGTGCCATGCCAAAAGATTCATGGTAGCTATCATCATTCAACTCTCTAGTTGAAATAAGGCTTTTAGTCAAAGCTGGGACATGAGTATATCATGAAGCAAAAAAGGAGCACCGGTATCAAAGTGTAGCCCTATATTACCTATACCAGTGATATCCAATGCAGTGTTATCTCCTAGTCTAACAGAACCTATAATAGTATGGTATCTATGAAACCAATGATGATGTAGGGTAACATGGAATAAAGCCCCCAAGTCAAGAAGCCAACACTGAGAGTAAGAAGACGAAGCATTGATTGACCGAGTAGCATCAAGTGATGAAGCTATGTAGTCATTGGAATTGTACTCCAATGTGAAGAAATGCTCTAAAATATAGAAAACACAAAACCAATCGTACATCAAAGCACAAACTAATAACACAAAATACAGTTAGGAATAGAGTAACTTAGAGACAATGAATACAATGAATAAAGAAGTAAATGATTATTGAATATATAATGCTCATGCAGTAAACACACTATGCAGTGAATATTGATCTCGAACTCTCGCATCTTAGGGATCAAGGTAGAGGTTATGAGTTGAAGAGTATCGTACACTGAAACGGATCCCAAAACGCAAGAAAGTAGCCTTCGTATGTCAAGCACTAGCAAATGCAGCCAGAGAGGTTGGATGTGATGTAGGCTGGCATTGAGGAGAGAGAAAGACAAAAAACGCAATGAGGAGAGAGAAAAATTAGGCGACAGTTAGAAACACAAGGTGACTATGCAGGAAGTGTAGGTGATTCTTAGAGAAGAGAGAAACTCAGCAAACGTAGATTCTGGATGATAGCAATAGGTCTAGTTGATGATATCAACAACAAACACAAGGTTGTGACAATAGGCGATAGCTCCAGGGTACCTAGCAATAGCTCCTAGATGCAGGTGACAAGTGAGAATGTAGATGATAGCTCACAAGTGGAAACAAAGGTTGGAATGAGGCGCTAGATGGTAGCAAATAGCAATGGGAAGCTCTGACTGGGATGTCCTCCACGAATGTGGTGGGTAGTAGAGATACGGCTCCTGAAACCTACCAAAACAAGATTAAGGGAGAGTGGTGGGTTGTATGCCTATTTGTAGAATGTTTCGAGCATCCAAATCAGGTGCTAGACTTGGGTACAATCTCAGTGGACTCTACATTTTCTTGCACTTTCCCCTTGCTTTTCTCATTGCGCTTATCATTGTGTATTTTATGGCACTGTGGCCTAATGTGATCTTGTTGCCCACAATAATGACATGTCAAAGAGGACTTGCACTTACTACGCAATTACCCATGAGATAGAGACTTGCCCTTGTTGGGTTGTGAGTCTCTACCACGGGTATTATTACCATTTTCACTATTTGTGTCTCTAACTGTAAGTGCATGAGAAGTGCGGGCTGCATCAATATTCTTCTTGTTTACTTCTTCTATAAGTAAAGCACTCTTTACATTATTGCATTTAAAATCATCTTCAAGAGGAATTAGTACTTACAGGAGTACGAAATGTATCCCATGACTCTAGTAGTGTGACAAGCAAGAACAAAGGCTTTATGTTATTCTCAAATCTAATGTCTTGCAAGATAAGCTGGCTGAAAATTAAGTGAAACTCAATTTAGATGAGTAGACATAGGGGTGCACTCCTTCATACAAAGGTCCACAAGCTTGTTCGGCCAATACAACTAGGACATTAAATGAAACTAGCAGTGTAGCAACCAAGAGCTAAGAAGTATCAAAACATATAGACTATCAAATACATAGATGCATACAACCAATGCATGTCAATCATCCACCATTGACAACCCATTGACAATGAAAGGTACAAGGTATCCAGGTTCTCAAAAGCAAATCGGCCCACTAGAGTCAGTATTTGCAAGAATAGTATGCATAAATAAATTGAGCAGGTTCATAAGCAAGAGACTCCCACTGTCTCTAAAGAACCAAGCTCTGTAAAGAAAGTACAAGTGTCTCCCACTAGAAGTTAATCCGAGATGTCCAAGAGCCAAGCAAAGCTCAATACATAATGCTTATAGCATCTGGGCAACCAAGCTACAGGATAAATACATTCGGGAGCATATATATTCAATATGTCTTCAACCTGCAAGTGAAGAATCACTAAAGCAAAAGTCCAATGCGCAAATACATCCAACAAGAATCCTTTGTGCTGGTACATATTGTTCCTACAATGCTCCACATGGCTACTTTGGGCATCTGAACTTCAATTCCATTTGACAGACATCGTGCAAGGTGGAGTTTTCCCATTTGAACACACTATCAAAGATGGCTTGTTGATGCTAGAGCATTGAGGACTTTCTCACACCCTTTGGGGGGGTGTAGTCTCTACTGTGGTGCAGATCCACAATGGATCTCTGATTGTAGTTTTAAAGGTCATGCCTCCCTATTAAGCATTTTTGCCAAGTAGCCATCCATAGCCCATTTTTGCATCTTTGGATGTGATGTGTGCATATCTTTGTTGGTTACAATCAGGTAACCTAAGGCTACAAGCTTTATCCCCAAACCTGCAATATAGTGGTGAGGTGGGATGCTGTGTTTGATGAGGCTATGGCTGGTTCTCAGCCTGCTGCCCACTATTTTGTGCTGCCATTGTGTGTTCAGCCTGATCCAGACTATATAGATCTGTGTTTGCAGCTGCTGATCACATTTGGAGGCCGCCTGCTGCATTTTGGGATCGATATAGAGTACAACAAACTCTCCAGCTCATATCCTTTGCCTCAGTCCCCTGGAGACACCAGAGTTTGAGGTTCAGTATTCACCTTACATAGTGTGTCCACTGCATTGAGCATTATAGTATTCATTCATTATCTTTCATTCATCTTCAATATTCATGGTCTCTAAGTTACCCTAATCCTATTGAGTTCTTTGTAGTGGGGGTTTATCAACCATTTATGGGGACTTATTTGCACGTGTATCCCACCCATGCATCTCAAGTACCACTCTATTCCGCTATTTTCCAGGTGGCTCTGCGTAGGTTATCTAGGTCTATGATCCCCAACTCTCCCTGGATCTAGGCTATATGATGATATCCCAAGAAACCTTTGCCCTTGTTGGACTCTCGTCTCCTTTGGACCAAATGAAGTTCTTAATAAGGTGCTTCACTTAGTTGATGCATGACATGGAGAATGCCCAACAAGAAGTGATGTACCATATGGTCGCTAGAAGGACCTGGTTGACGATCACTACTCTCCCTGCTAGTGAGAGTCTTGCTAAGATCCAATAAAGGAGCTTACGTTTTATGCTCAACAGAAGAGGTGTGAGTTGCAGCTTTGAGGTAATGTCAATCTCCACATGGCATCCAAGATATCTCATTGTGGTCTTATGGGGACCCATGTGAAATCTTCATGCGGTTGCCACTCAAGCTGCCTAGTGTCACATATCCAAGGACTTGTGCCAATTAATTAAGGCACCTATTGCTCTATAAAATATCTCCATGGCGATGCTAGTTGTCTAGATGAGGTTAGTGCCAATCTAGAGTATCTATGGCGTGGAAGTTCCCATAGTCTGTGCCAAAAGGTCACTGCCCTGAAGAGTGTCTCTGTAACTATAGTGTTGCCCCTAGCTCTGCTCGTCCCAACCATCATAATAATCCCTCTTTACTCCAATCTGATCACAGTGAGTGGGCTAAGACTCCTGTGGTACAAGCTGCAGCCCCATACCTCTGCTCCATATAGTAATGTAGGTGTGACCAAGGTGTCAAACGACCAGAGTTTGGTGTGGGGTGCTTGGTGCTGTATGTGAGCACATTGACTCTCGAGTGCCCCTAGTACTACGTATCCACGTGCCAGACGTGCCTCTGATGCCCCTCTCAAAACGTGGGCCAGAGAAGGTGACTCCCAAATAGAAATATTTCCTCACATGTTTCAATATGTCTCCCCCAAATGTGAACTGGTACATAGATCTAGTCACCCATGCTGCTGAAGTATTAAAAACCATGGTTTTGATCTTCCCAAGGTTCACTGTGAGGTCTTTATCTCTACAGAAGATGTGCAAAGCATCTAGATGGCTCTGCAATCGCTCCGGTGAATCTAAAATGAGAACAATATCATCTGCATACAGTAATATCGGTATCAGCATCCTTGCTAGGCTGGCTCCAGCTCCTTCTCCTTGGTCTATGTAATCAGACACTTTATCTATGTATAGACCAAACAATGTGGGTGAAAGTGAACATCCTTGTTTCACTCCTATGGTACTGTCAATCCTCTCTGATAGCCCCCCAGGTGCTCGTACATGACCTGTCACTGTCTCATATAATGCATAGACACCCCATCGTATACCCTCTGGGACTCCAATGTCTTGCAATCTTTGCATGATGTGTGTACGAGGCACTGTATCAAAAGCTTTGCGAAAGTCTACAAAGCAACAATAGATCCTCTTGTCTCAGGCTCAACCCTCCTCAATAATGGCTCTTAAGTATGAGAATATGGTCCAACGTGGTATACCCTTGTTTGAAACCTACCTGTCCTTGTGCTCTCTTGCCTTGCATTTCAGCCCACTCACTGAGTTCATGCTCCAATATAGATCTATATATTTTGGCCAAAGTATGACCGATCATGATAGTCCTATAGTTGCTAGGAATCAAGGGATCACCACTTTTCAGTAGTAGAATTATAGTATTGCCTAACCAACTCCTAGGGAAACCTTCACATACTACTCTATTGAACATATGTGCTAATATGGTTGCTAATATGTCACAAGCATGTGAGAAATGTTCTGCTACTAGTCCATCCTCATCCTGTGCCCTTCCATTTTGTAATCTATAAATTGTATCCCTAACCATTTTCCATGTGAGGAAATACCACTGTGTTGGCCTACAAGCTTGTGGGGGCTGCATAGATGGCTGTCTTGGTAGGTCATACATCTGTCTTCCATAGCCAAGCCAAGCATCTGGTGATGTAATCTGTATGGGGGGTTGTCCTTCATAAAACATCTTCCATGCGCTCTTGCTATCCCACCCCAAAAATAGCTGATATATCTCTGCTTCTGCTTTTGCTAAGTAGTTTGATTTCTTCTTCTGCACAAGGCGTTTGAAGAACGCCTTTTGCTTGGTGATGTGTTTGAGTGCCTAGCTCCACTTCTCTCTGTAAGCGAGCTCAGGTGACTACACACTCATCATCATACCAGCTATTTTGGGGAGCAATAGATTTTGTGGGTCTACATCGGGGCAAGGTGTGTGGGAATGCATACATGGCTGATCCATGTATGGCCTCTACTAAATCCCTTGTACATTCTTCCAATGATCTACTCAAGTTCAATGTATGTAAATTGGTCTGCAGAGAACCACTGTAGATGTGTGAGGTATCTTCTGTAAAGTAGTATTTGGGATGTTTAGGGAGGCATGGTGTTTCATGTTTCATATGTACACAAGAGAGCATGAATGTCAAAATAGCATGATCTGCTGCTATGCCAATTGGTCTCTTAGATATCTTAAAGTTTTGGGCGTTTGGTATCAATGCTGGTAAGCCTATCAAGTAGTCCATTGTACTTGCCCCTCCTTTGTGATTCCAACATGTCAAATTGTCAGATCCTGGCCATTGTGGCAGACCATTAAAGATGGCTAGTCTATGTGCACTTTTCAAAGTCAGTAGGTGTGTCCCATAGGTACTCACTTCTTTATCCTGGGCTCTCCTACATAGGCCTATTTCATCTATGTCGATCTCTTTAAATATGGCATTATCATGCATATAAAAGTCACTCTATCTACCTCTAGTGTGTGCATTGAAATCTCCTACCAATAATATGTCCCCAATGCTAGCATATCTCATGATATCCTTGTAAAGTATATCAAAGGGAGATCCATCTTGTGTGGCATGGGTAGAATTTGCAGGGGGAAAGTAGCATATTGCGATAAATATATCCAGTGGTCTTCCTGCATGTATCCTAATCCATAAATATCGTGCATCATCATCTCTTTTCATTACTTGCACTATCCCTTTGAGGTCTTCCCAGTATAGTATGGCCACACCTCGAGAACCCCTAGTGCTTCTTGGTTTTCAAGTTGTTGGACGAAATGCACTTTCCCACCTGTATCCCCACACGTCTGGTAGTCGGCTACCGTTACATTGGTGTGTTTCTGTGTACATTGCTATATCTATGTTTCAGAAGCTATCTTCAAAGTAACCAACATCCAAGCGTACGGCTCCATTACAATTCCATATTGACATCCGAAGTGTCTCATAGGCCTTGTACCATCATGAAGTCCTTTTGTCAGTGATGATGACTCATCCATCCCTATAAACAGCCCACTTTCCCTCTTTGCGAGCCTCCAATACCTTGGGCATGTATTCTTTGCGATACGCAATTTGTGCTGAGGTAAGGTCCTCATCCAAATAAATCTTCTCACCCTTGAGGGCTCTCCTCTTGGAGAGGAAGGCCTTTTTTTTCTCTATGTCCCCAAAGCGAAGAATCAGAGCCTTGGACTTAGAGTCCTCTTTCCCCACTCTCCAAGCACTGACGATAGGTACGTCTAAAGCCCTAATTTTGTCAGTATATTGCTATGTCAGTATATTATTGCATACAATATGCCTGCATCAATGCATTCAGTATATCATTGCATCACTATAGTCCACGTCAGCGTCCTCACGCCAAGTAGTCGTCCACGTCAGTGTCCTTGTAGTCGTCATAGCATCCCGTCATAGCCACTCGATTAGAGAGAGAGATGTCATAGTAGCCCATCATGTTAGAGCTCTTGTCCCGTCACAACCAGGCAGTCAGAGCTCCCATCACGTCACATCATCTCATCATGATCCCATCACGTCACAACATCACGATCTCGTCACGATCCCGTCACGTCACAGCATCACGATCCTGTCATGCCGCGATCCGTCAAGCCACGATCCCGTCACATCACAGCATCACGATCCGTTAGCCACACACACACACACACACACACACACACACACACACACACAAAGAGAGAGAGAGAGAGAGAGAGAGAGAGAGAGAGAGAGAGTATATTAACGTCTCTAAAAGGCCAATGTGGCCTATGAAACCAAAGCAGTACATACAATGATGGTGTGTTTCTCATCTGGAACGAGAAAAAGATGAAAAAACATGCCTATAAGACTGAAAAAGAAAGAAATAGTGTCCTATAAAAGGGAAACATGTTAGTGATGTGAAAGTGAGAGTAAAGAAAGGAAAACTCTCCATCAATGATATGTCTGTTCTCTAGGGAGGTGTATCTTTGCATGGCTGAGGCGTCTCGGCATCTGTCTCTTGTGGCGCTCAATGATGGCTTTCATTTGTCTGTGGTGTGGATGTCTAGGCCTTCGTTCTGGTGGACGTGGGCGTCTAGACCGGCTAACTGCCACTGCTCTATCCAAAGGGACACCTACAGAAGATGAGGTCTGATGATGATGTACTCCTATAGGCTGTGTGGCAGTAGTAGTGATATCTGCCATACTCTGTCGTGTATGAGTGAAAAAGTCAATGACTGCTCTCTGTCTATGTGAGCCGGGCTACGGGGGCCTCCTACTCCGTAGAATTGTTGCTCTGCGCCTCTGGAGCTCCAAGAGGTAAAATCCCAAGCATCTCTGATCCTCAAACTGCATGATCCGTCTCAGGGGTCCAAAACCCTCTCGAAAAAGACAGTGGTATCTACCTCGTATGTCATAATATACAGTGCATCAGCAGATGTAGTATTCCTCTGTCTCTGGCTCTCTGTCGCATAGTGCGCATATGCGTTCTTCTGACTGTATACCCTCCCATCTGCCTGTCTCAATCCTCAGGTGGTGGGATGAGGTGCGGATCTGACCAATAACTGTGCGTAGTCCATGAGGCAGCTGTGTGTCCATGTAGTTGGGTCGGGTGATGAAACCATCCTTAGATACCTGAAGGAAGTGGGTTTGGTAGTGTGCCATCCTCGTGCCATGGGGGGAAGGGGGTTGGATCTAGGTCTTCTCTGTATCTAACTTCAGTATGTCTGCTCTGATCACATGGTTTAGCTCTGATCGGCTTAGGTCAAGTGTAGGGTAATCCAGGCTATAGTCAAAGGGGGGTAGTCTGTCAATCTGCAGCCCATGTAGACTCATCCATGTACTCATTTGAGCATACCAACAGTGTCTGTCACCGTCTGCTGCTAGTTGTCTAGAAGAGGCCAGGGCTAGCCGTGGGTATCTATCTTGGGGGAGCTCCCATAGTCTATGTATGAAAGTCACTGCCTGGACCAAGGCCTCAGCCACCATGGGTGATGCTCCCAACTCAGCTCTGATAATCTCATGTGGGGTCGAGCTCTTCGCTTGTATCATGCGTGAGATCATCATGACCAGTGGTCTTTCCATATGCTCCCATCCGTCATAGTATTCCTTCTCTGGTCCATCATGGTCTCCCAAAGGCTGTCTCCTCGTGTGAAAGAGACTCGGACCCCAAATAGCTGCCCCATATAGGTGTGGGTGTAACCAGGGTGTCAAGAAGCCACAGTTTGGTGCGCGGCTCATGAAATTGTATGTGAGCACATTGCCTCTCCAATGAAGCTAAGGTTGCATATGCTTTTGCGAAACAAGCCTCTGATGTCTCTCTCCAAGAGAATTGTGGTCCCTTCAATGTGACCCCCAAATAGACATACTGCCTAACCATCTCCACTGGCTCTCAGTCAAAAGTAAACTCGTGCTCAGCTCTTGTCACCCAAGCAGCTGAAGTGTTAAATACCATAATTTTAGTTTTTCCAAGGTTCACCTTTAGTTTTCCCGAGAGAGAGAGAGAGAGAGAGAGAGAGAGAGAGAGAGAGAGAGAGAGAGAGAGAGAGAGAGAGAGAGAGAGAGAGAGAGAGAGAGAGAGAGAGAGAGAGAGAGAGAGAGAGAGAGAGAGAGAGAGAGAGAGAGAGAGAGAGAGAGAGAGAGAGAGAGAGAGAGAGTATATTAACGTCTCTAAAAGGCCAATGTGGCCTATTAGACCAAAGCAGCACATACAATGATGATGTGTTTCTCATTTGGAACGAGAAAAAGATGAAAAAAACATGGCTATAAGACTGAAAAAGAAAGAAATAGTGTCCTATAAAAGGGAAACATGTCAGTGATCTGAAAGTGAGAGTAAAGAAAGGAAAACTCTCCATCAATGATATGTATGTTCTTTAGGGAGTTGTATCTCTGCATGGCTGAGGCGTCTTGGCATCTGTCTCCTATGGCACTCAATGATGGCTTTAATTTGTCTGTGGTGTTGATGTCTAGGCCTTTGTCTGGGTGGACGTGGGCGCCTAGACTAGCTAAGTGCCATTGCTCTATCCAAAAGGACACCTACAGAAGATCAGGTCCGATGATGATGTACTCTTGTAGGCTGTGTGGCAGTAGTAGTGATATCTGCCATACTCTGTCGTGTATTAGTGAAAAAGTCAGTGAGTGCTCTTTGTCTATGTGAGCCGGGCTATGGGGGCCTCCTACTCCGTAGAATTGTTGCTCTGTGCCTCTGGAGCTCCAAGAGGTAAAATCCCAAGCATCTCTGATTCTCAAACTGCATGATCCGTCTCAGGGGTCCAAAACTTTCTCGAAACAGACACTGGTATCTACCTCATATGTCATGATATACAGTGCATCAGCAGATGTAGTGTTCCTCTGTCTCTGGCTCTCTGTCGCATAGTGCGCATATGCGTTCTTCTGACTGTATACCCTCCCATCTGCCTGTCTCAATCCTCAGGTGGTGGGATGAGGTGTGGATCTGACCAATAACTGTGCGTAGTCCATGAGGCAGCTGTGTGTCCATGTAATTGGGTCGGGTGATGAAACCATCCTTAGATACCTGAAGGAAGTGGGTTTGGTAGTGTGCCATCCTCGTGCCATGGGGGGAGGGGGGTCCGGATCCAGGTCTTCTCCGTATCTAACTTCAGTATGTCTTCTGTGATCACATGGTTTAGCTCTGATCGGCTTAGGTCAAGTTTAGGGCAATCCAAGCTATAGTCAAAGGGGGGTAGTCTGTCAATCTGCAGCCCATGTAGACTCATCCATCTACTCATCTGAGCATACCAACAGTGTTTGTCACCGTCTGCTACTAGTTGTCTAGAAGAGGCCAGGGCTAGCCATGGGTATCTATCTTGGTGGAGCTCCCATAGTCTATGTATGAAAGTCACTGCCTGGACCAAGGCCTCAGCCACCATGGGTAATGCTCCCAACTCAGCTCTGATAATCTCATGTGGGTTCGAGCTCTTCGCTCGTATCATGCGTGAGATCATCATGACCAGTGGTCTTTCCATATGCTCCCATCCGTCATAGTATTCCTTCTCTGGTCCATCATGGTCTCCCAAAGGCTGTCTCCTTGTGTGAAAGAGACTCAGACCCCAAATAGCTGCCCCATATAGGAGTGTGGGTGTAACCAGGGTGTCAAAAAGCCACGGTTTGGTGCACGGCTCATGAAATTGTACGTGAGCACATTGCCTCTCCAATGCACCTAAGGCTGCGTATGCCTTTGCGAAACGAGCCTCTGATGTCTCTCTCCAAGAGAATTGTGGTCCCTTCAATGTGACCCCCAAAGAGACATACTGCCTAACCATCTCCACTGGCTCTCCGTCAAAAGTAAACTAGTGCTCAGCTCTTGTCACCCAAGCAGCTGAAGTGTTAAATACCATAATTTTAGTTTTCCCAAGGTTGAGAGAGAGAGAGAGAGAGAGAGAGAGAGAGAGAGAGAGAGAGAGAGAGAGTAAACTGGTGCTCAGCTCTTGTCACCCAAGCAGCTGATGTGTTGAAAACCATAATTTTAGTTTTCCCAAGGTTGAGAGAGAGAGAGAGAGAGAGAGAGAGATATTAACGTCTCTAAAAGGCCAATGTGGCATATGAGACTAAAGCAGTACATACAATGATGGTGTGTTTCTCATGTGGAACGAGAAAAAGATGAAAAAACATGCCTATAAGACTGAAAAAGAAAGAAATAGTGTCCTATAAAAGGGAAACATGTCAGTGATGGTGTGTTTCTCATCTGGAACGAGAAAAAGATGAAAAAACATGCCTATAAGACTGAAAAAGAAAGAAATAGTGTCCTATAAAAGGGAAACATGTCAGTGATCTGAAAGTGAGAGTAAAGAAAGGAAAACTCTCCATCAATGATATGTCTGTTCTCTAGGGAGGTGTATCTCTGCATGGCTAAGGCGTCTCGGCATCTGTCTCCTGTGGCGCTCAATGATGGCTTTAATTTGTTTGTGGTCTGGATGTCTAGGCCTTCGTCCGGGTGGACGTGGGCGCCTAGACCGGCTAAGTGCCATTGCTCTATCCAAAGGGACACCTACAAAAGATGAGGTCCGATGATGATGTACTCCTATAGGCTGTGTGGCAGTAGTGATATCTGCCATACTCTGTCGTGTATTAGTGAAAAAGTTAGTGACTGCTCTCTGTCTATGTGAGCCGGGCTATGGGGGCCTCCTACTCCGTAGAATTGTTGCTCTGCGCCTCTGGAGCTCCAAGAGGTAAAATCCCAAGCATCTTTGATCCTCAAACTGCATGATCTGTCTCAGGGGTCCAAAACCCTCTCGAAACAGACAGTGGTATCTACCTCGTATGTCATAATATACAGTGCATCGGCCGATGTAGTGTTCCTCTGTCTCTGGCTCTCTGTCGCATAGTGCGCATATGCGTTCTTCTGTCTGTATACCCTCCCATCTGCCTGTCTCAATCCTTAGGTGGTGGGATGAGGTGTGGATCTGACCAATAACTGTGCGTAGTCCATGAGGCAGCTCTGTGTCCATGTAATTGGGTCGGGTGATGAAACCATCCTTAGATACTTGAAGGAAGTGGGTTTGGTAGTGTGCCATCCTCGTGCCATGGGGGGAGGGGGGTCCGGATCCAGGTCTTCTCCATATCTAACTTCAGTATGTTAACTCTGATCACATGCTTTAGCTCTAATCGGCTTAGGTCAAGTGTAAAGCAATCCAGGCTATAGTCAAAGGGGGGTAGTCTGTCAATCTGCAGCCCATGTAAACTCATCCATGTACTCATCTGAGCATACCAACAGTGTCTGTCACCGTCTGCTGCTAGTTGTCTAGAAGAGGCCAGGGCTAGCCATGGGTATCTATCTTGGGGGAGCTCCCATAGTCTATGTATGAAAGTCACTGCCTGGACCAAGGCCTCAGCCACCATGGGTGATGCTCCCATCTCAGCTTTGATAATCTCATGTGGGGTCGAGCTCTTCGCTCGTATCATGCGTGAGATCATCATGACCAGTGGTCTTTCCATATGCTCCCATTCATCATAGTATTCCTTCTCTGGTCCATCATGGTCTCCCAAAGGCTGTCTCCTCGTGAGAAAGAGACTCCGACCCCAAGTAGCTACCCCATATAGGAGTGTGGATGTAACCAGGGTGTCAAAAAGCCACAGTTTGGTGCGCGGCTCATGAAATTGTATGTAAGCACATTGCCTCTCCAATGCACCTAAGGATGCATATGCTTTTGCGAAACGAGTCTCTAATGTCTCTCGCCAAGAGAACTGTGGTCCCTTCAATGTGACCCCCAAATAGACATATTGCCTAACCATCTCCATTGGCTCTCCGTCAAAAGTAAACTGGTGCTCAACTCTTGTCACCCAAGTAGCTGAAGTGTTAAATACCATAATTTTAGTTTTCCCAAGGTTCACCTTTAGTTTTCCACAGAGAGAGAGAGAGAGAGAGAGAGAGAGAGAGAGAGAGAGAGAGAGACGCTCTCTCTCTCTCTCTCTCTCTCTCTCTCTCTCTCTCTTGTAGAAGTTGGCAAAGCCAAGGAAACATTGGACATTGCGGACACATGTGGGTGTTTGCCAGTCAAAAATAGTTTCGATCTTCTTGGGGTCCATGAAGATTCCTATCTAGGAGACATTGTACCCCAAGAATTCCACTTTTGTTTGATGGAAAAAACACTTCTCAAGTTTTGCTTATAGTCCTTTTTCTTTGAGCTTTTTCAAAATAAATTTTACATGATGCTCATGCTTCTTTGGATCTTTTCAGAATATCAAGATATGATCCAAGTATATAACTACAAAATCATCTAGATGCTCTCGGAAGATATTATTCATCATATGTTGAGACACTGCAGGAGGTGAGATCGAATGGTTTAACAACATACTCGAAGTGACTATACCTTGTGCAAAAGGATGTCTTCCATTTGTCATCTTCTCTGATTTGTACAAGATTGTAAGCCCCTCGTGAATCAATCTTTGTGAAGATCTTGGCTTTTCCAAGGTGTTCAAAGAGCTTTGCTATCAACGGCAAAGGGTATCGATTCTTGATTGTTATCTTGTTGAGTTCTCGATAATCCACATTCGAAGTGACCTATCTTTCTTCTTCACAAACAGAATTGGGGCTCCAGCAAGTGACTTCGAGTGCCTAATGAACCCCTTGGCTAAGTTCTCATCAATGTTATTGCGTAGTTCAGCTAGTTCATTTGGGGATAGCTTGTAGATGGGTACAAAAGGTGATTGAGCCTCCTCATGGAGTTCTATAGCACAATCATATGGTCGGTGTTCGGGCAAGAGATCTGCATTCTATTTTTCAAAGACATCTTGGAATTCTTGATACTGGCTTGGTAGCTTGACTGACTTATCCTTACTAGATTCTAGATTCTTGAGCTGGTATATGATATATCATGTATCCTGCCTTGCTATGTGCATAAAGGCTTTGGCTCCTAAACATACTGACTTTTCTTGATTTTCGCGATGTGTAATCTTTTGCTTAACCCAATCAATTTTTGGGTTGTGTTTCTTTAGCCAAGGTATCCCAAGGATGATTGGATTTGTGGGACTAGATATTACATTGCAGCATACACGAGATTTGTGATCGCCAAGAGTTACCATGAGTGGTCAGGTTTCCTTGGTAATATCTCTAGATGCTAGAGGTCTTCCATCCATGACTTCAGTTGGTGCAGGATTGGTCTTTTGGAATATTGTAATTTGGTATCTATTTACAAAGCCATCATCAATGAAACATGTGGAGACCCCCAAGTTGACCAGGGCTTTGAGGAAAAGGGTCTTTCTCTGCAGGATCATTTGGATTGTGATAAGGAAAGTTTCCATGGGTGTGGTCAAGAATTAAAAGAACCTTTCTCATATCAAGGTTTGGTTGTTCGGTCTCATTTACAACCGGACATCCTCGTTTTCCTACTCGAGGATGATTGCACCAACTCTTGGGGTTCTTGCCCTCTTATTTGGGTAATTTAGGGCAATGTGTCTAGGGTTTCCACAATATAGGCATAGATGATTCTCTCTTTGTCTTTGCTTTTCTTGTGGGGTCAAGGGCTAGAATTTGGTATTATCTATTTGGCATCGGTTGGGGCTTGGTTTCTTCTCTGATTAGGGCTGAGTTCCATTGGTGAGGCCTTAATTCTTCTCGCCTTTCTTACTTCCTCTTAAACAGTCTATTATCACACTAGATGGCTTGCACGATATAATCATTGAGTGTTTTTACCTCAAACATATTGAGCATGAGGTCCTTGATGTCATCTTGAAGACCCCATTTGAATTGGCTAATAAAAATACTCCTCATGCCAAGTGAGGTTGCCTAAATTTAGATGCATAAGCAGAGGCGGGGCATTTACCTTGCCGTAGCTTCCAAAGTTTTGTTTTTGCTACTCGACCGGTGTCTGTATCTCCAAATGTGGAAGTGAGCTCGCAAAGAAATACCTCATAGTTATGAAGTATTGTCATATTCTTTTCCAAGATTGGGCAAATCATGATAAAGCTTGACCAGAAAGCAAAGTCTCAATGAATCCCACCTTGGAAGCACTATTTGGATACCTATCCGGTTGCATGCGGAGATAGAGCTTTACTTGTTGTAAGAATCACTTGAACTTCGAACGGTCACCATTGAACTTCTTCGGCATGCTAATCCTAGGTTCTCTTGTTGGTGGGGGTTGATAAACACGCGGAATTATTTGATCACTTCCTCTATTGTTCTGCAAGTCTCGGATTTGGTCTTGTTGTAAAGAAAAATACCCTAACACAAAAACATAAACAAAAATCGTACGACAAAGCACAGACTGATAGAAAGAACATAGTTAGGGTTAGGGTTAAAGAAACTCAGAGACAATGAACACAGTGAATAAATGAAATGATATGACTACTAATAATACGATGCTCATGCAGCAAACATACTATGCAGTGAATGAATACTGAACCTCGAATACCTGTATCTCTAGGATCAGGGCAGGGGTAATGACCTGGAGAGAGTGTTGTACTCCGAACGGATCTTGAATCGCAGCAAGGCAGCCTCCAGATGTTGAACACCAGCAAACGCAGTAGTGAGAAGCTGGATCTGATGTAGATAGCAGTGAGGAGAGAGAAAGACTAAAAACGGAGCCTACAGGAGAGAGAAAGACTGAAAACGCAGGCAGGACAGTTGCAGGAGAGAGAAAGACTGTAGCGACTGCAGACAGGAGAGAGAAAACTGTCAAGGCGGCAGCTGTAGCCTGCAAACGCAGTAGTTTGCTGGCGTGGCAGGTTGTACGACAGCAGTGCAGATGATCACCAGTCAGTCGCCAGGCAGAAACAGCAGCAATCAGCGTGTGGAGGGCTGGAAACAGGTGCCAGACTATAGGGAACAGTGATGGACAGTAAGGGCTGAGATGTCCTCTGTGACTAGGGTGTGGGCAGTAAGCTGGTAACACTTGAAACTTGCAAAAACGAGATTGTAAAAGAGTGGAGGGCTGGCTGCCAATTTATAGAAAATTAGGGTTCTAGTTCCTCTCCCACTTAACTTTCTCGATCCGCTTCCCGTTTTAGGGTTTTGGCTAAAATAAGCCTAAAATAAGCATGTTTGGGGCTGTTTAAGTGGCTAAGTGCATTTCTTAGCACAACACTTGTATCTCTTGAAGCGCATGGCCTAGATGCGTAGGGTGTTCTATTTGAATTTGCACTTGTCGTTCATTCAAGTCTTGAATTTGTTATTGGAGGTTTTGAATGGAGGTCATGATTCTTTCAAGGGTCGTCTCCATGATGGTGAGTAGGGCAAGAAAGCAGTCTTACTAAACTATTATGGAAGCACTAGACTATGCTCGAGAGACTAGACTAGGTGCAAGGTTTGTTACAAAAATTCTGATTTCAAGATAATCCCATGTAGAGACACAAGGTATAATTATAACTTAACAAGATATGGAAAATTCCACAACGCGGGACCGTAGGTATAGACAATAGGACTTGATAGGATATGAAGGATCCCACAACCTAAGACTGTAAGTATGGATACAAGATATCAGAATTACAACATCTCCTTCAACAGGGATGAACAAGATACAAGACACAATACTAGACAAGATCTTGTACTACGAGATTACAAGGTGACAAGACAATATGAGTATAATGGAAAACAAGACAATACTAGATACCATAACTAGACAAGAACTAGAATTGGAACTCAAAGTTACTTACTTGGAGGTCTCAACTCCTTGAGCTCCCAAGATTGGCATTGGCAAGACTGAGGAGCTTTATGGCAAGCCCCTCCTTTAATAGGTGTTGGAGGGCGGCTAAAGATCTTTTAGAATGTTCCATGATTACGTCATTGATGATGCAAGCGATGACATGGTATCATGGAATACATGCCATGAAGCTCCTGCCAGGCAATCCAAAAAGATATTGAATTGTCTTGAATCTAGACACTATTGGCTATCCAAATGCTTCTAAATCAAGCTACAACAACCCCCAAAGTGAGCCTCAATGGTTCCCCAAACTAGAACACATATTTCACTTAAATAGAGAGTTGGGTAGTGAGATGGTTCTAAGATGACATGGCAAGGGTGCGTTCGCATAGTTGACTCGAGGATGTCTTGTTAAGGGTGCGTTCCCATGGGGTGTGGATTCATATTGCATGAGCAAGAATTAATCCGTACACTTGATCATGGCATGTCCATGACAATTAATGAGAGTGGTAGAAGTGAAGAATGAATGAAGTGATTGCCTATTTATAGGCATAAGTTATCTAGGGTGGCGCACCACTCTTCGGATGCCACCCCCATTGAAAAAGTGGCCAAAATGTGGACACCACCTCTTTTGGGTTTGTCAGTGTGAAACCCTAAAATAAAGTATGTGAACTGAAGAAGTGGTTTCTTAACACGTCCCCTTCTTTGTGCCAGCTTGTAGTAGTAATGTGTAGAGCCTTTGAATCTTAACTAGGAACCGGCCCAAGCAACACTCATATCGGGACTCCATAACTAGTTTGAGCGAGGTGTCTCCTTCAAATAGTGCGGGTTATCTAGCTTAGACTGTGCTATAGGCTCTGCATTTGTAGACATAGTGCTCCTTGCTCTCTACCTCCTCTTGGCATAATCTACAGATCCACTCAACTCTAGGGATGTGGGCTGCTCTCTCGGTCTCAACCTCGAGCTAGTGAGAGGATACCCTAAGCTAGCCAATGGGTACTTGCCTCTCATGTGGCATGTATACATCTAAGTAACTAGATCTCTCAATGAAGCCATCCACGATAGTCTTCGTGAAGTGGTCTTCATAGTAAGACATCTTCGAAGGGAGGGGCTACCTGGGTGATAGCCATGCATGCTATATATAGAACTGGTGAGAGAGAGAGAGAGAGAGAGAGAGAGAGAGAGGGAATAAAAAAAAAGAAAGGAGAAAAAGAAATAAAGCTGTAGGCTTGGGGGAGAGGCCATAAAGGGCCTATTTTTTGGTACCAAATCTTACGAATACATACAATACCGTACCATCTGGATCATATTGTACTACATATAGAGACAACCTTGATATGAGGTTTCATGAGCCAAATAAAATTCGATCCATAGCAACCAAAAAACGCGTTCCCTCTTGGCAAAATATGAAACCCTGAAACCAATGAAACATTTTGTTTCATTTCGTGAAACAGGGTCTCGAAACAAAACTTTCAAGGTAATATTTTTTAATTTAAAAGAAAAACATTTTTGGATGGACATTTTGTGTCGAATCATCTTGCGGTTCTATCCAAATTGTGTTTCACTTGTTTTGCATGGATCTTGTCTCACTTCTCTCTTGGACAACTGTCGCTTCATAGTGGGCTCATCTCGTGCCTTGCAGCCCATCCAACCTGTTGCAGCCGCAATTGTCTTCTCCATTTCCTTCTCCTCCTCCTCCTCCTCCTCCATCTCTTTCTCCTGACCCATACTTCTTTATCCAATTTTTTTCCACCTTAAGCTTGAACTTGGATCTTCATGGATTCTACAAGCATTTCACTTGAGATGTTTGGGAGGATATCTTGTTTGTCTATTGCTATGGAACTTCCAAAACCAACATTGTGGTTTTTTTGTGAGAAAAAAGGACTAGCAATGGAGGAGAGAGAAAGGAGACAGTGACAGTGAGCGAGCTATAGCAAGAGAGTAGAGAGTGTTTGCTGAACTGAAAAGATAAGATTGAGAGTACAACCTAGTTTAGGTCATGAGTTGACCTAAACAACCTTCCACTAACTAACTACGGTTATGCTAACTTAATCTAGTTCTTAGTGTCACTACTTTAATGTCTAAAGACACTAGGTACACACAATACATTGACACTTGAATAGGTGTCCACACCACACGAAATACATTGGGCACTACCCAGAATTACCAAATTCTAACACCCCCTTGCAATGCCAATGTCTTGAAGTACAGGAATGGATGTAGAGCCCTCCAAAAATAAATGTACATTAGCCAACAATCTATACAATTGTACACATTTCACTATTGCTGTGAAGGCTGCCTTGTACTCAGTCCCGCAAGACGAGGTAGCTACTGTATGCTATTTCTTGCTAAGCCATGAAATGCATGAATGGCCCAAAAAGAAACAATGTCCACTAGTAGATTACCTAGTGTTTGCATCACCAGCCCAATTTGAATCAGTGTAATCTTGTAAGTGCAAGTCTCTCCCTCAGAAAATAATAATACATGTGACTAAGGACCCTCCAACAATTAATGTGGATTAACCAACAATTTGTGCAACTGTACACACTTCACCATTGCTATGAAGGCTACCTTGTACTCAGCCTCGCAAGACAAGGTAGCAATTGCAGGCTGTTTCTTGCTTAGCCATGTAACGCATGAACGGCCGAAAAAGAAACAATGTCCACTAGTAGACTACCTAGTGTTTCCATCACTAGTTCAATTTGAATCACTATAAGCCTGTAAGTGCAAGTCTCCCCCTCAAGAAATAATAATACATGTGACTAAGTACCTTGCAAGTATCTGAAGATTTGAAGATCTACTTAACGGCTTGCCAATGTGGTGCATAGACTGTGCATATATTTGCTCACTTGAGATATTGCATATTGGATGTCAGAACATGTGTTACGAAGGTAAATGAGGCAGCCAATAGCTTGGTTGTAAATTGCAACATCATGCATCCCTTCACCATCATGCATGGACAACTTTAAGCTTAGTTCCATAGGAGTACACATAGGTTTGCAACCTTACATTATTAAACCTATGTAACAACTTATCCACATACTATGACTATGACATGATGATACCATGCTGATTTTGGGTGAATTGAATCCCCAAATAATAGTGTAGATAGCCCATGTCTGATATACAAATGCATATTTTAAATGAGTCTTAAAACCTGCAATTTTTCCCTCTGTAGGTTCAGTGAGTAGCATGTTGTCTACATAAAGAATGATAATCGTCAGCAAGTCCCCCCCTTCATTCTTAATGTATAGAATAGAAGTGGTTGGACTATTTTTGAACCCTTTGTTGGGCAAATATGCATCAATTTTTGAGTACCATTCATGGGGAGCATGTTTAAGACCATAAAGAGCTTTATGTAGCTTACATATCATGTGCTCTTTCCCTTTAATCACAAACCTTGGAGGTTGTCACACATAAACATCCTCATGCAAATCCCCATTCTCAAGATTATTGTCTTAATATCCAATCGATGTACTTTTCAACTTCAATTTGCAGCCATCTCAATCACATATCTCACCGTACTCATACGGGATGCAGGAGCAAAAGTTTCCTCATAATCTATGCCTTTCTTTTGCGCATAGCCTTTTGCTACCAATCGTGCCTTGTACTCATAAATCGTACCATCAGCTTGATGTTTGTTGGGTATTTCACTCGCGCCTCACTTACGCCTACGCTCACATAGGAGTATCGATGATCAGTAGGACAATGGAGCACTTTTTACTCTCGGTAGGAGAGGTTTTTTCCCCGAAACTTATGGTATTATTTCGTATGTGCTTATGACACACACTTACGGGCACTTTTTGTGTTTGGGTGTGAACACCCACTACAACCCTAAGGTTTAAGGATTGTACCTTGTACTTTCAGCTCACACTCATTCAATCTATTGCATTGGGTATTGTGCTTCACTCTCACACTGTCTACTGGTTTTCTGTGCTGAGCTTCGATCCTATCCTCTCACATTTGGTATTAGAGCAGCTTTGACTTTGTTCAACTGAGTTCAGCTCAGCTCAGCTGTACTCAGGTACAACTCTGCTCAGCAACCGCCAATCAAGAAGCAGCTACCACTACCAAGCAGATTCTTCACCTGTGGCGCGAGGAAGCACAATTGTGCCATCGTCTTGCAGCTCGCCAGTTCGCCAGGGAGCTCGCTAGCCAAGCTGCCTTTGTCCTCGTCTCCCTAACTGCGCCCTTGTCCTAGCTGAAATGCTTGTGCCACACTCGCCAGCTGTCTCGAGTGTCACCTGCGTCTGACAAACCGTCAGCAGTTGCCATGCCCACCAGTGCCCGCCCCTGCGTGCTGCGCCGTTTTTATTTAGAAATGTTGCTCTAGCCTCTGACGTCCAGCTCGCCCAACGGTCCCCACGTCACCTACCTTACACGGCCGCTTGTCAAACTGCCTCGCCACGTCAATGTAGACAGCCCGGTCCCGGCATTTGCTGCTAGACGACACGTGATTTCTATGATATACATTCTTAATTTTTTTTAAAAAAAATTTCCAGTTGCAATTTCTGGAAGCAGGGGTTCCTATGCCATAAACACAACATTCAGAAACGTGTCTGGGACACAATGAATGTAATTTTTGGACACATTCATAAATTTTTTTTGGGGCTTTTATGTTTTCTGGGAACATTGGCATATGCATTGCATTTTTAGTCATTGAAAGACTGTTTTGAAAAATCCGAGGTAATAAATTTTGGGGATTTTGCTGGTACAGTGTTGCTGAACACTGATTGCACTTTGGACTGCGTACATAACAGACAGTTTTGACAGAGTGCACCTCTGTACACTAATTGCAGAAAGTCATTTCCTGCAACTTCTAGAAATTTTCAGATTTCCAGTGGTCCTGCTTCGACATTGCTCTTTTGCTTTTCTTGGTAATTGATAATCATGGCAAATTAGGGAGGAGATGTCTTTACCTATGTATCCAAAGAAGATAGATTGGATGGAAATAACTATTCACTTTGGTCCTTCATGATGAAAAATGTACTTATGGTAAAAAATCTTTGGGATTATGTTTAGTGGAGAAGAAGCTCGACCTGGAGTTGTGGCTCCAGCTACTCCTCCTCCAAGAGGACGTACACAACGGGCACCTCAGCCTGCTCCACTTTAGCCACTTCCACAAAGAACAACAGTTCAAAAAGTATGGGATACATGGGATGCACAGCCTTTGTCGCTGATTGCATTGGTAGTTCAGCGATTAATCATCCCCCACATTCGTTCAGTAGCTTCTTCACGAGAAGCTTGGCTAACTTTGGAGTAGATGTTTGCAGGCAAGAATGAGACCCGTATCCCTTTCTTAAAGAAAGAGCTAGAGACATTGAAAATGGATGAAGGTGATTCTATTCAGAATCACTTGAACAAAATTCAGGACTTGCGAGAGCAACTCATGAATGTTGACGAGTACTATTCGGATGCACAGATAATATCTACTACTTTGAACTCATTACCTCCTTCATACTTGGCTTTTCATACGGCCTTAAACCTCACCATGAGGATTGCTGCACAACCAATCACTTTTCTTCAGTTAGTCAGTTTACTTCTAGAGGAGAAGCAAACACGAAAGAATAGTGGTATAAGGGATGCTATAGCCTTTGAGTAGGCTTTTATGGCTAGACAGAAGGGCAAAGGCAGCCAAGTGAAGAATGCTCCGCAGAGTTCTGGGACTTCTGGTACATCATAGGCAAACAAAAAACAAGGGGGTACTCAAGCCAAAAAGGGCAAATGCCATTATTGTAAGAAGTCAGGCCACTACATCACTGAGTGCAGAAAGCGCATTGCCAAAGAGAAGAACAAGGAGGCAGAAATGTCTGTTTCTGATGCTCCTTTCACTGCTACTGAGTCTGTGTCCTTTGTTACAAACACGGACTATTGTTTTTACACATGCAGTTATGATACCTCTTGGGTAGATCGAGCATTCAGCTCTATTGAGGATTCATGCACTTGGTTTTTTGACAGTGGTGCTTCTAGGCATATTACATCTCGTAGAGATTTATTTGCTTCTATTAGTGCTGCTCCAGTTAGCAAGTTTGTACAGTGTGCCAACAACATACCAACAATGCATTATACCCTATTCGAGGTATTGGGGAGATTGTGCTCACAGCCATTGATGGCTCTATTCTCCGCCTACAGGATGCTTTATTTGTGCCAGGCATAAAGAAGAATTTGCTCTCTATCTCTTCTTTGGCACATTGTGGATTACAAGTCACAATTTAATGATGACAAATGCATGGTGAGAGACAAAGAACACATGACTTTGGTCTTGACAGGCACTTTATGTCATGGGTTATATGAGTTGGATGCTCTTTCAGTCGATCAATCAACGTATTTGACATCCACTCTTACTTCTACTATGATATAGGCCGAGCTATGGCATGTTAGGATGGGGCATGTAAACTTTGGCAACTTGATGCTCTTACAGTGTACACAGATGCTAGATTGATTACCTCTATTGGAGAGACCTCCTGAGCACTTGTGCGAAGGATGTATTTTGGGAAAAATGCATCGTTTTTCGTTTCCCCGTGATGTTACTTTTAGAGCAACAGCCGGGTTGCAGTTAGTGCATTCAGATGTATGTGGATCTATGCAGACAAAGTCATTGGGAGGATGTTACTATTTTGTGACTTTTATTGATGAATTTACTCGATTTTGCTGGGTCTACTCTTTGGTCAAAAAGTTAGAAGTGTATGATGCATTCTTGTCTTTTATTGCACTTGTTGAAAACCAGTCTGGTTGTAAAATTAAGACTCTCCGTTCGGATCGAGGGGGGGGAATACATGTCCTCTATGCTGAATTCTTTTTTGAAGCAGAAGGGCATTGTCCATCAGTACACTACTGCTTATACTCCACAGCAGAATGGGGTTGCAGAGAGGAAGAATCGGTCACTCATGGAGACGGCCAGATGTATGCTAAAGGCAAAGAGCTTGCCTCATAGTTTTTGGATGGAAGCCATCATGTGTGCTTGCTATGTTTTAAACAGATGCCCCACCAAAGCATTGAAGAAAATTGCACCTTTTGAGGCTTGGAACAGCCGGAAACCTTCTGTTGGACGCTTTCGTACCTTTGGGTGCCTTGCATATGCACATATTCCAAAGGTACTCAGAAAAAAGTTGGATAACAAGGCCGTTAAATGCATTTTTGTGGGATATAGCAGTGAGAGCAAAGGCTACAGACTCTCTGATCCTGTTTCTAAAAAGGCGTTTGTCAGCAGGGATATACTATTTGATGAAAAATCAGAATCGTCCCTGGCTGGTTTAGACACATATCAGGCTGCCGGTGATGTATTTGAAGGGCTGCTGCCCATTACATTTGGTGATTCAGCTGGAATTTCAGCTAGTGAACTCAATGTTCAGCCAACTGTTCCTTTGGAAAATACAGAAAATCAGCCATTGACTGATCTGAATATTCAGCAAAGTGCTGAAACTAAAATTCAGCAAGAGCTTATGCACAGTCAGGAGGCAAGACAAATGCCTAGATGGTATTTACCGACTATGAAAGATAGTCATCTAGATGCACCCATGGCTGGTTGTGCTAGAAGGCAAGCTCATATGTATGATTCTGCACATACCATGGAGTTCTTTATGGCAGCAAGCACCCTTGATGATGAGGAGCATGGATGTTTTGAGGATGCACAACAGAGTGTGCATTGGATGGCAGTAATGCAAGCTGAATTGGATTCTATCACTAAGAATCAAACATGGGATTTGGTGTCTTTGCCATTTGGGAAGAAAGCCATTTGAACAAAATGGGTCTACAAGCTGAAACAAAATGCAGATGGATCCATTGACAAATACAAAGCAAGGCTTGTAGCTAATTGTTTATGTGGACAAGATACTAATTTATGTGGACAAGATACTAATTGTTTAGGCTCCATGGGATGCATATTGCAGCCTTGAAGGCTGAATTACAACTTTCATTTGATGTTAGTGATCTTGGCCATTTGCACTACTATCTTGGCATGCAATTCATTGCAATTGTTTTGAGATAGTCCATAGCAATTGAGGGGGTGATTGCACTACTATCTTGGCATCAATTCGCTGGAATTGTTTCAAGACAGCTCACTGTAATGGAGGGGGGCATTGTTTTGAGACAATCTAAATACATAGGATAGCTCCTTGAGCATTTTTAGATACAAGCTTGCAAGCCTATCTCTATACGAGTTGAGACATGCCACAAATTTAAACTTGAGGATGCAAGAGATCCCTTTGATACCTCTATCTATACCAATAGGCTATTGGTTGCCTTTTGTACTTGTACAACATACAACCAAATATTCAGTTTGGGGTTTCTCAGTTGGTATCCTTCATGCACGGCCTTAGCAATAAGCATTGGCAAGCAATAAAGTATGTCTTTTGATATCTCAAAGGCATTTAATCATTGGGCCTCTTCTAGCCTTGAAGTAGTTCTCTTTGCTTGAATGTAATTACGAACAGTGATTGGGATGGTTATTTGTATACTCGAGTATCCCATGTTGAGCTAGAAATTCATTAATCCGACTTAAACAGCCCCAAAACATGCTTAATTAATGAAGAAATCTTCTTATTTTTAAAAGAAACGCGATCCTAGAGAGCTACTATGTCGCGTATACAAAACCCCAATTTGGGTGCCCCAAACTTTCTATAAATAGGCACCCATTCCACCACTCTCCCTCAATCTCGTTTTTGTAGGTTTCAGGAGCCGTATCTCTATTTCCCACATCTTGTTCGTGCAGGACATCATGGGCAAAGCTTCCCCCAGCCATCTGCTACCATCTTGTGAGATGGAAGGATCAAGGTGCAGCTGAGATTTAGTAGACAGTCTGAGAGTGAGAGACAGAGTTGAAGCACGACACCCAAGAGCATAGACTAAATGAGTGTAACCTGAAAGTACAAAGTACAACCCTTAAACCTTAGGGTTGTAGGGGGTGTTCACACCCGACACACACTAAGTGTCCATAAGTGTGTAACATAAGCACATAATCACATGCGACAATAAGACTATAAGTCTAGGGGAAAAAACCTCTCCTACCGAGAGTAAAAAGTGCACCAGTGTCCTATTGATCACCGACACTTCCATATGAGCGTAGGCGTAAGTGAGGCGTGAGTCAAATACCCAACAAAACCCCCTAGAGTGAAGAGTGATCAAGAGTACAAGGATTATCCGCCACCAAAGGATATCAAATTTAAAGCATCGCGAAATGCTTCAAATTTGTCACGAGGAAGAGCTTTGGTGAAGATGTTTGCCACATTACTGGTGGTAGGACAATAGACAAGGCTGATATCACCTGCATGTAGCCTCTCTCTGACAAAGTGATAATGGATCTCAATGTGTTTCGTACGAGCATGAAACACTGGGTTCCATGCCATTGCAATGGCACTCTGACTATCAGTGAACAACGGAGTAGGCTCCGTAACAGATACATCCAAATCAGCTAGCAAGCGTCTAAGCCATACGCATTCAACTGTGGTAGTGAAAGCTGCCTTGTATTCAGCTTCACATGACGATGTGGCAACAATGGATTGTTTCTTGCTAAGCCAAGAAATGCAAGAAGAGCCAAGAAAGAAACAATTGCCACTAGTGGAGTGACGTGTATCATAATAACTAGCCCAATCAGAATCACTGTAAGCATGTAACTGCAATGGTCCTCCCTTGGCATAAAGCAACCCAAGAGATCGAGTACCCTGCAAGTAGTGAAAAACACGCTTGACAGCTTGCCAATGTGACATACGTGGCTGATGCATATACCTGCTCAAAGCTGAAACTGCAAACTATATGTCCGGCCTAGTGTTGCATAGATAGATAAGTCATCCAACTGCAGGAGCATATGTATGTATATCAAACAAATCACTGTCATCATGTAATGACAGTTTCAGTCCAGGTTCCATGGGAGTACAAACTGGCTTGCAATCTTGTAAGCCAAACTTCTCAAGAAGCTGCCCAATATACCTTGACTGTGATAGCCCAATACCGGGAGCATCATGTATGAACTCGATGCCCAAGTAGTAATGCAAAACTCCCAAGTCAGACATGTCAAAAGTTTGCTGCAAATTTTGTTGGAATGCTGAAATCTGATCAGCATGTATTCCAGTGAGGAAAAGGTCATCAACATAAAGACATATAATCAGCATAGATCCCCCTTCTTTACATACGTAAAGGGTAGACTCAGATGAGCTGTTTAGAAACCCCTGACCAAGCAAGAAAGCATCTATTTTTGCATACCAAGCTCTAGGAGCTTGTTTCAAACCATATAGTGCCTTTTTGAGCTTGGCTGCTGTACATAAACTTCCTCCTGAAGTTTCCCATGTAAAAATGCAGTCTTGATATCTAGCTGATGCACTGTCCAACCATAATGTGCAGCCAAAGCAATCATAGACTTGATGGTCGTCATACGGGAAGTAAGAGCAAATGTCTCCTTATAATCAATGCCCTTTTTCTGTGCGTAGCCTTTAGCTACAAGCCGTGCTTTGTATTTATCAATGGATCCATCTGCTTTCCTTTTCAGTTTGTAGACCCATTTCGTTCCAATGGCTTTCTTCCCAAATGGCAAGGACACCAAATTCCAAGTTTGATTCTTAGTAATAGAATCTAATTCAGCTTGCATAGCTGCCATCCAATGCACACTGTGTTGTGCATCCTCATAACATTTAGACTCTTCATTATCAAAAGTACTTGCTGCCATAATAAACTCCATGGTATGTGCTGAATTATGCAAACAACTTTGCCTTCTAGTACGACCAGCCATGGGTGCATCCAAAGGACTATCTTGCATAGTCTGCAAATACCATCTAGGTAACTGTCTAGCATCCTGACTGTGTGCAAGCTCTTGCTGAATTTCAGTTTCAGCATGATGCTGAATATTCCAATCAGCCAATGGCTGAATTTTTGCACTTTCCATAGGAGCAGTTGGCTGAACATTAGGTTCATTTTCTGAAGCTCCAGCTGAATCACCAAAAGTAATGGGCAGCAGCCCTTCAAAAACATCACGGGTAGCCTGATATGTGTCCAAACCAGCCAAGGATAATTCTAATTTTTCATCAAAAACAACATCCCTGCTGACAAAAACCTTCTTTGTAACGGGATCATAGAGTCTGTAGCCTTTGCTCTCATTGCTATATCCCATAAAAATGCACTTAACAGCCTTGTTGTCCAATTTTTTTCTAAGTACCTGTGGAATATGGGCATAGGCAAGACACCCAAAGGTACGAAAGTGACCAACAGAAGGTTTACGGCGGTTGTTCCAAGCCTCAAAAGGTGTGATGGTCTTCAAGGCTTTGGTAGGGCATCTGTTCAAAATATGGCAAGCACACATGACCGCTTCCATGCAAAAACTATGAGGCAAGCTCTTTGCCTTCAGCATACATCTGGCCATCTCCATGAGTGATCGATTCTTCCTCTCTGCTATCCCATTCTGATGTGGAGTATAGGCTGTAGTATACTGATGGACTATGCCCTTCTGCTGCAAAAAGGAATTCAGCATAGAGGACATGTATTCCCCCCCTCGGTCCGAACGGAGAGTCTTAATCTTGCATCCAGATTGATTTTCAACAAGTGCACTGAAAGCCAAAAATGCATCATACACTTCAGACTTCTTTTTCAAACAGTAGACCCAGCAAAAACGTGTAAAGTCATCAATGAATGTCACAAAATAATAACAACCGCCCAATGACATGGTCTGCATAGGCCCACAAACATCTGAATGCACCAACTGCAATCTGGTTGTTGCTCTGAAAGCAACATCACGAGGAAATGAGAACCGATGCATTTTCCCCAAAATGCATCCCTTGCATAAGTGCTCAGGAGGTCTCTCCAAGAGAGGTAAGCCATCCAGCATCTGAGTACGCTGCAAAAGCATGAAGCTACCAAAGTTTACATGTCCCAAACGAGCATGCCATAACTCCGCCTGTATCATAGCAGGAGTAAGAGTGGATGTCAAGTATGCCGATTGATCTACTGAAAGAGCATCCAACTCATATAAACCATGACACAAAGATCTTGTCAAGACCAAAGTCATGCGTTCTTTATCTCTCACCATGCAACGGTCATCATCAAATGTGACCTGCACACCACAACGTGCCAAAGAAGAAATAAAAAGCAAATTCTTCTTGATTCCAGGCACAAACAAAGCATCCTGCAGGCGGAGAATAGAGCCATCAATGGCTGTGAGCTAAATCTCCCCAATACCACGAACAGGGTATGATGCATTATTGGCACACTGTACTGATTTCCCAACGGGAGGTGCACTAACTGAAGCAAACAAATCTTTGCGAGATGTAATATATCTAGAAGCACCACTGTCAAAGAACCAAGTGTCAGCATCCTCTGTAGAGCTAAGTGCTCTATCGGCCCAAGAGATGTCATAACTGCAAGTGTAAAAACAATAGTCCTTGTCCACAACAAAGGACGTGGACTCACTAGCAGTGGAAGGAGTAGTAGAAACAGACATTCCTGACTCCTTCTTCTCTTTGGCAATGCGCTTCCTGCACTCAGTGATATAGTGGCCGGGCTTCTTACAATAATGACATTTTCCTTTTTTAGCTTGCGTCCCCCCTTGTGTCTGATTCTGCGATGTGGCCAAAGTGCCAGAACTCTGTGGAGCATTTTTCACCTTGTTGTTTTTGCCTTTCTGTCTTGCCACAAAAGCCTGCTCAGAGACTATAGCATCCACACCACTATTTTTCCGTGTTTGCTCCTCCTCTAGAAACAAACTAACCAGCTGAATAAAAGTGAGTGGGTGCTCAGCAATCCTCATGGTGAGGTTCAATGCAGTATGAAAAGATAAGTACGAAGGAGGTAAGGAATTCAAGGTGGTGGATTTCAACTGTGCATCCGAAAAATACTCATCTATATTCATGAGCTGCTCCCTCAAGTCCTGAATCTTATTTAAGTGATCCTGCATAGAATCACCCTCATGCATCTTCAAAGTTTCCAACTCTTTCTTCAAGAAAGAGATCTGAGTCTCATTTTTTCCTGCAAACATATGCTCCAAAGTCAACCATGCATCTCATGAAGAAGATGCCGAACGGATATGAGGTATGATGGACCGCTGAACTGCCAGAGCAATCAGCGACAATGCCTATGCATCACGTGTATCCCAAGCTTTTTGAGCTGCAGTTCTTGGAGAAAGTGGCTGAGGTGGAGCGGGCTGAGGTCCCCGTTGTCCACGTGCGCCATGGGGAGGAGGAGTAACGGGAGCTACAACTCCCGGTCGAGTTTCCTCTCCACTGACATAATCCCATAAATTCTTGGCCACTAATACATTCTTCATCATGAATGACCAAAGCGAATAGTTGTTTCCGTCCAATCTGTCTTCCTTGGATACATACGTAAAGACATCACCTCCCTGATTTGCCATGATGACAAATTTCCAAAGAAAAAATGAGCAATGTCAAAGCAGTATGGACTGGAAATATGCAAATTTCCAGAAATTGCAGCAAACACGCTTCTGCAATTAATGTGCAAGGGCGTACTCTGTCAAAAAACTGTCTTTTAATGCACGCTTCCCAAGGTGCAAACAGTGCTCAGCAACACTGTTATATCAAAATCCCCAAAATTTTTGCCAAAATGTCTGTCAAAACAGTCTTTTTGTGACTGTGCCAGCAGTTCATATGCAACTATTCTCAAAATACACAAAAGCCTCAAAATTTCTGATGATCCAGTCCAGAAATTTGCATCAAATTTATCCCACACTTGTGCTGTGCCTGCCACGTATGAACCTCCTCTTCTAGAGCTTTGTTCCGGGCTAAAATTCAAAATTTTTGTTTTAAAAAAAAACACACTTGACGTGGACTACAGCGGGCGGACAGGACGTGATGGCGTGACGTCTGCAACTGGCGGCAAACTGACAGGCAGGCGCTGGTCTGACGGAAGTCGGGTGGGCAAACAGTCGAGCAGACGTTTTTACGGCTGACGTGCAGCAGGCGACAGTGCTGACGAACAGGATGACAGTCGACTTAGGCAGCGTCATGGCTGATGTGGACTGCGGGGCAGACGGGTGGCCGTTTGGGCGTTGACGAACAGCGTGCTGGCAGACGTCAACGCCTGCAGCTGACGTGACGCCTGACGAGTCTGACGTGGCTGGGCAGACGTTGCGCTGGAGACAGGTTGCGTGCCCCAAGTTAGCTGGAGACGTCTGCTCTGTAAGCTGGAGGCAAGAAGCAACGTCTGATGAACAGCACTGGCGTGCTGAAGACTGATGACTTGGAGCAGACGCAGAGCAGAGGTGGCTCGGGTGCGGTCAGGATTGCATGCTGCATGCAGGAGCTGAGCTCAGAGCTGTGCTCTGATACCAAATGTGAGATGGAAGGATCGAGGTGCAGCTAAGATTCAGTAGACAGTCTGAGAGTGAGAGACAGAGTTGAAGCACGACACCCAAGAGCATAGACTGAATGAGTGTAACCTGAAAGTACAAAGTACAACCCTTAAACCTTAGGGTTGTAGGGGGTGTTCACACCCGACACACACTAAGTGCCCATAAGTGTGTAACATAAGCACATAATCACATGCGACAATAAGACTATAAGTCTGGGGGAAAAAACCTCTCCTACCGAGAGTAAAAAGTGCCCCAGTGTCCTACTAATCACCGACACTCCCATATGAGCATAGGCGTAAGTGAGGCGTGAGTCAAATACCCAACACATCTGGCATTTGGTTCTAGCCTTTGCCGCCTCTTTGCAATTGTCGCCTAGTAGCATGGAGTTGTCGCTTTCAGTTTGTCTGTTGTGTTTGATGCTGATTTGGTGTCGTCGCCAGCAATGTAGAGCTATTGCCCTGATCTTCTCTTTTCTCCATAGGTTGCATTTACAGTTTGTGGTTGCAGTCCTAATTTTCTCTCTCCTCTGCAGGCTGCATTTGCACCTAATAGTTGTCGTGCAGTTTTCTCTCTCTCCTCAAGTATCCGTGTTTTTGGTCTTTCTTTCTCCTATACTGTCATTTGGATTAGATCCAGTCTTCCTTGGCTGCATTTGTGTTTGACATTCAGATGCTTCCTTTGTTGCGATTTAGGAGTTGTTTGGAGTACAACACACTTTATAGCTCGTCGCCTGTGCTTTGATCCCAAAGATACGAGAGTTGGAGATTCAATATTCATTGCATAGTGTGTTTGCTACATGAGCATTGTATATTCATTATTCATTCACTTTATTATTCATTGTGTTCACTGTCTTAGGGGTACCCTAATTTTAACCCTAGGTGTGTTATGTGTCTATTAGTCTGTGCTTTGTCATACAGTTGGTTTTGTGTTTTTGTGTTTAGAGCATTTCTTCACATCCGCTAGTGGTAATTGTTTCATGATTGGTGTCTATAGTGTCCACATCTAGCTATGAAGCTAAATATAGGGCAACATTTACAGTTAGATTAGTTGATCTTAGTGTGGGATAATGATCTCCCACTCCTATAAATATTGATAGTCAAAGTGCCATGGTAGTTGTGAGAAACCTAATGTTTTATGCTCCACTTGGCACATTGAGTTGCATTATCATTATGTTAGAGAGAGGCTTCATGCAAGGGAGATTGATTTGACTTATGTACCTACATATAGGACAATTCGGCACCACTAAGCACATTGAGTTGCATTATCATTATGTTAGAGAGAGGCTTCTTGCAAGGGAGATTGATTTGGTTTATGTCTCTACATATAGGACAATTTGGTAGATGCATTAAGGCTCTTTCGAGAGAGAAGTTTGAACCCTTTAAGAAGGCTTGAGGTTTACTATCATTTGAGGATTGATCTGCCATTCCTTGTACATGTTCATATCATTCACTCCAAGGGGTTTTTTATACTTAATGTGTTCCTCCATTGTACTAGTGTGAACGCTCCCTTATCCACAATCACCTTTTACCTTCTAGCTAGAGCAGGATTTTCACCTTGTGAACACCCACTTTGGATGTGGTACTATAGTACCATAGGGATTGTACTTTCATGCTATCATTCTCACATTAATGGATGTGACCTTTTAGTAACCTTCTCATCTCGCTTGTACATTGTGAGTGCATGTGCATACTCTTGCAACTGAGCATTGAACCAACACTTGTAATAAGGAGTACTGTATGTACCTAAATGGATCTGCTGGTTATGCTGTTGAGAATTCAAGTGGGAACTTTACATGTTCAGGCATCAGCATTGGCTTTTGTACCTCCTAAGTTAATGATTTGACTGATGTCTGAGGTGATGGCTAATTATGTAGGTTACATTTTACAAGAAACGTTTTCTGTGGATATCGTTGTTCTCTTTCCTATTGTTGATTTGAGTAATTTGATGTGAATGTTCATGTTGAAAAGCTGGCTGAACTTACTGCAATTGGTCATGGTCCAAACAATTCAAGTAATACCATTGGGACATCATGTTCTAGAACAAAATTGTAAAGCAATGGTGAGAAACCCTAATTTTTCAAGTGATCTGTTGTTTTCACAATGAGACTCCTTTGTTCTGAACTGTAAATCTGAACTTGTGAACATAGGGTTTTCACAAAGATGGAAAGATTAACAAAAGTAGCATACTTTTCAAGTTGTGATGAATAGGTGTATCAGATCCCGTGATAAAGCTGCTATTATTAATTAGCCAAAAAAACCTTTTTCCCCCCCCTACAGCACAACTAATGACAAGCTGCCAAGCTGCTCATTCATCTGATAATGACAATTGTTGTGCTGCTATGTTGGAGCTGGGGTAAGTTTGTCCTATGCTTCATTTTCTTACACATTTGTTGTGATCTGATCAGGTGGATAATGGATTGTCTATCTAAAGATTGTAGTAGGGAACTACACACTTTTTATGATCTGAAGTACAGGCTGAAGCTGCCTACCTCCTTATAACCTATGTAAATATCAGGAAACATTTGAAGTAGAACATTCTCCTCTGGCAAAAAAAGAAAGAAATGTTGTATATTGCTGATGATAACACAGCTGGTACAACTTCATTGTGGGTTTCTTGTGCATCTGCTGCCACAAAATATTTTCCACTGGATGAGTGCTAACAAAAGAAGAGCTATTTGGGTTCTGACAAAGCATCACATTCATTATGCACCTATATAAAATGTACTTACCCTAAAAAATCAAGATCATGCAAAATATTGGTCTAGCTGCCGTATAACAATTTGTGTACAAGTTAATATTACTGTATATGTGTCTCTGTATATATGTAGCCACTGTTACAAATGAACAAAACCTTGTGCAACCATGGAGTCTAGTTCACCCATCATCAAGAAATCTTTTTTTTTTTTGTGCTGCTGATCTGTGTTTAACAATGATTCATCAAGGCTGCTCTTATGCCAATAAAGTCAAGCATCACAAGTTTTCCTACAAGAGAGTAATAATCTCAAACCTGCATACATTTTGGTCATAGATACAGTACAAGTTTTATGCCTCATTGACCATGTGATGAATAAAGGCAAGGATATATCTTGAGATGGACAAGCTCAAGGCCACCATTCAGTACCTATCTTACACGATCTGTAACCTTACCTGTATAAACAAGCTAAAGGGTCAGTGGTAATTGCATGAAGCAAAGAACCTGTCTTACTAATTTTTCATAACTTCTGAGAGAGGACACCCCTTTTGCCACTAGGCAATCCGGATTATGTGAAATGCCACTACCAATAATAGAGCACTCAATTATGTACAATGAGGCTTCTATTTGTGCTCTAGCTAGACTTTGACCCAAAATACGTTGAAATTTGTTTGTAGGAAAATAATATTTGCTACTGAGTCTAATCTTGAGCAATAATTGAGTGATCAACACACTTGTTTCCCCATTTCTCAAGCTTGATGTGCCCATTCAACAGTTAGCTTGCACATGCGCAATAACATGTTTTTTGTTGTTGCATGTAGAACTTTAAAGGAGGCCTTTGAATAACATTCCTTGTCCAAATAACTTTTGGCAAGGTCTAACTTATCATTTGTGTTTTCTTAAAACCATAAGTTCATACTTTGAATAAAATGTGTTCTTCTAATTTGTGCACATGCTCTTTGAAGTTTTGCATTGAATTTTTCGCATCTTTTGTTCTTTCCCTTCAACCTATGTACATAAGTAGCACATCAATGTTATCAAACTACATACAATAACATAATGATTGAGCATGATATTTGCTCTTAAGTAGAAGCAATCTCTTTGCACATAGGTACATGTGCCAATTTGCATGTCAAAGTAAAGACCCATCAATAAAGTTGTATCATTATAGTCACAACAACAAATAGTGAGCAATTAACATTTTATATAATCTAGCCACACTTCATAAATTCTAGTAACATCATGTTGAAAAGTAAATTGTCTTTATTTGATTTCTTGACTACAAAAGTGGTCATGCACAATTCTTCCATTGGGTCAAGTGTGATTATTGTATGTGCATCCGATGTTCAATTAGCTTGTATAGTGTGTCAGATGTTATGAGTATTGTCTTCTACATGTGAAATGAAAACATTTTACTGAAAATGCAAGTACATTGCACGGATATTGAGTCATGTAATGCACCATCATGATCATCAAATTCAAACTATAGGTATATACATGGGCAACTTGTTCAAAGCCTTAGCTTTGTTCTTTCTAGTTTGGTTTTTGTATTCCTTATCATTAACTTCTCTTGGTGCTAGTTGTGGTTGTATCAAGCCAAATTCACTCCCAGTTTTCACTCTTGCTCTCTAGTTGTTAACTCACACAATATTCAAGTTCTCTCAACATTGGATCATTCCACACACCATGACCAATAACGACAAATGTGTTGCCTTGGTTGCCATAATCGATTGTTGGCTTTAATCATAGCCATGCAAAGTAGAAAGCTTGACAAGTCTAGCAGCTTAATACATAAGCAAAATCCATGGAACAAACTTTGCCTAACTCAAAATTTCTTGTTTTATTTCCTACAAAAAAGAATGTCACAATTGAAGCATGTATAGAATCTATTAACTAAGGTCCATTGAATTTAGCTTTTAATACTTAACTTAATACAATATATCACACTTCCAATATGTATTTAATCTCATATAGGGATGAATTTAGTTTGAAAATAGTTGTCGATTGTCTTTTTTTTTTTCAAAACATCAAAGTTAAGTTTCAAAATCTTAGTAATTTGAGTAATACTTTTTGTGGAAAAAGATTAACCACACTTTCAACATTTTGTTTAGAAAACATGTATAGGAGATGCTACAATTTTTTAGAAACTGTCATGTCTAGTGTGTTGTAAGATATAATTGTAGGGATATATGAGACATATTCTATATAATTTCTAGCGTTGATAAGGATTGTGAAGAAATTCCAAGTCTAAAGCATGCAAACAAAGTCGATCCTAGTCCCACAGTTAGGTTATTTCAACCATATAATCACCAATGAGCATCACAAACAATTTCTTCACTTGATCTTTGTTTAATATGTTGTATGGCAAGGATTGATTTGTTAGAATATGATGAGTAGGATTCTCTCTAAATATTTAGGGTTTTCCTTGTTGGCTAGTTTTCAAGATTTGGTTGGGTTGTAAGAAAAAAATTTAAGTAGACAGCTTTGAGGTATTTGATTTTAACACATAGAGCTAAGTTTTTTTGTAAGGGGACATGATCAATAATAATAGACAAGGATTGACAATGCACTTCTATGTTGGTATGTCTTGAAAGATGCTAAGAGTCTTGTTCCACTCCAGGACAATATAGGTTGTGGATTGCATGTAAAGTTGTAAATTTTTCATTTCACTTTTAACATTTATAAGTTTAATGATGAAGGCTTAGGAGAGAGAAGTGAAGGAAAAGATTGCAAAGAGGAGAGAGGAAGAGAAAGAAGATGAGAGAAAAGAGAAAGACTAGCAGAAGAGAGAGAGATCGGAAAAGGGAAAGAAAGATAAGGGAAGCCATGAAAGCTAGAATGAAGGGTAAAAAGAGACTTGATTATTGACAACTAATGCCCTAATTGGGTCTCTCAACACCTTACATACTCTCTTAGTATAATTGGGTATTTTTGTGCTAATTCGTGTTCTACGTGTCTATCCCCACTCTTTTACATTCCATCCCGACCTCGAAGGTTTTTATCCTAAAAAACAAAAAAGAGAACTTATTTGTGTCCCTCATAGGGGAAGGGGGGTTGTAGAGTACTACTTTGTTCAGCATTACAAAGGAGCATATAGGTATGGGAAAATATAATCTCATGTGAAATTAGGGCATATAAATGTATATATGATGCATACAACATATGCAAGCTGATAGCGTATGAGTTTTTTCACCAATTCTTGACAATTAGAGGCTAACAAATAGTGCACAACATGTTGTTCAAAACAAGCATGCTGGAGAAATCTAGTCATAACTTCCTATGGGCAGCTTCAATTGAGGCATTTGGAATGTCAAAACGGAGGCCATGAAGTGTACTTTCAGTCCATATAGATGACACTTGATTGTCATTAATGTAGGGTAAAAACTATTCTAAAATTGTGTGGTATCTGCAAGTTACCTAGAGTGCAAACTAGGGCAAAGTTAGCTAATCCTTAGTCAAAATTGCACCCTTGAAGTAGGGGGAGGGCTACACTAGCGAAACACTGATCAATATAGGGATTTTTCAAAACTATTTCCTTTCTCTAGGATCAAATGGATAACCTACATGATAAGCATTGAGCTGAAGGGTCATCCATACAAGCATGGGTCATCGTACTATCATTGAGGTCAATAGGTTAATAGGTTAATTGTGATCCAATGTGTTCGTTCTATCATAGAAGTAATTCATGGTGTCATCTTCAAGCATTGATGGTGGCACAAAATCCTCATTGACCCACACGGTAGCATGCACTGACTTGTCCATAAACTCATTGGGAATCACTGTGCCATGTAGAACTAGAGCAGATGAGGCTACAATCACTACTACATTCACTATATCAACCACTAGGCATTGCATGTCCATGAGCCTCATATTTGTGGTTACTATTGGGCATTCAAAGTTAAAGGCCCTTGGGCTGTTGGGACATGTGCTCATAAAGTTGCAGTGAGATGCTTTCATCATGGCATCAGTCGTTAGAAGCATCATGTTGCTCGTAAGGATGCACATGTTGCTCATAGTAATGATCAAGTGGTTGATGATATTGAGCACTCAATTTTGTTGATAGTGATATTGCTCCCCATGTACATACTCGAATACATTTGCACTATGATGCTCATGTACATAAGGCTATCTAGATGGTTGTCCATGTATGTAACCAGAATATAGCTCATAAGAACGTACATAGTCATCAGATGCATGCTACTGCTCAAAATATCCACAATCATCATATGCATGCTAACTACATATCCAAACCATGCCAATGGTCATGGTACTCATAATTTCCATGAGAATGCCCATATTGTTGCTCATAATCATGCTAATCCGTCCTTTTAATTGTAGCCATTTGAGCAACTTGAGTTGTAAGGGTTGCAAGTTTGACATTGATTGCCTTGGCTTGAATGTTGATGACTAAGAGGGTTGAGATTACTCGGGCCATCTTAGACATGAATTGACTGTGTTGCTCAATTAGTTGATTGCTGCTCGTAGCTCTGGAGAGCTTCTTGTTGCCATAGAGTAGCATTCAATGCACTCATTTGGGGATGCCAAGAGTGAGAAAAAGAACTGGAACTAAGAGCCATGACTAACTTTCTCTAGCGGGTGCTCCCTGTTGATCACCACCCCATGGACCTCTCATATACTCATAACAATGTGCTTCAAGGTCTGCATGTTCGTGCTTCTTATTCTTACCTTTGATGCATGAAAGCATGTCGAATTAACCCCTCAGATATTGCATGACAGCTTGCTTCAATGTTTGCAATTGTAAGTATTGTAAGCCTAGTAATCTTCCACAAACATAATTCCTTCACTGTATATAATAATGCAAGTGTCTTCACTATGTAGTGTTGGAATCACAGGAATATCCACTCCATCCACTTCGTATTCACTATTGCATCTAGTGTTTATTGTTTCATTCAATACTAATTGTGACAAGGGTTTTAAAAAAAAACAAAATGTAGTATAAGCAGGCCTCACAATTGCCTTCATAGTTCAGATGTGGAATCACTATTGCATTCACCTCATCCATAGTTGCATTCCTTTGTTGCATTCAGTGTTTTCTACTGCCACAAGGCATTGACAAATGGAGACCATCACGATGAGGCACTGCTTCTAGGACTATGCAACCTCAAACATGCCAATTTGCATCAAGAGCTCTTGGGTTTGGCATGGGTCCAAGAAGCACTAAAATCTCAAACATCAAGTTCTAGCCTGGTCCAAGAGGGGTTCTTTCAACCTCTCTATGATGTGTTAAAGAATGTTGAGGTCGTAGCTTTAACTCTGTGCACCATTTCCTTATCCCTTCAATGAAATCTTATTATGTGATCTTCTAACTTACATTTATATCAGACTCCCGCATTATGGAATCAAGGGGACCCTCATTTGGAGCACTTGAATGCAAGTATTCAACACAATGACCAGCCTATCATATTAATTGGGTATCCTGCTCTAAACAAGTTATTGGGACAAGAAGTCTGTAGCTCCTAGAGGCAATTTTATTGTTCAAATAGCTTCTTATGGCCATTATAGCAGCAGATATATTCGAATAGTTACGAACATCATAACTAGAGATGTAGAAGCATTTGGCAAGACCAAGGTGATCCAGACACCCAAAATCTGTGAAGACAAGTTCAGTACATCTGATTCATTGTGTTGCAAGTCGTGGTAGCAAATGTTTGGGCCAACTGTGCTACAATAGTGTTTGAGGTACATCCACCCAGAAGGATAAGCCATCCAATTTTAGGGATTTAGAGGATGCTCTGGCATCATTTACCTGTTGTGCAAATCTTATCTGGTCCTTTGTTCTCGGGTTTGTTGCGACTTCAATGCATCATACAAGCCTACAATGATATTGTGGCCACCAAGAGATTGTCGCCCATAAAAAACCAACCCAACTCTGATCTTTGGAGAGGAAGCTCCAGCTTTATCTTCATGGACAAGTTTTGTACATTAGGGGAGAAGATCTACTGATAGCCTGGGAGCAGTAGCTATGGTTGGATCTCTGTGCACTAGCAATGGACGTGCGCCCTGGGCTCATCACCAACCGAATATGAAAGTAGCACTCTTTACAACAAAATGGACCATATACACACTCTTCTCAACCTTAATACTAGGGCACCTATCACTGCTAATTCAGTGGTTTCCAATGCAGTAACTGGCACAACTGCTCCCAGGCTAAGATTTTGTGAAGCTTCTCAAGGGCAACGGGTATCCATTGAGAACTTAAATCCTTTATATTATGCTTCTGAGCCTTTTGTACCGGATGTTGCAGAGCAGAACCGAAATGCCCGCAGAAGCTGCTCATTAAACCAGCTCCTCCGGATGGGATTCATCTCTCATGTTCGAGATTGCTTGTAGGATGTTAGGGTTTTGCAATAGTGAAAACTTCTCACGATCATCATAGCACACTGCATAAAGCCGCGTCCTCTTAACGTGCATTAGGCCAGAAGGTTTTCAAGGGATTGTCATGCCCTAGGCCACCGAAAGCCGTGGGATCGACCATCCATCCAGGTCTTAGGGCATGGCTCAAGGTACAGAAAGACCTAGCACAAGATCTCTCACCGCTACTATGCAAGAACCATGTTCTTCAACAATGGTTGCACCAAATCCTACGCCTACTATTGAAATAATGAACATGCGGCTAGGTTCACCTACAAGAAGAACGTGACCTGGCAAGCTCGCACTGTTGACAATGTATTTCTGAACAAGAAGAAAGCTCCAAAATTCATGTAACTCATGTAAAACAAGGTTCAAAGTCGGTGTAGAAAGTTTCAACAGGCTCTTCAATGAACCACTAACCACCTTACCACTACACTTGATGAGCAGGCAAAACTTGCAACATCAAAGCATTGCAAGCCTCTGCCCAACCAACGAGGATTGCACATGATTGCCATGGTTTTTCCAAGAGCTAGACTCTCAAAGAAGCCTTTAAGAGGTCCTTGGGGCATCTTTGACAGATTTAGAGAAATCTATCATGAAATTTCTGAAAAGTCTTCAATGCTGCTTGCTTTCTTCTTGGAAAAGTCCATTGGTCACTCTAGTGCTCGTTGCCATGTCTGTACCTGTGTACTTGAAGTTCTTGGATTTATGTGACTGAAGAGGATGATCTTAAATGAAATGTGGCTAACTAGATCAAGAATCTAAGTAGCTCTAATATCAATTGTCATGAAGGAGACCTAGAAGAGAAGGGAGAGACTGCAGAGAGGAGAGAAAAAGAAAAAGATTAGCAAAAGAGAGAGAGAGACCGAAAAAGGGGGAGAAAGAGAAGGGAAGCCATGAAAAGAGACTTGATTATTGATAACCGATGCTCTAATTGGTTCTCTCAACACCTTAAATACCCCATCAATATAATTGGATATTCCTGTGCTAACCCGTGTCCTACCCATCTATCCCTACTCTTTTACAACATGGCTTCATTAAACTCCAAAAAAAAGGCTCCATAAGTACTTTGATTTATGTAAGGATTTGAAAGCTCCCAATAGGTTTAGCTTGCCTTTTTTCAATTCTCTCCAACCATCACTTTTATGCAACTTCCGTATCCAAACTCTTAATGGGATGACTTGTTAAATGATGCTTAGGAAACTTCTTGCTAATTTTTGTCTCCTTTAGTGGTGCTATGGGGTGAGATGGGGCTCTAAGGACAACATTGTAGCAAGATGAGTGATCATGCCTCATCAACCTTTCATATTTTCCTATTCATATTGCTCATCTTTGTCACAACTCTTGTGCTATTACTCTTCTTCAATGGCTCAATTATTTTTCGAATAAGTTAAAGTAATCATCCATACTTCATCTATAGATTAAAGTAAATAGGCATACTTCATCTACAAGTCCATGCACACACATTGTTATAGTAGGGTTTAGCTTGGATTTAAGGAAAAAGGGATCAGTGTGGTGTAAAAATAAACTTGAATGGGTGAGAATAAGAGTACATGCCATCTAGCATGAATGCTACAATTGGAGGTGTTACTAGAGGATTTAAGTTAGTGATCTTTTATATCCATCCATGTCCAACTTATACAACTTGATATTACTAATTCTCTAGGAGGTACTAAATGTTTACTCCCAATAGCTTGAAGAACATTTTGTTGAGTGGAACTCTCCAAATGATTCAAAACTAACTTAAATTGTTTTTTCAATGATTGATTATAGATTGAATACATTGGTTTTTCAAATGGTCTATATTCTCAAGATTGCTTATTTTATAACTTATTTCAATCAAGTGATTTGTAGAGTACCATAGTGTTGAGATGGCATTGATGATGGACCGCCTAGCTAGATGAGTCCGCACGTCTATACTTAGCACGTTGGTGGTCATTATGATACTCACATGGCCACTGACTTATCACTTATTATATTTAGTTTGTTACACCTACTTACAATTGGCAAAGATATAACGCCAGTCGATTAGTGTAGTTGGTTATGCACTGTTTGACTTAGAAGGCAACTTTCCTTTATGTTGTATCTTATCTATACTTTGTGTACATTGTATAGTGTGTGGAAGAAGAAGAAAAATCAGCAAGAAAACATTTTGGCCTCCATCTCTCTTCTTGTGTTCTTGAGTGAGCTTCTTCTTGTGTACATAGTGTGTGTTTGGCGTAGCAGCTCAAGCAAATTTTCCCATCACGTGATTCTTGACATGGTATCAGAGCCGCGTCACTGAGAGAGGCTAATTTTGAAGGTTGAAGTGAAGGAGAAGAAGCAAGGTTCGAGCAAGCAAGTAATGGGTAAGAAGCTCTCCCATTCTTCCACTCTCTCTCTTGGATAGTGCTTGTGGAGGCACTAGAAGCAGGGCCGAGCAAAAATCTCTGATTGCTGTGAGATTTGGTGTGCAAGCAGAGCATAGTATATTCTGCACATTATTTTGGGTGAATGAGGCCATTTCAGGCCTCGTTTTAGAGCTGCAAGGTTGCAGACAGCAATTTCAGGATACACTGTGATTTCGACTCTATTGATTGAAAGTGGGTGCATAGGTTACTGATTGCGAATATGTAATTTTTGAGGTGTTTGTAGGAAGCAAACATAAGGTTTATATGTAAACAAATTGCAGATTACATGTACTATTGAGCAATCAGTGAAAAAGGTTGCTTGGTGTAGTGCTGTGCACGTGTTGTGAAAGATTGCAGAAGACTAGCTTGCTGTGTTGTATTCTTGTTTATGATAATGGTAGAGAGTAGTGGAAATCCCATTATTGAGAAGTTTGACAAGAATAGCTATCCTTCATGGAAGTTCCGTGTGATGAACTTCCTCATTGGAAAGGGCCTTTATGAGTTTATTTCAGATAAAGAAAAGGAGCCAGAGCTGGGCATCCCTTCGACTGCAGATGAATTAAAAACATGGAAAGAATGTAATACGAAAGACAAAAAGGTAATGTACTGGTTATCTGTAGTCATTGATAATACGATGTTGGGACATATCAGGAATGTAGAAACTTCACACATATAGCTTGGATATTTTTTTAGAACATGTTTTCAATAAATACAAAGGCACGAAAGATTCAACTCAAGCAAGAGTTGAATGCCTTGAAGAAAGGAAAAATGTCTGTCAATGAGTATGTGTTGAAGATGAGGAGCATTGCAGATGCTTTAGTAGCGATTGATGAAAATGCCTGATGATGATGAGTTGGTTTCATCCACTTTGAGTGGCCTTAACAATGAGAAGGCATGAAAATCATTTGTTACTTCAGTATATATACGGAAGCCATTTCCAGATTTTGATGAGTTGATCTCTCTCATGATTACTGAAGAGATCAATATGTAGGGTGACTCATCTGAAAAAAATGGCGAACATGTTCAAGCATTTAACTCAAGTTCAAGAAGGGGACGTGGTAGATCCTCTTCGAGAGGCTGTGGTATGGGACATGCTTGCTATAACCAACAATGTAGATTTAATCAACAATTTGGTGAAATAGAGGTTTCAGGAGGCCGAGGAAACTTTAGAGCCAAGGGGAGCTCGAGGAAGAGGTGGATGGCAGAATAGAGGCTCTGGAAATTTTGCTATTGTTTGCCATTATTGTGGCAAAACAAGCCATATTGCAGCCCATTGCTATGCAAAGAAGGATGATATTCGCAGTGGTAAATTGCAGCAAGGAAACTATGCATTGTCTTCACGACAGAATGAAGACAAAAATGAGCGTCTGTTTGTTATGCATCATATGATGAATGCAGTTACAGGAAAGGGGACACATGATGATGTATGATATGTCGATTCAGGTGCATCTAATCATATGACCAGCCATGTTGAATGGTTTGGAGAGATGCATGACTTACAAAATCCAGGTTATGTGCAGACGGGTGATGATTCATGCCACCCAATTTCACACATTGGAAAGGGTCCCTTGTCCTTGTATGATGGACAGACAAAGAGTCTGACAGATGTATTACATGAGCCTTCAATTACAAAGAATCTAGTGTTTATTGGCCAAATAGTAGAGCAGGGGTTGCAGGTCTGATTCAATGCAAAATGTTATTTTGTAGAAGACTTTAATGATAAGTGCAGGTTGGTCGCAAAAGGAAGTAGAGTTGACCGAATGTTCACTTTAGATGCTGGAATTCCTACAATGGATGCTGCTATGTATGCTAAAGGAAAAGAAGTAGTTGTAGATATTGAAATATGGCATAAACGTATTGAGCATGCAAATGTGCAAAGGCTGAAATTAATGCAGTCTAGAGGATTGGTTACAGGGTTTCCTTCTTTTAGAGTTGCAGAATTGCATAAAGTCTGTAAAGCATGCCAGTTTGGTAAGCAGGCAAGACAATCCTTCTCGCATGACAGAGAAGTGAGTAGAAAAATACTTAATGTAGTGCATACAGATGTTTGGGGGCCTATACAGAATGTATCTCTTGGTGGCAGTAAATACTTTGTCACATTTATTGATGATTATTCAAGGAAGTTATGGGTATACTTCATGAAGGAAAAGAATGATGTGTTTGAGCACTTCAAATCTTTTAAGATAGCTGTTGAAACAAAAATAGCCTTAAAAGTGAAGTGCTTGAGATTAGATGGAGGGGGAGAGTACCTCTCTAATGAGTTTACTGGCTTCTTGAGGACTTATGGGATAAAGAGGAAATTTACTTGCAGGTATACCCTATAGCAAAATGGGGTTGCAGAAAGAAAAAATAGGCATATTGCAGAAGTCGCACGGGCATTAATGGCTGAAAAGAATATGCCCAAACATTTTTTGTCTGAGGCTATCCATACTGTTGTCTACATTATGAGTAGAACTCCCATAGCTACAGTTCATGGGATGACTCCTGAAGAGTGCTTTACTAACAAGAAGCCGGATGTATCACACTTGAAGGTATTTAGATGTGTTGCATATGTTCATGTGCCAGATGAGCTACGGAAGAAGCTTGATCCAAAGGTTGAAAAATTTATTTTTATTGGATACTCTTTAGAGCAGAAAGAGTATCGATGTTATAACCTTGTCATAGGTGAGTTCAGAGTAAGCAGGGATGTTATCTTCGATGAGATGGGTAGCTGGTATGTACTTGCTGGTGATGTATTAGATGATGATAATGATTATGACAGTTATGTGCAAAAAGAAAGACAAAAATCACAAAGTATTAGTGGACCAAAAACATCATCTGGTACTATATCTACAATGAGCCCTAGGTTTGGGAGACTAAGGAGTAGCCCCACATCGTTAGGTGGATCTATAAGTGTTGCAAGGAAGGACAAAGGAAAGAAAAAAGTGCTAGATGGTAATGATGCATCTACCAGTCATTTGGGATTTGACAGAGATTCCAGTGATTCAGAGAGTTTGGATTATGAGCTTGGTATTCCTTCAATCAGGACATCAGGTGTATAGAGAGCTCATAGTAATGTAAAGGCTCCATTGAGTGATTCGATAGTACACAGATCTAGCAAGGTCAGATACCCTGTTAAAAGATTTGGTTTTGAAGGTTATGCAGCTCACCATTATGCTTATATGGTGAAACTAGTTGAGGATGTTGAGCCCACTTGTTTTGAGGATGCTGTTGGTCATGCTCATTGGGATGTAGCAATGGATGAGGAGATGGCTGCATTAGAAGCCAATAAGACTTGGGATTTGGTACCCTTACCTAAGGGTAAAAAAGCTATTAGCTGTAAGTGGGTTTACAAAGTCAAGCATAATGAAGATGGTTCAGTTAGCAAGTATAAGGCTAGGCCAGTTGCAAAAGGCTATGCTCAAACATATGTCGTAGATTATGAAGAGACATTCAATCCAGTTGCTAGGAGGGCAACTATTAGGTGTGTGATTGCCTTGGTAGTAGCCAAAGGTTGGAGTTTGCAGTAAATGGATGTTAAGAATGCTTTTTTGCATGGTGAATTGCAAGAAGAAGTGTATATGGAGAAGCTAGTAGGTTATGAGGATTTAGAGCATCCCACATATGTGTGCAGGTTAAAGAAGGCGCTCTATGGGCTGAAGCAAGCACCTAGAGCATGGTCTGACAAGATTGGAGAGTATCTTGTCAATATTGGATTTTGTATTTTTGATATTGATCACTTACTTTATGTGAGAAAGGGAGATGTAGGTTTGGTCATCATAGTCATCTATGTGGATGACTTGATTATTATAGGTCACAGTGACAATGGGATTGCTAAAGTTAAGGACTTCTTGAAGAAGAAGTTTGAGATGAAAGATCTGGGTGAGCTGAGATACTTTCTTGGTATTGAGATGATTAGATGCGATGATGGTATATGGCTATCCCAAAGGCAGTATGGCTTGGATAAGTTATCCAAGTATGGTATGACAGTATGTAAGCCTCTTTTAGTACCATTGGAGCAAAATGTGAAGTTGAGTGTTGACGTTGGGGATGAGATAGAAGACCCTACTATATTCAGGAGGATAGTAGGGAGTTTGATTTACATGACTATCACAAGGCCAGACTTGAGCTATGCTATTGGCCTTGTTAGAAAGCCTCATTTGGATGTAGTTAGACGTATATTGAGGTATATAAAGTCCACTTTGCATTATGGAATTTTTTATGAGGCATGTAAGGATGTACAGGTCTTTGGATACACAGATGTAGATTGGGCTGGTAGCATGTCAGACAGAAGATCTACAAGTGGATTCATGTTTTCGCTTGGTAGTGCAGCAGTTACATGGAGCAGCAAAAAGAAACCTATAATTGCTTTATCGAGTACATAAGCTAGGTATAGAGGTGCTACTATGGCAGCATGTGAGGTGGTATGGTTGCAAAAGTTATTAGGTGATTTGGACATGTAGGGAGATGGTCCAGTTGTCATTCATTGTGACAACATGAGCAGCATACAGCTAGCTAGAAATCCAGTGCTCCATGCTAGGACAAAACACATTGAGGTGCACTACCACTTTGTGAGAGAGAAGGTACTTGCAGGAGAGATTGACTTGGTATATGTCAGCACACAGGATCAGATAGCTAACATTTTCACAAAGGCATTGGGTGTAGAGAAGCTTCAAAAGTTCCAAAGCTTACTTGGAGTTGCAAAGATAGAATTGAGCTCGAGGGGGAGTGTTGAGATGGCAAGCTCAACATGTGTGGACATTGATGATGGACCGCCTGGCTAGATGAGTCCGCATGTCTACACTTAGCACGTTGGTGTAAAAAATTACACGATCAATGAACAGAATCAGAGAAAGAGATAGAGAGTATACAACAGATAAGAGGAGAATAATAAAATTTCTTTATCTCCAAATAACTGATACAAAGATGGCTCTATCCACCCGTGCGCTTCCACAGTGAAACTTAGTTGGCGATCTAGACAAAAGATAGATGAAGAGCTTAAGGCTAGCTGGAACAACTCCGACTGGGTGAAATATAGATAATAGATGGCTGTGAAGGGGTTTAGCTTTTATAGCTTGTGAAGGGGGTCATGATGGATGACCTTCCATATGCACCTGTGTCTGTTGACCTTCCATGTGCCCATGTGTCTGTTGACCTTCCATATGCACATGTGTCTGTTGATCTTCCATGTGCCCATGTGTCTGTTGACCTTCCATGTGCACCTCCACTAGTTGGCCAGGGAATATTCTAGGGAATATTTCCTTTATCATTGGCTAGGGCCCCCTGATAACTCTCTTACCTTGCAACTTGATGAAATGTGCCTCGAGTTGCTACCAGCTTAACTACTCTATCTAACCCAAAGATTAGACCCACAACGGTCACCTTTTTTGCCATCCGGTCACACAGACCTCATCTGATATACAAGTCAGGACTCAACCAATGTCCGGGCTCACATATGGCTTCTCCTCATAATGGGGGCCTTACAACTTTGAGCACCATGGATCATTGGTGGAACCTTATGAGGGTGGGGCATTGAGCATATCTAACAGTTAGTGGTCATTATGATACTCACATGACCACTTACTTATCACTTATTATATTTAGTTTGTTACACCTACCTACAGCTAGCAAAGATATAACACCAGTCGATTAGTGTAGTCGGTTATGCACTGTTTGACTTAGAAGGCCACTTTCCTTTATGTTGTATCTTATCTATACTTTGTGTACATTGTATAGTGTGTGGAAGAAGAAGAAAAATTAGCAAGAAAATGTTTTGGCTTCCATCTCTCTTCTTGTGTTCTTGAGTGAGCTTCCTCTTGTGTATATAGTGTGTGTTTGGCGCAGCAGCTCAAGCAAATTTCCCCATCACGCTATTCTTGACACATATGTCTTTTATGTATGAAAGCTCTTCCATACAATCATAACTTTGACAAATTCTTCTTTCCAAGCACAAATGCAAGCAAGTATAGATGGATAAGGATGATTCTTTATTGCGGCATAGTCCATTACTACATTAAAATACATAAAGGGATGCAAATCACCATCACATGATGATAGATCTTGTCTCATTAGGGAGCAAAAAAGTGCAAGTACAAATGAAACACTGTGAATGCCATCTAAGTGTCCCATCTTCCAACACATTGATTCTTAAATGGATAGAGTTTAGAGAAGAGCTATGGAATATTAACTTGGGTGTTGGTTTGAATGGGATAAATTGTTTTTTGATAGGATCTAATATGTGGTCAACATGGCTTGTCATCCTTTAAACAAACGAGGCTAGAATAGGATAGTGAATTTTTTTTGTCAAAAGTCAAAGTGAAAGGATTAGTCAAAAAAGTCAATGGAGACCAATTAACATAAAACAATGTCTCATGGTTTAGAAGACATAACATGAAACTCTAAGCTTGATGAAGTGGGCATTACTTGATGTAGATTGTAGTTGACTATCATGTAGGACTTAAGTATGCTTTATGCTCATATAACCTCTTAGGTTTATGAATGCAATGGATGCTAAATAACTATGTTTGAACCTTGGTGCATGAAGGATAGGAGGGGGGTTGTTCTTGGAGTGTAAAATTAGGACTTTTGGGGATGATAAAAAACATGGGTAGTAGGGGGGAGAAAAGATAGGAATACAAGGCACAAAAATTCAATGCAAATCTTGGGCTTGGCGTGGAAGGAAGCATGGATAGCAAACTCATGAGGAGAAGGGTTCGATTTTCATGAAAATAGGGAGAATACATGGCACAAAGGGTGCACATTAAGCTTATGAAGTGCATGTCTATTTTGATGCATAATAAAGTTGATTTTTTAGAGGAAGAACGAGCCTAAACTACCTTCAAAGAGGATTGACTTGTTATGATTAAGAAAATACTTGACAAATTCTAACAAAGATATATATTGGCATCTTGAATCAAGAGGTCTAGGTTTTGAGAGGAAGAACATGCCCAAAATGTCTTCAAATAGGGTCGAACTCTTATGATTGAGAGTAGGCTTGAATTGTTCTAATGGAGATTTACATTGCTATCTCGAATGAAAAGAATTAGTACAAGGTTGATTTGTACTACTCACAAATAGGAACATGGCTATTCTTGAACCATAAATGCATACGAGATTGTTTATAAACATTATGGGCATGACTGATCATAACCTGGTTTTTTCTATACATAAGCATTGAAAACTAAAACATCTACTTATTTTTGTGGTACACTCTTCTATGGATTGTCATATACATACTTTCAATGTCTACTGCAATGAATTAAAACCCTATTCTCTTCTTCAAAGTGCAAAATTTGTCCCTTTCTACATAAAAGTCTCACAATTAGACCCAATGTCTTCTTAGCCATACACACAAAGTCTCTTGACATCTTTTGGTGAAATTGATGTAAAAAACAAAGGGTGAGAAGATAGTAGCATGGGAGACACTTTAGATGTAGATGTTGTACGATGGGAAAATTTGAGCTAAATTATGCATATATATGGAATGTATAAACATGAAGAAGCGATGAAACATGCACTTTAGTCAGTTGTAAACGAGTTGAAACAATTTGAAGGGTGAGATGTATCTACATTGCTAAGGGTTTATGCAGAGAAATTGGAATTTATTGGAGCTCTTGCAGATCAAATGATTAGTACTTCGTACATATTGTAGTTCTAGAGATCAGGTCACATGTAAGTGATATTCTAGCAGATCATGGCTCAACTTGGGATGATTTTTTAAAAATCCTCAAGGATGAATACTTCATGGAAGATGTGGACAAGTGATAAAAAGAACTTTCTTAAGAGGTTATTGGTGGGAGAATTATTACACAAATTTGAGCATAGATATGCACAGTTAGATAGAGCATAGTATTTGACTCTTAAGTTAGAAATATTTGAATTGTTTCTTTAGGAAATAGATTCTTCACTGTGTAGCAAGCCTTGAGGAGATTTTGGAAAATGATATTATAGAACAAGGGCTGAAAACTGATTGAAAAACATGTAGAGGAGGCTGTTCCTAAGTCAATTAAGAGACAAAGATAAAGAGACAAGATGGTTATTGCAAGAATTGCTATAGATTTGAATAATATGGAGCGAGTAAATAACCGGTTATCTCTATATCTCTAAATAAGGATGACATGATGGAAGACTTAGTTAAAGGAATGTGGGATTTTCAGGTGAAGTTTGCAAAGTTAAAAGAAAAAGGACGATCTTCAAGATTGTGTACATAGAGGTGAATTGGATATAGAATAAGCAATGGAATTCTTCTCAAGGTTGGAGATAAAACTTTCTCTCACTAGGGCTTATAAACCTACAGAGAATGGGAAAAGTGAAGGAGGACACCTACCTATTATCAAATATTTTGCTAAAGCATGTAGAGAAAAGATTCTCAAGTGGCCCAAGCTACTTCCTTATGCTTTACGGGCTGATCATACGGCACATAGTACACCATTGGATATATAACTACTGAACTAATATGGTAAGGAATATATCATTCCTATTGAGGACATTACTACCACTCGGAATGTGCTACCTTGGGAGGAAGATATAAGTAGGAAAGACCTTCTTGTAATATGGATTTAAAAGTTAGAGAGAAGACATGAAGATATTGACCTTGCAATGATGTGATTGAGAGAAGTCACGTTGAAAAATAGTGACAAGTTTAATGAGAACCATGACATGAAACTCTAAAAGCAATCATATTTAGATGATATATAAGACTTGAATGAAGTGGAGCTTGCTTGATGTACATTGCTCTTGATAGTCATGTAGGACTTGGTGCATGAACCTCTTAGATGTGTGAATAAAGTGGATGCTAAAAGACTATGATTGAACCTTGGTGCATGGAGGATAAGAGGGGGTTGTTTTTTATGTGTAAAAGCACGAATTTTGGGGCTAATAAAGGACGTGGCTAGCAATGGAAGGAAAATAGGAAAACATGATGCAAAAATTTGGCACATATCTTAGACCTAGGCGATAAGAAAGTGCAAATAGAAAATTCATGGTGAGAAGGGGTTGATTTTGCTTGAAAACAAGGAGAATACATGGCATAAAGGATACACACCAAGATTATGAAGTAGTGTAGGGTTGTTTTAATGCTTAATAGGGTTGATTTCTAAGAGGAAGAAAAAAATTTAACTATCTTCAAAGAGGGCTAAATTGTTATGATTAAGAGTAGGCTTGAACTATTCTAACATAGATGTACATTGTTGTCCTGAATCAAGAGATGTAGGGATAATTTGATGCATATATCAAGGTAGCTTTGAATCTTTATGTTAGATAATCTATGATAAATATAAAGGACTAAATTGACTTAAATCATGCCTAAACTAATACAAATAAGAGTAGGGTTGTTCATAGACAAGTTCTTGAGCCATAAATGTACACGAGATTTCTATAGACACTATGAGCTATTCATAATCAAAGAGGGATGATCATAGCTTGGTTTACTATTTATAAGCCTTTAAAAACAAAACATATGCTTATTTTTGTTAGATATATACTCTTCTATGGATTGGAAGAATGTCATATGCATGCTTTCAATGTATTTCTCTATTGTAGTGAATTAAAACCCTCTTCTCTTCTCTTGTTCAAATTGTGCAATCTATCTCTTTCTACATAAAGCTCTCATATTCTGAGATCCGATGTCATCTTGGCCATACATAGAAAGTCTCTTAACAATAGTGTAAAATACGAAGATTGTATATTTTTTGAAAATATTGAAAAAGGTGATGCATAAGAAGTTTGCAGGTGGAATATTCAAATTAAGGCTAGATCTTATTTTCTTCACTATAGTTTACGTTACTAAATAGTAAGGGACAAGCTCACTCTCATGCATATTGTAATATCTCTCTAAATTAAAATTTAGAAAATTTAAATATTATTCTATGTATATCATATCCATTTGCTTATATTAAAGAGCTAAAGCTATAAAAATGGATGACCAAACTTGAGAGAGAGAGAGAGAGAGAGAGAGAGAGAGAGAGAGAGCACTAGTTGAAGCTACTTGTTTGAGAAACCCTATGTGTAAAATGAATAAAAAAGTCTCATTCTTATATGCACAAATTTTTAATTCAAGCTTATGTCTCTACCTTCTTGTTTCCACCATATCTTGCTGTGTGTGTGTGTGTGTGTGTGTGTGTGCACGCGCTCGCGTGCATGTGCGTGTGCATGTGCATGTGTGTGTATGTGTGCATTGCGTGTGTGTGTGCGGTGCATGTGCATTGTGTGCGTGCGTGCGTGCATGTGCATGTGCGTGTGCGTGTGCGTGTGAGTGTGAGTGTGCGTGCGTGCATGCGCGTGCGCACGCACGCGCGCGCGCGTGTGTGTGTGATCAAGGAGAAGCTTCTCTTTCTCCCATTCTCATCTTCATCCTCTTCTTGTCCATATGGTGTCCTATGTATTTTACCTTCATTGCATACCATGTGGTGTGTATTTGACCTCCATTGCTCGTTTGAGTGAGGTAAGAGTGTGAGAGAGTGGGGGAGCAAGAGAGAAAAGCTTGTTCTTCTCCTTTTCTATTCATCATCATCTTCATAGTGAAGAGAGAAGTGGATCAATGGCGAAGGAGCATTCATTGGATCATGAGGCCCATCAATCTCTCTTTTGGTCATGGACTACTGAAAAAAAAAAGTGAGTCTACTCTAAAGTCTTATTTTGCTTCATTGCTTTCATAGGATTGAGAGCAGACATCATAAATGGTTTGAAGCTAGAGTATGAGCTCGCTATGTGAGGGATAGCATAAAACCACAAAAGAAGAAAAGATCTTGAAATAATAAGGGTCAATCCAAAGTTGTATTTGTTATGAGAAAGGCTAATGCTTTTGGTTCTATAGTTTTGACTAAGGATTAAATCTTATCTTGAGTGGTTGTTTGTTGCCCATGTGCATTCAAAAGCATTGATGAGTTGCATGATCAAGTATGGGAAGTTCCATGCTAAAATCATATCAACTATTACAAAAACTTTATTTCAAAAAGTCATTTTCAATTATCTTTGCTTATAGAAATTGTGTGTACAACATTTATATAGCAAATTTTAATAGTAATTTGAGTCTTAAAGTAGTGGATTGGGTTGAAGACTTGAAATTGCATGTAATCATGATCACCTCAAATGTTGCTCCACATCATCTTGACTTCTAATTTTTGACCTAAAGCTTTTGTATTTTGACCTTTACCTTGATTGAACCCATGACCTCAACCAGATCAATTTCACTCAATGTAAACTAACACCACCTCCAATTAAGGTGATTAATACCACCCTAATACATGAAAACAGAGGGAAGAGAGGTGAAGAAACCAAGAGAGACTTGAGCACATAGGAAGATAGGGCTGAAATCTTCTTCTTCTTCTTTCTTCTTCTTCCACACAAAAGAACTAAGTCTAGAATAGGATAAGAGACTACTATGAAAGTATCACAATGTATGTACATGCGGTCTAAGTGTGAACCTACTAAGGAAAGAAGAGGTGGAATAATGAATGTGCCATAACCAAGAATGGACTACACGGGTGTAGTCCAACTATAGAATCATTGGTATTTCTTCATATTAGCCACCTAACATGTCATTGAATAGAATCCTACCACATCACTAAGGTGAAAAAGTGGATACCATCTCATTTAGAGGTTGATATCTCAACACTCCCTCCCCCTCGAGCTTAACATAAGCTTATAAACTTCAAGCATAGTCTTGAAGCATTGAAGCTTTTCAACTCCCAAGGCTTTGGTGAAAATATTAGCAGCTTGATCCTTATCCTTTGTGTTAACATAAAACAAGTCAATATTGTCTACCAGAATCCACTCTCGAATGAAATGGTAATAGATCTCTACGTATTTGGTATGAGCATGATATGCTAGGTTCCCAACCAATTGAATGCTACTAAGGTTATCATAGTAGATAAGAATCTTCTTGTCCACATGTATCCCCAAATCACCAATTAGCTTGCATAGCCAAGCTATCTCACATGCTATAGTTGCAACACCTCTGTACTCTGCCTTTGTACTAGACATGACAATTGTCGATTGTTTCTTGCTGCTCCAAGTAATAGTAGCGATACCAAAGAAAAATATAAAACCACAAGTAGACCTCTTGTTTGAAATACTACGAGCTCAATCTGCATATGTGTAACCATGCAAATACAATGGTACGCATGCACCATAGAATAAGGCATAATCCAATGTAGACTTGACATAGCGCAATGTGCATCGGAGTACATCCAAATGTGACTTTCATGGAAGCAACATAAATCGACTCTCCAAACCAACTATGTAGTTTAGCTCTGGACTAGTGATCATGAAATAGATAAGGCTATCCAAAATCTTTTGATATATAGTGACATCTTCAATCAACTCACCCTTATGTGCAATAAGCTTAGCATTAACATCTAAAGGTATAGAAATAGGCTTGCAACCAACCATACTATACTTCTTCAACATATCCAACACATAGTATCTTTGTGATAACCATATACCCTCTGGAGTCCCAATTACCTCTATGTCAAGAAAATAGCATAGCTCTCCCAAATTCTTCATCTCAAATTGAGTCTTGAGGAGACCCTTCACATTGTCAATCTTTGTCTCACTATCATCCACAATGATCAAATCATCCACATATATAATAATGACCACAATACCTGCATCACTCTAACATACATAGAGTGAGTGATCAACCTCTACTCTGTGAAATCCAATGCTAACAATGTATTTTGCACTCTTATTATGCCATACTGTGGGTGCTTGCTTCAGCCCATACGAGGCCTTATGAAGCCTGCATACATAATCTGGCCATTTCTCATCCACATAACTAGGTGGCTGCTCCACATAAACTTCCTCTTGCAACTCCCCTAGCAAGAAGACATTTTTAACATCCATTTGATGCATGATCCGATCCTTTGATGTAGTCACTACTATGATATCCCTTACAATGGCCATTTTAGTACAACTGGAGTAAGATTCTCCCTCATAATCAATACCATGAGTGTGAACATATCCTATGGCAACCTGTTGTTGCTTATAGCACTTAATAGATCCATCTAGCTTATTCTTAACCTTGTAAATCCATTTGCATACATTATTTTTCTTGTCTTTAGGTAAAGGCACCAACTCCTATGTCGTCCAATACTTGTTACCCAGTGCATCTTCAAAATAAGTAGGTTTCACATCCTACAAAACCTTAGCCATGTATGCATAGTGATGAGCTGCATATCTATCATATGTTAATCGTTATGTCAGCTTTCGTACTCTACTTGACCTGCATGGACCTAGATCACTACCAAGTTCATATGTCAATCGCTATGTTGGCTTTCTTACTCTACTTGACCTGCATGGACTTGGATCACTACCAAGTGCTTTAGTATCCTCTTGTGCCTTCTGCACACCAAGTGTTTTAATAGATGGAATCCCAAGCTCTGCTCAGAGCCATTTGAATCAACATTAATATGAGAGAAATCTGATGATACAATTTTCATAATAGGTGAGTCCCCAACTTTATCTTTACCTTTTCTTGACAATTGTGATATACTTGGTGGAGTAACTTGTGCCCTCAATCTACTACTCCTAAGTCTATCAATAGAACCATGACTAAGAGACTCTTGTGGTCCATTCAATGTATGTAATTGTTGACCACATCTATGATCTCATGCTCATCAATACTAACTACATTCTGCACATTACTATACTAGCTACTCATTTCATAAAAAACGACACCCTTGCTAACTCTTAGCTCACACGTAACATGGTTATAATATTTATATTCCTTCTCCTTAGGAGAATTTTCCACACACATATATTTTTTTGATTTTAGATCCACTTTACTGATGTGCAACTCATTAGGAATATGCACATAAGAAATATATCCAAATACTTTTAGATAGGATAGATTTGGCTTTCTACTTGTAAACTTCTCTTTAGGTATCATACCATGTGCATCAACAGTGGATGTCATATTCATAATGTATGCAATAGTGGGTAGCAATTACTTCAATCCAATAGTAATGATGCAAGTTTCTTTCTGACATCAATGCATGAGTCACCTCTGCAATGTGCATATTTTTGTGCTCAACAACTCCATTTTTCTATAGAGCATATCTACATGTATACTGCCTTTGTATATTTTTTGGATCAACAACTCCATTTTGCTATAGAGCATATCTACATGTATACTGCCTTTGTATATTTTTTCGCTCAACAACTCCATTTTGCTATAGAGCATATCTACATGTATACTGCCTTTGTATACCATTTTTTGGAAGAAATCAAAAAAATCATTAGAGAGATATTCTTCCTCTTCATCCAACCTTAGGCATTTAATATGCAACCTTGTCTCCTTCTCAACCAAAGCATTAAAGCTTTTAATGTGAGTAAACACCTCACTTTTCTCATGCATAAAATAAACCCATACTTTGTGACTATGATTATCTGTGAAGAAAACGTAATACTTGCAACTATTCAAAGCTGCAATTTTTGTAGGACCCTAGATATCAGAATGTATCAATTCAAGTGGCTTCTTGCATACATGCTTTTCATGTGAAAACACATGCCTTGCTTGCTTTTCAAATTGACATGCTTAACTTTATGCATCTCATTAGCTCTAAACTTGGGCAAACCATCCATAATCAGTTTTGAATGCATGTGTTTTAGTCATTGCACATTCACATGACCAATTCTCTTACTCCAAATTTCAATATCGGTCACGATACCTAAACCTTATGCAAATATGGTAGCATCTATTTTAGGTAGATTTACATTAAGAGTAAACAATCTACGAACGCATTTTCCTTTTGTAATCAACCTTCAATAATTTTTAGGATTTTCTATGTAACAACCATCATATGTGAACTGTACTTGCAATTCCTGTCATTCAAGTGCTTAGTCCTAGCATCCTATATACTCAAAGGAACATTTTCAACATGAGTAATGGGGAGAGTTGTATCATCCCCTGTCTCCACATAGCCCGGAGACTCTAGATTGCATGTGTCTCTAAATCACTCTCTATGAGAAGTCATGTGGTTAGAGGTGCCTAAGTCTACATACCATACATCATTCTTTGATGAACCATCAACACTCATAGTATTCATTGAGTACTTCATAATAAACAACTTTTCACTTTTGTCATCATTGTTTTGGCTATGGATATGTCATTACCTTGTTGCTTTTTTCCATTTCTAAATTTAGTATTTTTAAAAGTAATTTTTAGAAATGTGGCCTTTCTAATGATAATGCAATCACTCTCTGCTATCACCATAATTTTGTTGCCTATTAGAATATACACTTTGGTCTCTTTGACTCCCTCTTCCTCAAGACTATCCTCCTCTATTTTGTTGTGCATCATACCTTTGACCACGACCAGCACTTTGGCCTCTGCTATGACCTCTATTTCTACTAGTAGAGTAAAACACCTATTCAGACTTGTTATTACTATGAGAAGAGGAGGAATCTAAGCCAAGGTTTTCCTTCACAAGTATCAACATAGAAATCAAGTGTACAATATCAAGGATATCATTTCTCATATTCATAAATTACCTGAAGCTTTGTATTCATCTCCAAGTCCATCTAAGCATGCATGCATAACATTATCATCATTAGCTATCACAATGATAGATCCAAGAGATTTCACAATACTCGTAATCTCAAGATATAATCATTAATGGTTGGATAGGTTTTCTCTTTTCACTTGGTTGAGCTGCAACTTTCTAGCATTTTATGTTTACTTCGAATAGCCTTGCCAGATTCTTCCATGCAATAGCGAGGATATCAAATTCCTGTAAATATCCCATCATGCTATTTGTGACATTGACAAACAAGAAATACATGACTTTACTCTATATCTACTCCTAATCTTACCTAGCATTTACCTATTCTATTGTAATATTTCACACAAGAACTTTGGGTGCTACTGCCATGTCTCATTCAATGTAATTCAAAACACCTTTGTTCTTCAAGAAATTTATCATCCTGAACTTTCATGTATGATAATTTTTTTAATCAAGCTTCTTGTTCTTACAATCTAGTTGAAGTTGTCAAACATCTTGACAAAACAAACAACCTTGCAAAACGTTATAAACACCTGAAACCTTACAGATTCAAAATTTGTAACCTATACACCTATAAACGACAGACACGGTTGAAATTACAGTATGCCCAAAAATTGTTGTCATGACTACTTTAGGTCTAGAACAAGGCTAAAATGACCTCAGATGCTAAAAATCACAACAAAAAAGTCCTTAAGGGTGAATTTTTTTTTTCTACTCACCAAGTTTCATTACAATAAAAAACTATAGCCTTGCGAGTCTCAAGAGCCTCTTGCGGCTATAACCTAAGGAAAATTAAACAAGATGGAAGAACTTCTTCCATGTTTCTTACTTACTTACTTTTGTGCTCCAACGCCTTCATCTCAACATTCAATTGAGCTTGTTGCATCTGTGGGATGGCTTTGATACTATGAAAATAGACGAGAGGGCAGACATGCAAAGAAACCAAGAGCACACACACAAAAGCAATGGAGACTAGAGCACATAGAGAGGTAGGGATGCAATCTTCTTCGTTTTTTTTTTCTTCCGCACAAAAGAACTAAGTCTACAATAGGATAAGAGACTAATATGAAAGTACCATAACGTACATACACGTAATCACTAAGTGTGAATGTGTTAAAGAAAGAAGAGGTGGCACAATGAATATGTCATGACGACTAAGAATGGACTACTTGGGTATAGTCTAGTTGTAGGATCATTATTGTATCCTCATGTCAATCATCTAATGTGCTAGTGAATAATATCCTACCAAATCATCAATGCACATAGTGGATGCCAACTCATGTAGAGCTCGATATCTCAATGATATATCCATCTTGATTAGGCATATCTTCATTGTATTCCATAATCTCTACTCAAGGTGAACAATACCTTGACTAGATCACCTCTACTTATTTTGATAATCTTGATCAAGGTGATCATCACATCCAATGGCTCAAAAACATTTAAGAAGATGATCATCTTGACTAGAATCCATCATCAATATAATATCCCATCACATTGATTGCATTCCAATCACTTGAACTAATCATAGGCTACCATCTCTATTAGAATATAATCACCTTGATCAAGCCGATTATCATCTTGAGTAAACTTGAGGTGATCAATAGTTAGCTTGCCTAAAGTATAAAGGTTGGGACAAACCCATTCAAGGTTCACCTTGATTAGATCACCACGATCAAGGTGAATACATTGCAACTCCACTCAAGGTGATCATCACCTTGACCACATTCTTGGGAAGAAAAAATGGATGGAGCTAGTGGGGTGATATATATATCAATAGTTTTAGCAAATCCTAAAGAGACCTTACTCACGCTACTATTGAGAAAGCTTCCACATAATTTTTTGGGTATCCATGCTAAAGGGGTCATGGACACCATCTATTGAATGGCTTATTTGTAAATATCATCCACACCATAAGAGAGAAATCTAAGATCTTGATGATAACTAGATAGACAAGTAACTAGAGAAGTACATATCAAAACTTGCCATTGTGTGGCATAGTTCAAGTAAGTCATGATGCTAATAACATTCAAGTTTCAACCAAAAGGTGTAAGCCTTCACATACTATCTAAAAGATAAGCATAGGATATGGTTTAGGAAATGGGATACTATTGACCTTCTCAAAGACCTGTTTGTTAGAGACTTTGAGAAGCTTGCTAAGCAAATGGCTAGTACTCAAGCTAATGAATGTAAGATAGAGAGAAAAGAGAGAGAAAATGGGTCTATACAAGATTATGTGACTAGCATTTGCAATCTCTATAAGAGAATCCCCCCTGCCAAGTGACCAACTTTAAAAGATGTCTCGTGTATCCATTGTAGAGGCAACCATTTGCCATCTAAACATCCTAAGCCAAGAAGTACCATCTACTTGGCATACCTTTGAAATCTTAAGCGAGAGTTGAGTAAATCATGAGAGATATGGTCATGATGCAACAATGTGCCCACTCTTAGATCATGCTTGTATTCCAATCTATATATTTGATATTCCTTATCAAGCCCACCAACAACTGCTACCTTATACTCGAGGAGCACCATTGGCTCTACCTCCTCCAAACTAGCAAAAGACCCATGGTGCCTAGGGGAGAAATGAATCTTTTGGGGACCATTAGACTGTCTTGCCCAATAATTACTCAATTGCCAAGTGATATTTCTATCCCCTATGTGGGGATCCCTAGACCATCTCACCCAAAAATTACTCACCGACCAAGTGATATTCGTATCTACTATGTGGAGGAATGACTAGAAGATAAGCCACACATAAATGAATACCCCTTTTATAGTGAAGAGGAAAATGCAATTCTTATGGAATATACATCAATTTGAGTGATGGTCTTTGGGTAAGAAAGAGGCCAATTTGAGTGAGGGTGGTCCTTGGGCCAAGAAAGAGGCCATGCTATAATGAAACAAAGAGAGGACATCCCTTGTTACCATAGTAGTCAACCCCAACATATATCATCTTGATGTACCAAGAAGCAAGATTTAAAACAAGGATAATAAACTAGAGCAAAGAAGCCTTGAATGAACTATTGCACATATATTTTACAAATCCTTAAGAGGAAAAGCTTTGATAAGGCAATTGTTAATTGCAAATTTTGAAGAAGGAACAAGTTTACCAAATGTGTAATGTGCAAAAAATATTTTGAAAGAATTAATCCTTTTAGGCTACATTAGTTTAATTTAGGCATGACCATCTACAATATGTAGCTACAATATATTTGGATTACTTCACAACTTTATTTGAGAGTTAGAATCACTCATATGCAAATTTGTAATACCTCCCCGAGTTAGATAGAAAGCCCCCTCGTAGCTAGATGAGATTGTGGGCACTAAGCCTCTGTTTACCAATGATAGGATTGCTGCAATTAACCTAAGATGTATACTAAAATTCAAAAAAGGACTAGACATGGGCATATGATATATCAATGTACTAGCATCAATAGTACACATCATGAGTGCATATAGAACACTTGAATCATAACTAGAAGCAATGGGCACATAAAATCCCTATTAAAAGAGGTTCAACCCTACTGTATACAGTAGTGAATACACTATCAAACCAAGCTATTTTAGTACCAAAATCAACTCCAAATCCAACTCATAACATGGGCATAGCATTCCCAAACATGTAGACATCACTTCAACATAACTAGGAGGCATCATAAGACCAACAAAGATGACCATAGAAGCATCAAATAGAGGGCTACCTTGTATCTCTAGCTAGCAAACCTGAGCCAAAATAGAGTGAATGAAGTGGTTAAATCAGTCCAAAATCAACTCCAAGCAATGACATAGCATCCTCGAATATATAAGCATCAACTAGGCATAATCGAGCATCATCCAACCAATGGCAATGAGTGTAGACATCAAAGATAAGTGCTATCTTGTTTTATGACTACTATAACAATCCAAAACTAAAGCTTATCTCTCAAATGGAATGCCAAGAGTGGAAAGATCAATGCCAAAGCATCAAAACCAAGTGTATAAGTGCTTGTATAGCTACCCAATGAAGAAGATATGCTATAGGAGATGAAAAATGTGAGTTGTTGCTAAAAAAGGGCCAGTTCCACACAACATGATGCTGCACCAATAAGGTGAGGGCTATGGGGGCTGCTCCAACTTACTCGAGAAGGCTCCCAAGAAGAATGCAACTGATAGGAAGCTCGAACGGAGTGGCTATGGTTGCCAACAAAGAGTTGACTACTGTAGGTATTCGAATGGAAGTTGAGAGTGCACTGAACCAATCTCAAGCTTGGGAAGAAGAAGGCTTTGATACCATTTGAAGGGAGGTGACCTTGAAGTGGAAGCACGAGTAGGAGCAAGAGGTATGGTGGAAGGAGCAAGAGCAAGAGAGAGAGACACAATGTGGGAACTCCAACAGTCACAATGTGTGACCGGCCTTCCCTTTATTCAAATGTCACTAAAAGAATAAAGAATGAAGTGACAATGATGGGGGCCCTCCACCTATAGTGTGTAGGTATGGGTACTGTCACAATGTAGGAATACACGAGCGGCTAGGCGGAGACGCCTTTACCCCCAACACATTCTTGTGTGATTGATTGATTGATTGAGAGAGAGAGAGAGAGAGAGAGAGAGAGAGAGAGAGAGAGAGAGAGAGAGAGAGAGAGAGAGAGAGAGAGAGAGAGAGAGAGAGAGAGAGAGAGAGAGAGAGAGAGAGAGAGAGAGAGAGAGAGAGAGAGAGAGAGAGAATGTATGTATGTGTTGATGCACAAGTACGCTTAACAATATGACAAGTGTAGAGCTCCTATTGTTTTGAGAGTTCAACCATTCCATGATGCAAATTGGCTCTCATCTAGTCACTCACCTCTCTCCTCATAACCCATGGATACTCTCACAATTAATAACAATAAGAAATATTTTATAAGATTGTAGTAGACACACCTCAAGCTTTCTCATTGTTGTAGTCTCTTGAAAGCAGAGGGGAGTCTCACGATCCTTATGTCATTGCCTCATTTAGCAAGCTCTTGATCCAACCAGAGAATGCACTACTAGCCTCAAGTCACCATCACGGCAAGGATGTAGAGACAAGAAAAGAGTAGAGAACCTACCAAGTGCTTCACACCATGTCCCTATGCTCTCATTATAGCACCCTCTCCCTCACACACACACACACACTCTCTATCTCTCTCAATAGCACATGAGAGCTCCAAGTAGAAGTAGATAGAAACTTAGAGAAAGAAAGCTCATTCAAAAGTTGGCTCGCACTTGACTTGTTCCATTCTCTTCTCTCCTTTTTATACATGCTTTTGAGGGTTTTTACCCCTTTTTGGTCACTTCGGCACTCAGCCCACTCAAGTGGAACTAGATTTTTCAATACAAGTGTCTAGGAGCTAAATGGAGCACTATTGAGGAATTGTGGATGTGGTGCGTGATTTGGAGAAAGTCAAGGGTGATTTAATGTGATAGGTGGGGCATTGAGGTGCAAGCACAAATTGTGGATAATGCAAGGATATTGATGCTAAGGTATCTCTTGGATTTCTTTTCCTAGTGCTCTCCCTAAGGGGTATGCCTATGTCACTAGTGTTGTGGCTAGTGCCTATGTTGATAGGTTGAGTTCCAAGTACCAAATGTTCCCCCACACTTAAGGACCCAATTGGTGAGAGGGAAGGTACAGTGCAATCCTCAAGGAGACATGTCTATTGAGTGGCCCAAGATGTCCTGCCTTGATGAGCCATGAGTATGTGTTGTGTAGAAAGGGCCAAGGGTTGGATGTAGAGTATGTTGGTTGAGCCGCCAAACATATCTAGCTTGAGGACTCCTAGGTATAGTAATCATGAAATGTGTCTAGCTAAACTGGAACCCTTCTTGTTTTTTGTTTAGGTGGTATGATTTTTATTACTCAAGAAGTGGTTGGAGTATTCATTAGGAAACCCTTACTAAGTAGGTAAGCCTTCATTGATAACCTTAGAGTAAGTGGAGAATCTGGGTAGGATGGATGAGTACACTTGGTTAATTTGTTCTCCACCATGCCTTCTAGGATACTTATGTAGTAAGAAGGTAGGAGTAGGACACAAAGATACAATCAAACCATATCCATCCTTTTTATTCTAGTATTCATATCAAAGAAGAGGGGTGGGGCCCCATTTTCATGTAGGGGGTGTGGTTGCTACAACAATATCACTAGTAGCCATAATGTAATTGCATGCGATGCATCAAGAAAATTATAGAATCTCCTTATAAATTCACTAAATGAGGGAATCGGGGTCCCTAGGTTGGAACATGTATGTCTTCTTATACTCAAGGGCCTAGACATAAGGTTCTTAGAAAAATTGTACTTGCCATACTCTTTTTCACAATACTTGTACTGCTTGCAAGGATAGGGATAGTACATAGGATTGGATAGTTGAGCCTCATGTACATAACAATAAGAATTTGCAAGCAATCTTTCCATTTTCTAAAATAGGATAGTGCCATATTGGCTACCCTAGAAATGCTTCTTTAGGCCTTTCTTCAATATAAGGACAACTCCTTCAAGTACCTATAATCTTGCAACTTTTGCGGAGGTGTTCCACATCCTGCTAGGCTAGCCATCATTGAGCTATTCTTTCCCCTATCTTAATGAGTAGATTCGTTGTTCTCAAGAGGAGGCGGTTTTTGAAATTAGAGTCCATATATACTTGAAAATCAAACATGACTACAATACATTTTTCTTGCCTTTCTTTATACATGTCCATAGGTCCCTTTAGGCTCCCCTTAGTTTTCTATCAATTGTATGTTTAAATAGACTTTCACACTACTTTCTATGGTTGGGATCTCCACACTCTCAATATCCTCTCATAGGCTTCTTATTACTCTAGGGTGGCTTCTAAGTCCTATTGTGAATTTGACTCTTCATCACATGTTCCTTTTGGTAGAGCACCATAGCCTAAAAGATCATCCAAATACTCTAAAGGAATCATTATTGATGGTAGTTTCCATGCTTCCTCTATTGATAGTTGATGCTTACTTATGATGAAGATGTAAACATCCAAAACACTATATCCTTCAATTTACAATTATGATAGCTCACATGATAGAGATGGGCCACCAGTCCATCTTTGATAGGCTAAATAGGTCATCAATTTGAATTTTCCTCTGAGATCAATCTTTTTTAAGGCTATAATGGCAACTCTCAATTGGACCTTTAGCTCTTTAACTTGATCTATCTAGGATTTTATTGTAGTGATTATTGCATCATGGTTTCTTTGCTAGGTAGAGATGGCATGCTTGCACACAGCTATCTATCTACTCTTTATATTGACTTTCTCACAAGAGGGCACTATCGAAATCAGTAGAGTCATGCATTGTACCATGTCTAAGTGAGCTTATTTAGCTTCCCTTGCCATTTTGACTATTTTCTCTATAAGGTTTGGTCTCTAGGGTGGTTTGTAGGCTTGTGAAGATTACTTGTAGCTATACATGAGCTTGTTGAACATCCGCAAGTTCTCTAGTTAGATCTACCACCTTGTTCCTTTCTTGCTCCATCTACACTCTAGTTTCTCCCAATTGGATTCTAGCTTTTTCACCTTCCTTCTACACTTATTTCATCCCTTGGATCTATATTTTCAACTCTTCTAGTTCCTCGTTTTTGCTATCTAATCTATTGTGGAGGTATTATTGCTATAGTGTCATTGACTTCAACTTTTCTTGGTTTTTCCACAATTTTTTCCAACCTATCTTATACTTCCATGTTGCCTTTAAGTACCCAAGCCTTGTCCTTCTTCAAATCTTTACACAACTGTTCTAATGCTGGTGGGTTTCCCACTATGTATATAAATTGACCACCTTGTTCATGAGAGCCAACTATGGAATTATCTAGTTTTTTCCTATCCTTTTTAGAGGCATCCTGCAAATCTCCCTCTCTTTAGCTCTGAGAGTTTTGTTTTCATGACTTGGAGGGAAATTAGCATTAGTTGTAGTTCTTGTTATCTTTCACTGACTTTATCCTTCCCTTTGCTAGAAGTTTTACCTCTCTCAACTTAGAATCATATTGAAATCTTGATTTTGATATCTAATCCTTGAAATACTCCCACACCTACAACTTGATGCATTGTGCCTCACGTTGCTACCATCATAACTACTTCCCTTGAACTATAGCCTGATAAGATTCTAGATGTAAAAGAGAAATCTCTAAAAAATAGAACCATTAGAGAGTATCTTATCTATTGGAAAGACTATCCTAAGGAGGATGCCACATGGATAAAAGAGGCAACTCTAGAAAAATAGTTTCCCTAGTTCTTTTTGAGATGAGGACATCTTGATTCCTCTAAGGAGGAGAGGATGTAATATTCCCGCCACAATGCTTCATATCAAGAAATGAATTCCGGCTTGAGGTGTTTTAAAATTTACTGGTCAAGCTATCATATAAGTGACCACATGTTTTAAAAAATAGCTAAAACCTAATGAGAATGAAACAAGGCAATGTGAAGAAGTTTGGAACAAATGGTGATGGTGATCGAAACTGACTAGGCATTACAATTTGCTGGTCATAAAAAATATGATCTTGATTTTCCACATAAGCTTTCAGAAGACTAACGTGAAATACATTGTGGACTTTCACATGATTAGGATGTTGCAATTTTTAGGCATTAGCTCCTAGGCATTTGAGAACCTTGTATAGTCCACAATACCTTGGACTCAACTTTTTGAACTTTCCTAATGATAGAGAACTCTTCTTTGGGCATACATGGATCAAAACCATGTCTCTCTCTTAGAAAATACGCTCTTGCCATCCTAGATGAGCATAAGCTTTCTGGTAGTCTTTGGTAGCTTGCAAGTCTTGTCTGATAGTTTTGACATGATCATCCATGTCTTCTATCATTTTCTTAGAAGTTTCAACCGTTAGGGTTGGATCAGAGAAATTTAGTGGCATCAAACAATCTTTCTCATACAATGCTTGAAATGGAGTCATTTGAATACTTTGGTGATACAACGCATTGTAGGAAAATTCTACCAAGGGAAAATAATGTATCCACCTTGTCAATTCTCTAGAACAATAAGCTCTGAGTATATCTTCAATGACTTGATTAACCCACTCTGTTTGACCATCAGTTTGGGGATGGTAAGCTGTGCTAAAGCAAAACTAGGTTCCAATTGCTTCAAATAGGCTTCTCCAGAAATGCGACATAAACAGAGAGTTGTGGTCACTAATGATCCGTTTAGGAAATCCATAAAACCTAAAGATTTATTTCACAAACAACTGTGCAATATCTGAAACTTTGTAGTTGGTCTTGACGGGGATAAGATCTGGGATAAGATGAGCGACCTTTGTCAGCATATCCACAATCACTATGATTGAATTATACCCTCCTTGAATAGAAGATAAGCTAACTACGAAATCCATACTAATGAACTCCCATTTCATCTATGGAATGTCAAGTGGTTGGAGCTTGCCTAGCATTTTGGCATGCTCTGCTTTCACCCACTAGCAACTTAGGCATTCAGTAACATATCTAAGTACATTATGCTTCAATCTTTCCTAGTGGTAACTTTTCCTAACTGTATTAAGAGTTTTTGCATAGCGATGGTGTCTTGAGAACGGGGAGTCATGGGCTTTCCATATAATATATTCTTTTTTAGTACTTGAATTAGGGGAATGCAGAGATTTGTCTTGAAATAGACAAGTCCATCATCCACAGTGAAATTTTGGTATTCGACTCTAAGCTTAGGATCAGTATTAACTAGGATTTCTCTAAGCATTAGATGATACTTAGGATCCTTGTCTGCCTCTTCTTTGGCTAGCTCAATGACTGGATTGCTAGGCATCGATATCATGGTAGCTAAAGTCTCTCCTTTGGATGGCTCTTTCATGATAAGTGCATTCAGAAAATCTTTACGACTTAATGCATCAACAATCACATTCTCTTTTCTAGGTCCGAACTTGATTTCAAAATCAAATTCTTGCAAGACTTCAATCCATTGATGTTGCCTCATGTCAAGGTTTGGTTGAGTAAAGATCCATTTGAGACTTTTGTGGCTAGTGACCGAAGTAAACTTGCTTCCAAGTAGATAGTATCACCACAATTTGAGAGCATGGATCATAGCTAATAGCTCGAGATCATGGGTGGCGTAATTCTTCTCATGGATTTTCACTTTCCTTGAGGAATAGCCTATTTGATGACCTTGCTGCATAAGCACATAACCTAGTGCAAGGGAACTTGTGTCTGTACGACGTCAAACTCTTGACTTCGGTTAAAACTTAGGTCAAGTAGCTTTAAAATGGATGTTATTACCAAACTTTTCCTGAGCTGCTCAATGGGCGTCCACACAATAGTAGTTTTCTTTTTCAGCAAATTAGTGAGAGATACACCTATTAGGGCGTAATTTTTTATGAAAATTCTATACCATCAAATCAGCCCTAAAAAACTTCTCACTTTCTTTATTTTCGTTGGTGGTTGCCACTCTTGGGTCTACAGAGATTCCTTCAATAGATACTATGAATCCAAGATATTCCATCTGTCTTTTGAAAAAGGTACACTTATTTTTCTTCACATAGAGCTTGTGCATCCTCATTGTGTCCAGCACAATGCGCAATTGTAGCTCATGGTCTTCATCTCTCTTGGAGCATGTTAGGATATCATCAAAGAATAGTAGGACAAACTCATCAAGGTAAGGTCGAAAAATGTCCTGCATACACATTAATTTGTTAAATGTAGCAGGGGCATTAGTTAGACCAAAATACATTACAAGAAATTCAAAATGACCATATCTAGTATTGAAGGTAGTTTTGGGGATATCTTCTTACTTGATCCATGTTTGGTAAAATAACTAGATTAGAGATCAATCTTGGAAAAGATTTTTGCCCCTGGCACCCTATCAAGTAGCTCATCTATTCTTGGGATCAGATACTTATTCTTGATTGTTACCTAGTTTAGACCTTGGTAATCAATGCAAAGGCGGAGAGTTCCGTCCTTTTTCTTTTGAAGCAATATTGAGGCTCCCCATGGCGAATTATTGGGTCTGATGTATCCTTGATCCAGTAACTGCTTGAGTTGCTCTTTCAGCCCAATTTCTTCAAGGATAGATATTTCATACAGACTCTTAGCAATTGGAGCGACTCCTGGTTCAAGTTAGATCTCATGATCAACTTCTTTTGAAGGTGGCAATTTAGTCAGCTCTTCTGGGAAGATGTCATCATATTCCTTCAGCTAATATGGCTCTCCCTCGTCTTGATTATTATGCTCAACCTTATTTAACTTTATGAGATACACAAGTAATCCTTTTCTTAACCCTTTTAGGCTAGTTGAACCTTGGGTTTTCCTGCCTCACCTTGAGTCATCACTTTTTCCCCCTTTAGGTTTTGAAAAAGCACCTAGCCTTTTCTACGCTGAATATGTATGTCATTGGGGATTAGCTAGTCCATATCCAATAGACATTCGTAGGCCCCTAAATTCATGATCCTATATCCTATTTTAGAGATATTGATTCCTAGGGTAAATGTCACTTTGTAGGTTTGTTGAGTAGATATGATTTCTTTTCCATTAGCAAGTTCCACAAGCAACCTAGATGTAGGTATTGTGTCTATACCTAATTTCTTGGCACACTTTGGTGACATGAACGAGTGTGTGCTTCCACAGTAGTCAATCATAATTTTAAAGGACTTACCTTGATATTCTATTGGTGTTTGAATCACCGAAAACTAGGGATTTGGGCCTTTCTTATGGAGGGTGGCGTGAATTGATGCCCTCTCCATATCGTCTTCCATAGTTGGATTTTCCTCTTCTTTAAGCTCTTTAAGAATTACAACATATGCTTTTCCTTTTGCAATTGAAGCTTGGTTCTGACCTTTGTACTGTCCTTGGCGAGGAATTTGGCCAAGCTTTGGCATTGTCTCTTAAAGTGGGCCTGGCTCATTACAATGGAAACACCTAGGTACTCCTGAATTACTTCCCATAGGTATGAAGTTCCCAACTGCATTTTTTTGGCCCTCTTTCCTTGACTAGGAGGACGCTGACCTTGGGTGACTCGCTTAACATAGCCCCGTGAAGTCCCTTTGTTTTGATTCCAGAGCCTATTATTCCTTGGCTTTGACTAAATCTCCTAAACAAGAGGTGATGTGTGAATCAAAGCATCTTGCAGATCAGTTGGGCACATAGATTCAAGGCATGTGTTCAAAGGAGCATTCAATCCGTTTGAAAAAAATTAGACACTTGCTGAGCAATAGTCATGGAAGGCGCATATTTAAGTAGTGAGATAAACATTGAGTAGTATGTCTCCAAGCTCATTCCTAGTTGTCTTAAGTTAAAGTACTTGTTCATTTTTAGTGTGTGATAAGCTTGTGGCAAATATCAACCACACATAGCTTCTTTCAGCTTTTCCTAGGTAAAAGTTGTCTCAGTGCAAGTCCCTGGTCTTTACGCCATCATTTCCACCACAAGCATGCCTCATTCGTCAATTTCAACTTAGTGATCATAGCTTGATTAGCAAGGGTAGTTCTCACAATAATAAAGTAGTTCTCCATGGTCTCAATCCAAATCTCTGCCTTGGCTTCAACGTGTTTCCCCTTGCCATCGAATTTCGGTGGCTTAACCTACTTAAGGAGATACTTCTTCTCCTTAATTTTAGTCAAACTAACGATAGTTGTATTACCTTGGGTTATCATAAGTTTCATGAATTAGTTTAGTGCTTAAACTTTTCAGCTTCATTTCCACATTAACACATCTTACTAGTTTTTAAAAATAGTGAGGGGCCAAAGAGCCCAATATTTTTACAAAATTAGCTGTTGTTATCTTTTATTATCAGTAGCCATATGCTACAATTTTTACAAGGGATATTTACAAATGGCAGATATTTACAAGTAGAGATATATCATCATCGATAGGATAGGCTGGATGCTATGTACAATTTCCAAAACAAGATATCATTATATCTTTCTTTCTCAGGGATGGATATCAATTACATTCATATAGAAGAAAGTAGGCCAATTGATGTCTTTGTCTAGAAACATATATTGTGAAAATGGTAGATTTGGAAAACCATGAATATGGTAATCTCGATACTTGCGACGTCCTTGGATTATAATCCTCTTGGCTGGGATAACCTTTAGTACATTGTCATAGACATAACGGTCTAGATGTATCTGTCAACCATTGGTAATCATAAGTGGATTCCTTCTGGACAGACAAAAGATAAATGCCTCAACTACTTTTAAATTTTCCATCCATTCAAGGTGTTTCAAATTAGTTTGCATGTTGAAGAATCAATCGTCGGCCTCGATGTAACAGTAACACTCATCGAAGAACCATCTTCTTTCGTGATTCACAAGGGATGGATCGTATGGGCGATCGAGTATCCTCATCATTTTTCTTCTCCACTCATCATCCATGGGTTCAGCACAGATGTGTACATTGCTCAAAAAATAAGGAATTGGTTCCAGGCTTCATTATTCTGCCAAAGTTTATAACTTAACAATTAGTAGACTAATTATTACTTAGAAAAGTTGGTCTTAAAAACCATATTTTTAATTTCAATTATGTTGTGATACCATGTGTCACTTACTTGCCTAACAATTCCATGGCAGCACGGTTTAGTGGTCCATTAGGGAACCATCCTAGATGGCTTCGCTTGGCACTCATGAGAATGCACGAGGTCTATTGTCTAGGTTTCCCAAAGCCCACCCCATAAATGGAAGGTACCGGTCGTCCCCATGAGGATCAACTTGCAAGCTCAGGGTCCTAATTTGATACAATTGAGTTCTCGATGCATCACCTAGCTTCATCGGAGGTGTCCCATAAGGGCTTCTCGTCCGACTTAAGTGATCATAGTTACCCTTGGTTCATGGAGTACAACACCTTTTTCCAGTAACTGCTTAGGATTCAGGGAACCTTAATGGAGTTTTGGCACAATCGCCGCACCTTTTCCCTAAGATAATTTTTGATCAAGGTTTTAAGACCTAACCCTAGGTAAGTTAATGCTCAGCTCTACCTAATTTTTCCTAATTAACGTTCCATTCAATCTCTTGAGAGAAGCTCCTAGCTTACCACGACCACCCATCTGTAGGACGGCGGATCCATCTGGGATCTTGCCCACCCGCTTTCCACAAATGGTTTTCTTTAGTTTTCTAATTACCTATCACATTAAGTTATGGCATATAAAATCAACTTCGTTAATTAATCCATTATCACAAGTTCCTTTGCGTAATTTTACAGCACAACATAAATGTTGGGGGTAAAGGTGCCTTTCCTAGCCACCCGTGTATTACTACACTGAAAATACTCGCCGTTACACATTGCAAGTGGTGGGCACCCATCACCATCACTTTATTCTTTATTCTTTTAGTAACAGTTTGAATAAAGGAAGGCCCAATCACACATTGTGACTATTGGAGTTCCCATTTTGTGTCTCTCTCTTTCTTGCTCTTGCTCTTGCTCTCCCACCATAGTTCTTCTAAGCAAGCTTTGATCCTTCTCACCTTTCAATTGGTATCAGATCATGGTTGCTCGAGCATTCCGACTTGGTTCATGACTCCTTCATCTTCCTATTGATTATCTACACTCATTGGATCTCCTTCCTGGTAGCCATAGCCGACTCTCTCGAGCTCTCGTCACTCCTCGGCTTCCCGAGAACACCTTCTTGACCCCCTTTGGGCATCCTTAGGGAATTCCAACAAAGGTATTTATTCACTTACTTCAGGGTTTTATTGAAGTTCATAGGTATACTGCAGGGTTTGCAAGATCAAGAGCAGCCATAGCTCCCACCATTGGAGCTTGTTCACACCATATCTTACCTGAAGCCTTTGCAGGCTATCTTACGCTTGCACTAGGCCTTCATTGGCTCATGATTGAGTCCCTGTTTCACCTTGTATAGCCTTAGTAGGAGCAGCAAAAGTCATCAACAACTCAACATGAATTTGCGACTGTTCCTGGCAGCCCCTGGACAGCTCCTCTTCAACTTGTTGATGATCATGACATATCTCTAATCATTGTGGCACCCTTGGCAATGCTGTTTGACATGCTTTGAAGCCTTCCAAGCCTTGAACACTGATCTAAGGCCCTGTAGCACTGTTTTGAACCAATTTATAGTAGCTTACAGGCACTAAATGTCAATGCTACACTAGCAGTTGATGCCTATGCTTGTTTGGAGCTTCTTAGTTAAGTGGTTTGATGCATATTGATGAGCGACTGTTGGGGGAATGCAAGATACATGTATTGCCATGATCTTGGACTGATTTTTTAGGCTGAAAAATCACAGTTTTCAATAGTAAATCATTGTTGTACAACTAGGGGTTGAAGCCTATCACTTCATGTTTGCCTATGCCTCTTGGAATCGAGAGATGCTTTGGAGATGCACTTTGATTTATTGATCATCGGGGATAAACTTTGAGCTTGATATTGCTTCGGATCATTGGTTGAGCTTGATCTCTGCTTTGTAGCACTTGAATCTCCATCTTTTGATGTACTTATGGCCTGTACTTTGCTTATGTTTGACTAGTCTTAACATGCTTGGCCTATGCCACTACTACATGCCCGTTACATTGTCTGGAGTTGGATGCTACTGAGCCTTGCTTTGGATTGCCATTTGATTTTTTGGAGCTTACTTTGGCTATTGCTTGGCTTTCCAGAGTTACAATTTGGATGTACTTGATGTCTAGGATGCTATGTACGGATGCTACAAAGCCTATATGCTCATGAGATCTTATTGATGCTGGATCTTGGATCTTCTGGCACTGGTTCCATCATAAGCCCTTGTTGAGCTTCTTCGCTTGATATTTACGGCATTTGTGCCAGTGGGAGCATCTTTGGATGCTTGACAGACATTGAGTAGGCAGTTTATGCTACTTGAGCATTTGGATACTTGAGACTGGGATCTTCACTTGGATGTTGTATGGTTGATATGTCGTGGTCCTCACAAATGTACTTGGGCTGATTCGGGATTTGCACTCCTTGTGCATACACCTCTTTGTGTCAGGTCTTGCCAGTGTTGTGTACACTTTGACATATTACATAGGGGGTGTGTTGGCTTACTAATGGATTCATTTGACATGCTTGGGTGTTTGTTCGATGTCTGTATGACTATCACATGTTGATTTATGCCCGCGGACATGGGTTAGTCGATCCTAAGAGATGAGGCGGTCATGTGTCAAGGGTGTAATCCGTGCCGCTCATCGAAAGGGAATCAAATTTGATACTAGTTATGCTTTGACAACCAGTGGTTGACTTGGTACATTCATTTTACTTGCAGTTTGCTCTCATTATACATGACTATAATTTATTACAACAAGCAGTTATGCATGGGCTGTGACGTATTTTTCATGCTGAATCATCCTGATTTTATGTACTTTTGATGGTACTTGGTAGGTAGTATCATTAGCTATCAGCTCGTGGTCATTTTGCCTTGGTTTTGGTGGTATTTTGGCTATTTATAGTAGAAAACAACAAGTAGTTTTAAACTGTTTGCACCGTTTTGGACTACAGTATGGCATCTTCTTCCATTGACAGTGCTATCTCCAACATCACTAATCTTGATATGGTACGAATTATGCCTATTGGAAGAGCCAATTTTGGTAGGTATTTGTTCAAAAAGCACAGATAAAACCACTAAGGTTGCATGGAGAGCAATTTGAAACTATGATTGATGATGAATGGATGGAGCCGGATGAGTTATGTAAGTCCACCCTCATATTGTCTCTCACTGAATAGGTGCATTACAATGTGGTTGAGGAAGCATAGAGTTCTTGGAAACTTTGGGATAAGATCAAGAACCTCTATGATAAGAAAAGTCTATCAAGCTAGATGTATTGCTTGAAGCAACTTATGGACCTACGCATGAAGGAGAATATGACGATGTCTGCTTATTTGATCCAGCTCCATGCTATTCTCAAGAACTTGACTTCTCATGGCATTACCTTCAATGATGAGGTTACTCCATTATTTTTTCTCGAGACTTCGAGTGAGTCATGGGATGTATTCCGCAGTGCCTTATGTGCTCCTGCTACTACTTTAAACTTGCCTAATGTAGAGAGTACTCTTCTGCTGGAAGAGATCAACTATCAAAACTTGGATGCCTCTCATGCGTCGGATGTTTTGTTTGTTAGAGGCAGAGATGGTAATGGAAAGAATGATCATGGGAATGGCCATGGCAGAGACTCGTAGAAGTCTAGGTCTAAGTCACATGGTAAGTTACGCAGCAAGTCTCGTGGGAGAAATGCTAATGTGACATGTCACCATTGCGGTAAGAAGGGTCATATACACCCACAATGTCATGAGTTGCACAATGAGAAGTGCAAAGAGAAGGGGAAAAAAAAAGTATCTCCAAGCATAGCATTGTGCCTACAAAATCCAATGTGAAAATCAAGGAGATAAATGTCATGCAGACTGATGCCTTCGATGGGGATTACATACTTGTAGCTAGTTCTTGTGATGCTACGCCGTTGATAGAAGTTCACTCTATGTATGCGCAGTGTTGGATTTTAGATTCCGGTACTTCATTTCATGTTACACCATGCCGTGAGTGGTTCCACTCCTACCGCACTGTCTCTAGTTTAGTTCGCTTGGGCGATGACAAGCCACTTGCTATTGTTGGCATTGGGGATGTATGGTTGCAGTTCTCTATTGGCCGTACTTTTTTGTTACAGTATGTACGTCATGTACTTGCGCTTACACGCAATCTTACGTCTGCAATGAAACTTGATGATACCAGGTTTCATCTTTCTTTTGGGGATTCTACCAGGAAAATCACACGTGGCAGACTTATGCTTGCTAGAGGTGCCAAGGCTGGCAGCCTTTATCCTCTTGTAGTTGATGGATCCTTTGTTGATCATATATTGTCAGTGGGTTCTATCCCACATGAATCTCTTTGGCATGCCTGTTTGGGCCATATGTCCTTGAAGGGAATGAAAAATCTTTTTGGTTTTTGTAGTACTTACTGCCCCTTGACTATGCATGTTTTAATTCACATGAGCATTGTCTTTATGGCAGATAAACTAGGAATACACATAAGAAGTTTAGTAGGACATGTAGGAATACACATAAGAAGTTTAGTAGGACACACATGAGTGTGCCCTTTGCATTGGTACATTCAAATGTGTGTGGGCCCATGCCCTGTCTGGTGGTGCAAAGAATTTTGTGATATTTATTGACAATTTTTTGCATAAAATTTGGGCTTACCCTATTAAGCTTATGTCAATGTCTTGGCTATGTTTCAGAGATGGCTTGCATTGGTTGAGAACTTGAGTGGATATAGGCTGAAAAACTTTAGGACAACTGACAATGGGGGAGAATATGTGTCACATGCCTTTGAGAAGCTATGTGACGAGAGGGGTATTAAGAGTCAATTGACCCCCCCCATACCCCACCCCAATTTGGCTGAGTGAATGAATAGAACCATCCAAGAGCGTGTATACATTATGCTTAGCCATGTAGGACTACCATAGAGCTTTTGGGCTTAGGAAGTTAGTTTAGTTGTGCATATCATCAATAGATTGCCTTCCAGTGATTCGGAATTCTAGGTTACAGAGGAGGTATGGACTCGGAATGCACTGTAACGTGTCCACTTGTATCTTCAGGACATGTCTTAGCAGTCCATCGAAAAGGGTGTCTAGAAATCTCCGCCCGGCACTCCCATGAAATGTTACGGGGTTTACGATCTGGGGCTTTCCGCGTCTACCACGTAGCGGAAGTATTCCGGCCGTTTCCACTTAGGATTGGGATTTTCCTTATTGGTCATTTCCTAACGGTAACTAACGTCAGACCCAAGCGAACTACTTTACGCAGAAATGCCAGGTCCGAAGCGGATTCACGCTTCACTTGGTTCAAGGAGAATGGGAAATGAGAGGGAGCAAAGCTCAACCTCTCTGCATAAGGCATAGTCCCATTCTGTTCCCCTAAAACAACGTAAATCGGGTTTAATCATAACTCTAGGTCAACGCTTTAGTTGTTCGTGTTCTTTGACGATCTTCCTACTGTCCATCGTGAATTTGAGAAAAGTTCCCGGCCAACCAGGACCACCCATTCGTAGGACAGACCTATGGCCCATCCTCCGTACTTTCCTCGGGTTGTTTTAGTTATTTAATTACCTCACACCTTAGTTGGACATGTAACAACCAGCTTCTTTAATTAACCCGTTAGGCACCGGTTCCTTCACGTAATCTTATCACTTCACATAGAAAAACAATATCAAACAAGTTCCTTATTAATAGATTATCATATTTATGTTTGAAATACAAAGAGTCCAGCCCGTAGGCTTATCCACAATCCGCCCGAAGGCTATCCAACAATCCACAGGGATCACTAATCCAAGTTTTCGCTTGTAGACTAGTATGCGGGCCTCGAGATCCAATCCCTAGTCATGTTAGCCTCTTGTGCAGGACCCGAAAGGCGAGGGATTTAGGGCTAGAGCCCGCTGGCACCCAAGCGTCCTCCTGCTCCAAGTAGCGCTCAACAAAGAGACCTCTCACGGTGGGTTTGGTCCACTTTCCCTGTGCGGTCAACAAACCCCTTGGTTAGGGTCAGGCAAGTAGTCGAGGGTAACTGAAGTTGCCTCTTCCTTCAGGACTCCAACCTGTGATGGAACCTAGAATGGGCCGGCACTGGCTCGTGCACTAGCCGGACCTCTATCTCATGCGCTTAATAACCCCACGGCCTCGCGGCCAGGAGCGTTGATGACACATACATTGCCTTCCTAGACATCTTGCGTTTGTATTACGTTGCTTGTAGTCCACTCTTCTCTCACCCACTACTCCTCAGAGGGAGTCCCTTATACATTGCCCAATGGCACGAAGCACATACATAGGGGGTCCTCCAACGGCTGAGTGCCGCCACCCCTCTGCGCCTCTCCTACACCTTGGGGATTGGCCCCTCGGTGCGTCGCTCAACATATAAACATTTCGCATAAGATCCACTGAAGGTACCATTTAATCGTATACATGAATGTACCATTGTCCTTACTTCTCTTTCCCCTAGATCCCATGCCTAGCCTATGGCTTAGGGTGTCCTGTCTCTCACTCAACGTGGGTCAAGGTCCTAATGAAAGCAATTGATGTGCATCCAGGATTTCTGATACCTTTAAATATTTCCATGATTTATGCATAGTGTGGATGCTAAGTGCTCAAACAATTATAAAATCAATATTGTGCACATGTGAAAAACATCCTTTTAATGGTTTTCAACTACCGTTCTTATGCAGCGTTGCACGAACCTAGCACCGAGGAAACCCTCGTGCTACTAGGCTCTCATTCTATAATTATTCACCGACCTATATGGCATGCAAACAAAAACCAGCAATCTTTTCATCATTTTACTCCTCATTTGGACACATTTTAACAACTCTACCCTCCCATCGATCAAATGTTGCATTGTTGTATAGATTTATAAGGCATTTTACCATCATTTTATATGTAAAAAGCGGAAAAAGATACACTAGAACAAGAAGGTGGGGCTGAATTGAGGAAAATCCTCATGCTTCAATCCCCACAAACATTCCCAAATATTGTTCTTAATTTCCATTAATTTTCCACACCCAAAATGCATTTTTTCCCTATTTTTTGTAGTTTTTCTCTATTTTCCTTGTATTTTTCCTTATTTTCTGCATTATTTAATTATTGAAAATTCAAAATAGGTTATGGGCTATGGCCCTTAGTTCTTTCTTGCAACAAAAATGAAAATTTAGTTGGTGTTTGTATTTATTCTTTCATTTTGATGCTCAAAACCATTATTTTCCCTTGATTTTCCATATTTTACGTGGTTTAGTGTATTATTTTGGGCCACAAGATGCATGTTTTTCTGATTTTCTGGTTATGATCAACAAATACTCATGGAAAACAGCAACATAAATAATTTTTAGCCCACATGAACAACATTTTATCAATCAAAAGCCATGAAATCTCAAATTTCCTTTGAAAAAATTGAATTACCGCTTATTTGCGTGTCTCGAGTTTCATGTCCATGGCTGCAAGTCTGAAAATCAGCAGCACTTCATGCTCATGGCGATCACATGTCACCATTTCCAGCCCGTGGAGCGATCCGATCGATGTTGGACAAGCCTCCACCATTCTTTCTTCTTCCTTTCTCTTCCCGCATGAATCTGCCTTTAGAGGAGAGAGAGAGGGAGGAGAGAGAAATATTGATTTTCTCTCTCCCTCTACAGTCTGCCATTTCTCGCGTGGAACGGAGCGATACGGAGCGTGAAGATAATGTAGTTGCCTCGTGTAATCTGTTCCATGGCTTCTTCTTCAATAAAAATCTGCATTGAGAGGGGGGGCATTTTTTTCGCGACGGCTCTGCAGCACGCCGCCCCCCCTAATCATCGTTTTTTTTTTAGGGAGGGGGTGCCCCTCCCCAAAGGCACCCCTTCACTTCTCCTTTTGGCACCTCCCCAATTTTGATCGGCCTTTTGGCCCTTTTCCCGGCCTCTCAAGCATACGGTGTCCGAATCCAGTTCTGAAAATTTCTGTGAGCTCATCTCGGCATCCCACACTAACTGACAGCTCCACTGACCGGCACAGGCACATGGAAAAATTACTAAAAATCCGCAAGGGTTTCCCGGGCGTCCTTAGAGCACTTTGACGCTTAAAATCGTCCTAGGTCGAGCCGTCGCCTTCGACATTGGATATTTTTCCCTTGATATTCATAATTTTTAGCTATTTTTAAGCAATTGCCGGCACCAAAATTCCACTCTCATTGGCGACCACGGGATAGGGCGACTCAGCCCGTCGAATCCCACAATAGATCTGCACAAAACAACCAGAGAAGCATCAAGCTGATACAAAACAAATATGCGATAAAACTCAACACAACGCTCACCCCACCCCCTGACAGAACCAAGGCATGACATCCACAAGGAGTAGGCCTAGCATCATCTAATAAAAGATCAGAAGCGAGTCACTAACCAACTGCTCCAACACAACCAAACTAAAAGAATTGTCAAAGAGGTTGCCCGAAGTGGTGGTCTGAACTACCCACCAACGAAAGACAACACTACTAGGAGCTCCTACAAGGCGAGGACTCCTATAGCCTGATCAAGAAGGATTTCTTTCGATACATTTCTTCTTTTAGGGTTTTTATTTTATTAACATACTTGGGCATGTAAAAAGGAGGGAGCTGAGCGTAGTGACCTAAGGAGAACAGGGCATCGGCCTCAAGACCTGTCTCGGCACCCAAGAACCTACCAAGCCCTCGCAAGGCGACACTTAATCCTTTTCCAACGCTCACTTTTGTTTTCGCTCCAACCTTCCTTGTTTTGTTATTTTTGTTTTCCAGCAAGAAGCCACCCCTAGGAAGACAAGATATCGGCCCCGGGTCTGACTCATCCCCAGGAACCTACCAGGCCTTCGCAAGGCGATGATCAACTGGTTATACATTTTCATTCCTTTTCTTTTCTTTGATAGGGGTTAGAACCCCTTTTTACACACCTTCGTATTTATATTCATCTTTTGGGGGTGTTCAGGGTTTCTTGGCATCATCATTATTATCTTCTGGTAGGCTTCTCTAACTGCCTCACTACTAACAAGAACTCCTAGAACGGCTGCCTAGCAGGCTAGCAGAACAGGGCCACTAGGACTTCCTTCTAAAACAGGTCTTTCGATGCCTGACAATGTCTTTACAGGAGGCAATGACTACTCCGACCTCCCTCAAACATACTTAGCCTAAACGTGGGACTTCATGCCTTGGTTGCCGGTCCCCAACAAAAATATATCCCCTCGACAAGTACAAATACACATATAACAGGAAAGAAAGGTACTCATAAAGGAGAGGTATCACCTGGATTGGCCACAAGAAGCTTCCATCGCAGCAAAGGCTCCTCCAGGCTCCACCAAATTCCACGAATCACAAAACCTGTCCAGCACAACACTTAAAACAAAAAACCCAATTAAACGCACCCGCACTAGACAAGGAAATGGCCCTCTTGGCCTAATGAAATCAAACAATACTACACATAACATCCTCCTGGAAACAACTATGATAGACATCAAAGCATACCATTCCCAGGGGAACAGAGGCTCGTAGCCCTAAACTAGGTGCATTAAATTATGACCCATCCCTCCTGCGTATATCGCAAGAGGTGTTCGCATCACATGTCGTCTAATCAGTCTGTGGGTCCAAGATAATAAAGGCAGATGAGTCTCGCCTACCCTCTGCATCACCCAGATCAACCATTGTCTACCAAAGAGGGCATGTTCAGAAAGCATACCCCACAAACGACCAGGTCCTATCTCATCGTCAATAGATATATCGGGACAAGGGCCACAGTTAAATAAGAGGTCTTCTTCATACGCAAAATTAGCCAATGAATCGGCAAACTGATTCCAATCTCGTGGAATCAGCTGAAAAGACACTCTATCAAATTCGTCTAGCAGGGCTATGGCAGTATGATGGTACATGCAAAGGATGGGGTTTCGTACCATGTACGTCCCATTGAGTTGATTTAAAACCAACTGAGAGTCCCCTTTCACCAATAACTGGCGGATACCACCCTTCTTTGCAATATTCAAACCCATAATCAGGGCTTTGTATTCTGCCATATTATTGGTAAAATTCACCCCGAGATAAGCAGCTAACTTCATGACAATGCGTCGTCGGGGGTCTCGGATGACAACTCCTACACTTCCTTTTTTGCATGCACCCCTGGACGCCCCATCAAAGTACAAGGTGTATGTCCATAAAGGGTTTACATATCCCGCCATCCAAACTCTACTCGTAATTATGGTAATCGAAATTCAACATATTCAATGGGTGGACTGTAGGCTCCATCCCTCCATCATCATTGAATTCAACAGGGATGCTTGTCAAAATTTGTAGGCAGTGATGACAGAAGACCTTGATCTCCCAAATAAATGCCCCGCCTTCTTGCTCAGTCACCTTATATCCTTTGCTCCACCAAATGAGCTTTCCCTGATGATACCTCTGTTCTAAATATGGGTGTTCTAAATAAGGGATCATACGACCCATCAACCTCTATCACGATTTCCTTGCAGATATTGGATTTATTCTTTCCTATTATTGGACTAATACTATGGATAATAAATCCACCAATAACCTGCTCTTAAAGCCTTTTGTGCTGTAAGCCATCCAACAAAATGGCCGCCGCAAGCAGAATCATGGCACTCTTCCAAAATGAATGGCACCTCGTCAGGCATCACACATCGGCGATAGATGTCATCAACCCCTTGCCGATATAATGTACCTGCGATGAGGGCAAACTTTAACGCTTGCTGCTTAATTTTCCTTCTCTCAGCTTTAGACAATTCGGATCCCGCCTCTCCCGTCGATAAATAATGTGTTATTGCAGTGTACCAGGAGGGAATAGATGCCATATCTATTTTAAATAACAACTCCATGTCACTACCTTCAGCCACACAGATTCTTTCGGCTCCCCAAAGTCCACAAGACATTCCACGATGCCTTGCAACCTTGGTGGCTTACTACGGATTTCATAATCAAACTCCTGCAAAGTGATTAACCACTTCGCTAGACGATCAGGCGGTTGTAGCTTATTCATCAATAATCGAAGTCCCTCTGCCTTCGTATACTTTCTCATAGAGAATATAATGCATGAATTTCTTGGTCCCAAAGACCATCACTAGACACAACTTCTCCATGTAGGTATAATTGATCTCGGATACCCCCAGCTTCCGGCTAGCAAAAGCAATCGGGTGGTACCACTTTTCTTTCCAAATTTGGGCTAAACAATAGCTGATACTATGCATGGTGGCTGCGGAAAACATATAGAACACCTCACCTCTTTTAGGTGCTTTTAAAACGGGAGCTCTTGCTAGCTCCTGTTTCACATCCTCGAATGCTACCTTACAAGGGTCACCCCATACAAATAAACAGCTAAAGGACAATAAATTTGTAAGCGGCAACGTTCTTTCTGCCAAGGCGTTTATGAATCTACGATAATAACCAACCGAAGACAGAAAGCTATGAACTTCTTTCGGAGTGTGTAGTGGACCCATGGAAACTATAACTTTGACCTTCTCAGGGTCTGTCAATTCCTACCGAACTGACCACATGACCCAGCAATAGCCCATAAGGTACTCCAAAAACACACTTTCGTGGGTTTAGGGCGATGCAAAATTGTCTACAGCGCTCAAAGCATTTTCTTAAAATGATCAACTGCCTTCCTCTCATGGTGGCGGCCCCTAAGTCATCAATAAACACCTTCAACTCTTCAGGGGATATGTCACCGAATGTCTTATCTGCTGTTCGTTGCCACGAACCAGGCGCATTGCATAAATCAAAGGCCATCACATGGTACGCAAAAGTACCAAATACAGTAATAAAAGTTGTTTTCAACTTGTCCTCTTCTGCAATTGCCATCTGGTTATATCCTGCAAAGCAATCCATAAACGAGTATATCTCCCTACCCACTAATTGATCCAAAATCTGGTCAATAAATGGCAACGTGTAGTAGTTCTTAACTGTCTGCTTATTCAGCTCCCTAAAGTCTACACATAATCGAATTTGATTATTTTCTTTTTTTCTGATCACAACTGGCGAACACGGTTCCGTGTGTTGCACAGGAAAAATCACACCTGCTTTCCGAAGCTTCTGTAACTCTTCAAATAGCCCGTCCCTCAGTTCGAAAGGCATACGCCTTACTTTCTGTCGTACAGGACGACTGCCCTCTTTCAACGGAATTGTATGAACAGCCAGACTAGGAGGAATGCCTCTCAGCTCATCATAACTCCAGGCAAAGATATCACAGAATTCCTGAATCAAGGCCACATAGTCCTCCCTTTCTGCTGTGCTGAGAATAGAACCTAATTTGATTGGCCGCAAATCATCAGTCGTACCAAGGTCTAGCTCGATAACATCTGCATCTCTTATACGATCTTGGCCCTCTATCGGCTCGTTCAAAGTGATCTGATAGATGTCTTCCGTGGTGGATCCCTCTTTGGACTCATCACTCGATGATATCTCACTGGCAGATAAATCTTCTAATGTCTCCAATTCTGTAGAGGATAGAGGAGCTCTCTCACTCTGCGGGGACTCACGATAAGAATCAACCACCACACGTTGGGCACCTCTGCCGAATATTAGTCGACCGGCGGGTATATCTACTTGGTAGTTCGCTTGCAAGATCCAAGGTCGTCTCCGAGTAATACTTGGTAACTTGGACGGCTTGCAAAACGAATCACCCTAAAGTCCAACAGGCATTCTACATTTGCAACAGTGACATGGACCTTAGTAATGCAGCCTTCCGGCTGCCTCAAACTATCATCTGCCATTCTGAGAATTGTGGAGGTATCTTTCTGGATCGCAAGACCCAACCTTTCCATCAATTCAGAACTCATAATGTTAACAGATGATCCCGTGTCGACAATGGCATAATCTACTAATATCCCATCGACATAGGCTGCAACCCTTGGGCAATGCTTCTCAGCATGCTCGAACCAATCATCACCAACTCATGCAATACCCAAAGGTTCTACGATATACCCGCTACGTAGGATCTTTCTAAATTCATTGGATACTCTTGGGGAAAGCTTAATAAGCTGTAAAAGATTCACATCCGGCTTGACTTCGCAAAGAGAGCTCGCCAAATCGAATTCATGATAGTTCGATAGAGTTCGCTTTTCACGCCAAACCATCCGCTCTTTAGGTCGCTGAGCCGGCTTTATTGCCTCTTTTTTAACTTTCACCTTCTTCTTTGGTGATTCCTTATCGGCTTTACTTTCCACGGGCTTCAAAGGTCCCCCTTCCATGGCAGGATCCGAAACTTGCGTTCCTTTGTTGCCTTGTTTAGGGTTTCCATCGATAGGCTTATCCTTGTCGACTTCTCTACCCTTTTGACTTCTTGTAAGAACAGCTCGCAAATTAGAGGTTTCAGCATCATTAACGCGTACAGCCTCAATCAAACTAACCCCACTACCACTGGGTAGCTCCTCCACTGTAGTCTTTGGTCGTTGAAGTATTTGTTTAGGCCCCGTCTTCTCGCTGGGAATCATTTCCTTGCACACGATGATTAACAGGCCCTGGTTGCCGACTACCTCGCTGGAGGGAACTGATCTTGCTCCAGCAAGTAGCTGCTAAATGGCCGGATTTTCCACAGATGTCGCACTTAACATTTGGGCAATTTCTTGGATAGTGTTGCCCACCACACCATTTGCAGCTAAACCTCGAAGATGCACCCTCATCTGGGTATCTACTTCCTATCAAATTTTGTTGTTTTTTAAGGAAGTTGACATCAACAGCTATTTGTCGATACTGCTCTGTAATCATGTCGGTATAATGCTTCATCATGTCCTTAACCTCGCCAAGAACATTGGAAGCGCTCGACTCATAACCTTGGTCATTACCATGTCGTTCCATCGGCCTAACAATTCGATTAGGCACTGGTTGTTGAGCCACAGGCATGGTGTTAGAATTGACCGCCTGGCCTCCACCATTTGGAGCCATTTGACTGCCCGTAGGCATCGACATGCTAGGGGGAGCTGGTAATAAAGGGACATTGTGCATCATGTTCCCTCTCCCATTAGGGTTAGCCATCGCTATCCCTTGGCCACTACTGCCATTGGCCATCGCCATATTGTTTCCCAATACTAAACCCATATTCGAATTGCCTCGAGAAGCATAGGCTGCTTGTAGTCGGGATTCCACCTCTTGTGCTCGTGTAATGGCAGTATCTATATCCCCCAAGGGGACACTACTCAACTGCAATTGGATGTTAAAGTCCAAACCATGTAGGAAATATTGCAATTGGGTAGCTACGGGGATAGGAATAGAGGTGTCCAACTTATGGAAAACCTCTTTTATTTTCTTCGCATAAGCACGAATATCCTCGTGTGGTTCTTGGCGGGTCACGTTGAGTACACGCAACCAATATTGCCCACCCCTTTCAAGGGCAAACTCCCTTCGAAAAGCTCCATAAAATGAATCAATATTCAATATGGTTCCGACTTCTAAACCATGATACCATATAGCGGCTCTTCCTTTGAGAGTCATGTTGAAGAACATCATTAAATGTCCTTCCTCTTGGATGCGACAGTTAAACATCAGCTTTTGAAACTCCCTAATGTGGAGTTCCACATCTTCCTCAACTAACCCATTTAAAATGGGTGGCGGGTAACCTAGAGCCGGCAAATCCGTCGTTCCTGCTGGAATTGCAATAGGCTGCGCCATGACGAGGATTGGATTTGCACTAGGAATAGGGGACGGTGGGGTTACACCTCCCGCACTTGATGTAGACTGGCTTATGGAAGAAAGGGGAGCACTAGGGCTTCCACCTTCTCCTAACTTACTGCTTGTGGCCCCAAGACCACTAGATCCACTCCCTCGTAAGGGTTCAGCATCGCTATGCTTAGGAGAATATCTCCTAAAAATTTCAGCACGTCGTCTAGCTCTTTCGTCTCTCTCTTGCTTTTGGATTTCTGCTAGATGATGCTTATCGATAAATAACGGATCAATCACGGTATCCTTTGGCATAAATTGCTAGTTGGTCCCTAGACAACCAGGATTCGAGGATCGCCACTTTTAAGCGGCTCCCGGCAGACGCACCACTGATGGAACCTAGAACGGGCCGGCACTGGCTCGTGCACTAGTCGGACCTCTATCTCACGCGCTCAATAACCCCATGGCCTCGCGGCCAGGAGCGTTGATGACACATACATTGCCTTCCTAGACATCTTGCGTTTGTATTACGTCGCTTGTAGTCCACTCTTCTCTCACCCACTACTCCTCAGAGGGAGTCCCTTACACATTGCCTAATGGCACGAAGCACATACATAGGGGGTCCTCCAACGGCTGAGTGCCGCCACCCCTCTGCACCTCTCCTACACCTTGGGGATTCGCCCCTCGGTGCGTCGCTCAACATATAAACATTTCGCACAAAATCCACTCAAGGTACCATTTAATCGTATACATGAATGTACCATTGTCCTTACTTCTCTTTCCCCTAGATCCCATGCCTAGCCTATGGCTTAGGGTGTCCTGTCTCTCACTCAACGTGGGTCAAGGTCCTAATGAAAGCAATTGCTGTGCATCCAGGATTTCTGATACCTTTAAATATTTCCATGATTTATGCATAGTGTGGATGCTAAGTGCTCAAACAATTATAAAATCAATATTGTGCACATGTGGAAAACATCCTTTTAATGATTTTCAGCTACCGTTCTTATGCAGCGTTGCACGAACCTAGCACCGAGGAAACCCTTGTGCTACTAGGCTCTCATTCTATAATTATTCACCGACCTATATGGCATGCAAACAAAAACCAGCAATATTTTCATCATTTTACTCCTCATTTGGACACATTTTAACCACTCTACCCTCCCATCGATCAAATGTTGCATTGTTGTATAGATTTATAAGGCATTTTACCATCATTTTATGTGTAAAAAGCGGAAAAAGACACACTAGAACAAGAAGGTGGGGCTGAACTGAGGTAAATCCTCATGCTTCAGTCCCCACAAACATTCCCGAACATTGTTCTTAATTTCCATTAATTTTCCGCACCCAAAATGCATTTTTCCCCTATTTTTTGTAGTTTTTCTCAAATTTCCTTGTATTTTTCCTTATTTTTTGCATTATTTAATTACTAAAAATTCAAAATAGGTTATGGGCTGTGGCCCTTAGTTCCTTCTTGCAACAAAAATGAAAATTTAGTTGGTGTTCCTATTTATTCTTCCATTTTGATGCTCAAAACCATTATTTTCCCTTGATTTTCCATATTTTACGTGGTTTAGTGTATTATTTTGGGCCACAAGATGCATGTTTTTCTGATTTTCTGGTTATGATCAACAAATACTCATGGAAAACAGCAACATAAATAATTTTTAGCCCACATGAACAACATTTTATCAATCAAATGCCATGAAATCTCAAATTTCCTTTGAAAAAATTGAATTACCGCTTATTTGCGTGTCTCGGGTTTCATGTCCATGGCTGCAAGTCTGAAAATCAGCAGCACTTCATGCTCATGGCGATCACATGTCACCATTTCCAGCCCGTGGAGCGATCCGATCGATGTTGGACAAGCCTCCACCATTCTTTCTTCTTCCTTTCTCTTCCCGCATGAATCTGCCTTTAGAGGAGAGAGAGGGAGGAGAGAGAAAGACAGATTTTCTCTCTCCCTCTACAGACTGCCATTTCTCGCGCGGAACGGAGCGATGCGGAGCGTGAAGATAATGTAGTTGCCTCGTGTAATCTGTTCCATGGCTTCTTCTTCAATAAAAATCTGCATTGAGGGAGGGGGCCGTTTTTTTCGCGACGGCTCTGCAGCACGCCGCCCCCCCTAATCGTCGTTTTTTTTTTAGGGAGGGGGTGCCCCTCCCCAAAGGCACCCCTTCACTTCTCCTTTTGGCACCTCCCCAATTTTGACCGGCCTTTTGGCCCTTTTCCTGGTTTCTCACGCATACGGTGTCCGAATCCAGTTCTGAAAATTTCTGTGAGCTCGTCTCGGCATCCCGCACTGACAGCTCCACTGATCGGCAGAGGCGCATGGAAAAATTACTAAAAATCCGCAAGGGTTTCTTGGGCGTCCTTAGAGCACTTTGATGCTTAAAATCGTCCTAGGTCGAGCCGCCGCCTTCGACATTGGATATTTTTCCCTTGATATTTATAATTTTTAGCTATTTTTAAGCAATTCTCGGCAGCAAAATTCCGCTCTCAACCTGAAGTATAGATATCAATTTATCTTTTAATTCATTGATCAAACAAAGCCAAACAGTGCTCTAAAATCTGTAGCAAGCACAAACATTTCCATTGATCGATTTTGTTGGCAACTGCTAAGGAATGAATCCTTCCTTTCAAATGCGTCCAGCACTCGATCTGGGATGACTTGCAACTTGGCAAGATCCCCTATATCCTGGGTTAGGGCGTACCCTATTAACCCAACTTGGTCAACCTTAAGTTCATTGGGTACTTCAGTTTATCAGCTGGTCTTTAGTTTCCAATCAATCTTCTTTACTCAAGAAAGACCACTAAATTAGGATGATTATTCATCCTCTTGCAAGATAACTTGCGTAAGGACATGCCAACTTCCTTGCAAGAACTTGGCCATCCCCTTGTGATCCAATCACAAGATCATATAACTCCGCACTTGTTGCGCAAGTGCTGCATCAAACTATGAGACTATGGAGTCACGAAACAATCTGTTTCAGGTTCTTTAGGCAAACGTCGTTAGACCTACGGTTTCCAAGTTTCATCCTTGTAAGATTCTCAGGGACAAACCCTAGTTCACTTTACGATTACAATTCACTGTTCCTACATTCAGTGAATGTGGGCAAGTATTTAAGGTATACGCGTTTCTTGGAATTTAACCCATTACAATGAGTACTCCGCAGTTTAAGTGTTTTAGGTTTATGCCAATAATTACGGAATCATTTCTACATGACTTGTTGTCTATGCGTAAATTGATTTTTGAACCCTAAATTATCGATTTGAGGTCAGGCATAGGTTAGGTTAATTCCAACTAATCTTCCTCTAATGTTGCAAATAAAATTCATGCTACCAAGCAACCTTTCTCTTGCTAATTTATGCAGTTGACAACGATAATTTCATAGATTTTATGCATCGTAAGAATCATTTCATGCTTTGGACTTTCCATGATGATTCATTGCGATATGGGTTAATAGTGTGAGATGCAGTTTATACTTCTAGGCTTAACCGAAGTATACTATTTTAATGGGTAGTAATCTAGTCTTATAATTCATTTCAATGCAAAAGCTATTTGCCAGAAATGCCTTTATGCTTCCTTTATTTTGCATGATTCAATAAAAGTATTAGTGACTAAGTTTCTTTGTCATGAACATCTAGGACAAAAATATATCCTATATCCAACAATTAACCTTGCATGATTGAATTTCAACATTTAAAAATTAGGAAGGAAAACTTGGGCTTGGGGTGAGATGTCCACGTGGATGCTGGGAGACGACCCTCCCGCGGCTGCGCCTTGGACTTTCTTAGGAGGCATCACAATTGCAGTCTTTCGGACCTGGAAGCAGCTTTACAACTCCTCTTTGGAATTCCACCATCGCTCCCTTGCTTCGTCTGTCAAAAGTAGTTTTAGAAGGCTCCCTCGAGGCTTTTTGAGTGGAAAAGGGAGGTGTTTAAAAAAACCTTCAACACTCTTCTTCTCTTTTATGAGTGGGGAAAAAGAACAAAAGCCCCAAGGGTATTTTGCATAGGTAAGGAACGGGCTAAGGGGTTTAACTACGGGGAAAAATGGGGAGTAATCCCAAAGTCCAAGGGAAAGGGCTTAAGGAAATTTATAAAGGGGGGGGGGGGGGGCTTCAAGGTGAAGGGAAAGGGTTTTAACATAGGGGGGTGAAAGGGGGCTTAAGGGTTAAACACGGGGGGTGAAAGGGGGGTTTTAACACCAGTGGAAAGGGGGCTAAGATGGCCCCCCCTTTGGAAGCTTCTATGCTTCTAGAAGGTTACAGGGGGGGTAATAAGGCTGTTTGGTCGACAGTGAAATGAGGGCGGCGGCTCCAACCTGGGCACCGACGACATGGCAGTAGAGCGGCAGCATCCTTCTTCACGTTTTCTGGCCCTTCGTCAATCGTCACGGCAGCCCCACTCTCTCCACAGCACGGTACTCCCTTTCACAGCGGTGCCACCCAGCTCAGATTCTTCTCTCCCTCACGGCTAGCAACAACCCTCTCTTCTCGACCTCTCCTCATGTATTAAGCTACCACTATGGCAGCGCCTCCTCCTATTTAAATAGGGGAGGGGAGGGGGATCCTCCCTCTCCTATGCGTCGATGCGCATGGCCGTATCCATCTGCGAGCTCCACCTAGGAGCTTCTGCGTCATTTCTATTCCCCTCCCCTTCCAGCACAACAGTCGACTGGGGAGGGGAATAAGAATTTTTTTTTGCATTATCCTAAATTAATTGCTATATCATTATCCCCCTTTCCTATAAGGGGTAGTTCACGTGAAGAAGGAAATCTAGAACGTTACATTCTGTCCCCCTTAGAGGAATCAAGATGTCCTCATCTCGAGATAAACTAGGGATATTGATGGTTGAGAGTACCTTCATCTACCTAAGTGGCATCCTCTTTGGGATAATCTTTCCACTGGATGAGGCATTCTCTCAAGGTTCTGGATCTTAATTGTCTCTCCCTAACATCTAAGATCTTGTCAAGGCCTTAGTTCAAGGACTCCTTGACTAGGCATTACAACTTGTTGGTCGTCAAGTACATGGTTAGGATTAGGTACATATTTCTTCAATAGGCTAATATGGAATATATTGTGAACCTTTAGGTTCCAAGGGGGTTGCAATCTATAAGCATTAGGTCCTAGGCATTGGAGGATCTTTTACGGTCAACAATACCTTGGACTTAGCTTCTTGCAATCTCCTGAGGATAGGGAACTCTTCTTAGGGCGTACGCAAATGAAGACCATGTCTCCTTCTTCGAAGACTCTATCTTGACGTTTCAAATCCACATATGCCTTCTGTCTATCCTTGGCAACTTGGATGTCTTGTCTTATTGACTTTATTTGGTCATCTATTTCTTCCAACATCTGCCTCGAAGCTTCAACCCTTAAGGTTGGATTTGAAAAGTTTAGGGGACTTCTACATTCATGACCATACAATGCTTGGAACGGGGTCATCTGGATGCTTTGTTGGTAAGAAGCATTGTAGGCAAATTCAACCAAAGGCAAGTATTGAATCCACCTCTTCGGCTCACGACAGCAGTATACCCTAAGCATATCTTCGATGACTTGATTTACTCGCTCTATTTGGCCATCTGTTTGGGGATGGTAAGCGGTGCTAAAACAGAGTTGAGTCCCAATAGCTTCAAAGATAGCTCTCTAAAAGTGTGACGTGAAGAAGAGAGAATCACGATCACTAATGATTCTTTTGGGTAAACCATGTAGGTTGAATATCTCCTTGATAAACAATCTTGCAATGTCTGAGGCTTTATAGTTTGTCTTTACTGGAATAAGGTGTGCAACCTTAGTAAGCATGTCAACCACAACCATGATGGAGTTGTATCCTCCCTGAACTTGAGGTAGGCCTACAATAAAATCCATACTGATGAATTCCCATTTCATTTGGGGAATGTCAAGCGGTTGCGGTTTCCCTGGCATCATGACATGTCTGGCTTTGATACGTTGGCAAGACAAACACTCGGTGATATATTTGAGAACGTCACCTTTGAGCCTCTCCCAATGGTAGCTCTTCCTAACTGCATTAAGAGTTTTGGCATAGCCAAGATGTCCTGTGAAAGGGGAATCATGAGCTTCCCACAATATCTTCTGCTTAAGTGACGGGCTTGCTGGTACACACAGCCTTGTTCTATAGTAGCCAAGTCCACTATTGATAGAAAATTCATGATACTTAGCCTGCAACTTTTGGTTCTGATCCTTGATAGAGATCTCCCTTAGCATTGTTTGGTAGGCTGGATCATGGCATGCATCCTCTCTAGCTAGCTCAAGTATAGGGTTGTTTGGCATAGATACTTTTGTAGCTAGAGATCTGGCTGTTGATGGATTTTGCAAGATTAGGGAATTAAGGAATGCCTTGCGACTAAGTGCATCGGCAACTACATTCTCTTTTCCTGGTCGGTACTTGATTTCAAAGTCATATTCCTCCAACACTTCAATCCACCGACGTTGCCTCATATTGAGCTCGTTCTGGGTAAAGATCCATTTGAGACTCTTATGGTTAGTTACTAGAGTAAACTTGTTACCCAACAGGTAGTATCTCCAAAGCTTTAGAGCATGGATGACAGCTAGCAATTCCAGATCATGCGTAGCATAATTCTTTTCATGACTCTTCAATTTCCTTGAAGAGTATGCTACTGGATGACCTTCCTGCATGAGTACACACCCCAAGGCAAGTATGCTAGCATCAGTTACTACCTCGAACTCTTTATTGAGGTCTAGAAGTTTTAGAATAATGTGTTGATACCAAACTTTGCTTCAATCTGTTGAAGCTATTTTGTTTGGGAGTTAACCATGCAATGGAAGTTTGCTTCTTCAGTAAGTCCGTCAGGGGTGCTGCAATCAAAGCATGGTTTTTTATGAAGACCCTATACCATCCTGTCAATCTAAGAAAGCTATGTATTTCCTTGATGGATATTGGTATTGGCCATTCAAGCACATCTCTGACCTTGGCTGGGTCCATTGAGATTCCTTCCGCTGATACTATAAATCCCAAATATTCAATCTGGCATTTGAAGAATGCACACTTCTTCATCTTAGCATACAACTTATGCAACCTCATTGTCTCAAGGACAATCCGAAGTTGGGGTTCATGATCTTCTTCCTGTTTGGAATAGACTAAAGTGTCGTCAAAGAAGACAAGCACGAAATTGTCAAGATATGGCCTAAAAATATCCTACATTAACTTGTTGAAGGTGGCAGGTGCATTCGTAAGACCGAATGACATAACTAGGAACTCAAAGTGCCCATATCTTGTATTGAAGGCCGTCTTGGGGATATCTTCTTCCTTGATCCTTATCTGATAATAACCTGACCTGAGATCAATCTTGGAGAATATCTTTGCACCCTGAAGACGATCAAGAAGCTCATCTATTCTAGGAATAGGGTACTTGTTCTTGACCGTTGATTGATTCAATCCTCGGTAATCAATATACATAATAGAAGTGTCCCATCTTTCTTTTTCTGGAATAGTATTGGAGCTCCCCATGGTGAACTGCTAGGACGGATGTAGCCCTGCTGATCTAGCAATTGCTTGAGTTGTTCCTTTAGCTCAATTGCTTCTGGTATGGACATTCTATAAGGTCTCTTTACAATTGTCGCAGCTCCTGGTACTAATCTAATCTCATGATCCACTTCTCTTTGAGGCGAAAGTTCAGTCAACTCTTCAGGGAATACATCTGTGTATTACTTTAGCCAAGAAGGTCCTTCATTAGACTCTTGTTTCTGATCTAACTTGTTGAGTTTGATCAAGTAGACAGGTAATCCTTTTCTAACTCCTTTTATGATTCGAGATACTTTGGCCAATTGGATTCTTGGCACTCCAGCCTCACCTTGAGTTGTGACTAATTCCCTTTCAGAGTTTCGAAAGGAAACTTGACCCTTTCCAAAGTGAATGTGGGCGTCATTAGGCTTAAGCCAATCCATTCCGAGTAGACACTCATGGATACCTAAATTCATGACTCTGAATTTGACCGAAGTCTTCTTTCCTCCCAGGAAGAATTCCACCTTAGCAATTTGCTTGGTACAAGTAACCTCACGACCATTTGCCAATTCCACAAGCAAGGTAGGTGCTTCTACTGTGGCTATTCCTAATCTTTTTGCACAAGCTAGTGAGATAAAGGAATGAGTACTGCCACAATCAATCAAGGTCTTGTAGCTTTTACCTTGATAGCCCGACGGTGTCTGAATCACCTAGAACTGGCGATTCGGCCCTTTCTTGTGTAGAGCGGCATGGACTGTCGCTCTTTCAAACTCTGCTTCCATGGTCAGATCTTCTTCTTCTTCTTCTTCTTCTTTGCACATTTTCCTATTGGCAATGCAGGCGGTTCTTCCTCTACCTCAGGTAGCAACTCCTTGACCATGGCCCGTTCCTTGGAAAGATACTTGGCGGTGTCCCCCACCAAGCTTGGGACATTGCCTCTTGAAGTAACCGTGTTCGTTGCAGTGGAAACAATGGAGGTTTCAGCCATTGCTTTGAGTAGAAACAAAGTTGTTGACATTGTTAGTCCTTGCTTTCTTTCTTTGCCCCTAATTATGACCTTGAACTCTCTTCATTTGAGGTTTGAATGCTCCTCTGTTTGGGTCATTATAAGACCAAGCTTTGTTACCCCTTGGTCTAGACTGCACCTCCTAAATTATAGGTACCGCTCGAATGAGTGCGTCCTGAAGATCTAATGGACACATAAATTCGAGACGGGTATTGACTGGTGGATTTAAACCTGCACAAAATTTGTACACCTGTTGTGTCACGTCCATCTGTGGTGCATACTTAAGAAGTGAGACAAATTTAGAATAGTATGCATCAAGTGTGAGCCCTAGCTGTTTTAGCTCGTAGAACTCATTCATTTTCTGCATGCGATATGCAGGTGGCAAGTATCTTCTCTGCACGGCTTTCTTCAGCTTCTCCCAAGTAACGGATCCCTCCGCGATCCCTTGATCCCTGGACCATTGCTTCCACCAAAGCCTGGCTTCGCCGATGAGCTTTAGCTTGGCAAGCATAGCCTGATTGGTGGGTGCAGTACCGGCTGCTTTGAAGTAATCCTCCATGGATTCAATCCAAATTTTAGCATCAGCTTGAACGGACCTGCCTCTCCCGTCAAACTCGGGTGGCTTAATTTGCTTGAGAAGAAACTTCTTCTCCTAGATTACAGCAGTATTTGATGTAGGAGGTGAACTAGGAACCTGTACCTGGGGTTGTTCCTGGATAAAGGTTTCTTAACGTTATTATATGATAATCGTTATTGATTTATATTACAACTTCAATTCTGCTATCACGTAAGCAATGTAGCTACTTAACTTTTTATCAATTCTCATGCACAATCAGACATTGATAAAAAGAAGTCTTATTTGTATTTATATGGGCATAGCCCTTTTGGAATACAACGTTTCTTGCGATGATAAGCCAACTGTTACATTTAGTTTGGGGGGGAGAATAAAATTGTATTACATTTATCTACAGGAACTGTATAGTAGTATGGTTTCGGGTCATGGATCTTCAGGAATTGATAATTCATTGGAAGTTCAGGATATCCTTTCCTTTGGAATCCATTCTTTTCATGGCACCCTAACACTTTAATCCTGTCGGCGGAGATTACACAAGTTACTTCCTCATATAAATATGAGTTCATCTCAATCTTCCGACCTCGAATATGTAAAGTTGAGTTTACGTGAGCTTCCACAAAAATGAACAGCTTCATGACTTTCAGGTCTTCTAACCACTTGATCCTTTTCAGGTTGGTTTGTAGATAAGCAAAACGATGGGCGGCTATATAGTAGATTCCTGAGGCACCCTTCCATCTTCTTTCCATGTACAAGGGTGATGGATTATAGATTTGCTCTAGGATGTTCATCATCTCAACCCTTTGTCGATAATGCGGAGAATGCGTTGCAGTCATAAACATGACTCGAAATACCAAGAACTTGTTCCATGCTTCGTAATTCTGCAAGATAGCATTGAAGGTAAGGAAATGTTTGGATAGCAACATTTCCTATACTTCAATTTACTAAGATTTCATAAAAACAATTCCGTTGTTGGTCGGCTTTGATACCAACTGTAATGTGTCCACTTGTATCTTCAGGACACGTCTTAGCAGTCCATCGGAAAGGGTGTCTAGAAAGCTCCACCCGACACTCCCATGGAATGTTACGGGGTTTGCGATCTAGGGCTTTCTGCATCTGCCACGTAGCGGAAGTATTCCGGCCGTTTCTACTTAGGACCAACCTGAATTGGGGTTTTCCTTATTGGTCATTTCCTAACGGTAACTAACGTCAGACCCAAGCGAACTACTTTACGCAGAAACGCCAGGTCCGAAGCGGATTCACGCTTCACTTGGTTCAAGGAGAATGGGAAATGAGAGGGAACAAAGCTCAACCTCTCTGCATAAGGCATAGTCCCATTCTGTTCCCCTAAAACAGCGTAAATCGGGTTTAATCATAACTCTAGGTGAACGCTTTAGTTGTTCGTGTTCTTTGACGATCTTCCTGCTGTCCATCATGAATTTGAGAAAAGTTCCCGACCAACCGGGACCACCCATCTGTAGGACGGACCTATGGCCCATCCTCCACACTTTCCTTGGGTTGTTTTAGTTATTTAATTACCTAACATCTTAGTTGGACATGTAACAACCAGCTTCTTTAATTAACCCATTAGGCACCGGTTCCTTCATGTAATCTTATCACTTGACATATAAAAACAATATCAGACAAGTTCCTTATTAACAGGTTATCATATTTATCTTTGAAATACAAAGAGTCCAGCCCGTAAGCTTATCCACAATCCGCTCGAAGGCTATCCAGCAATCCACAGGGATCACTAATCCAAGTTTCCACTCGTAGACTAGTATATGGGCCTCGAGATCCAATCCCGAGTCACGTTAGCCTCTTGTGCAGGACCCGGAAGGCGAGGGATTTATGGGTAGAGCCCCCCATGGCACCCAAGCGTTCTCCTACTCCAAGTAGCGCTCAACAGAGAGAACTCTCGCGGCGGGTTCGGTCCACTTTCCCGGCGCAGTCAACAACCCCCTTGGTTAGGGTCAGGTAGGCGTTCGGGGGTAACTGAAGCTGCCTCTCCCTTCAAGACTTCAACCTGAAGTATAGATATCCATTTATCTTTTAATTCATTGATCAAACAAAGCCAAACAGTGCTCTAAAATCTGTAGCAAGCACAAATATTTCCATTGATCGTTTTTGTTGGCAACTGCTAAGGAATGAATCCTTCCTTTCGAATGCGTCCAACACTCGATCCGGGATGACTTGCAACTTGGCAAGATCCCCTATATCCTGGGTTAGGGCGTACCCTATTAACCCAACTTGGTTAACCTTAAGTTCATTGGGTACTTCAGTTTATCGGCTGGTCTTTAGTTTCCAATCAAACTTCTTTACTCAAGAAAGACCACTAAATTAGGATGATTATTCATCCTCTTGCAAGATAACTTGTGTAAGGACATGCCAACTTCCTTGCGAGAACTTGGCCATCCCCTTGTGATCCAATCACAAGATCATATAACTCCGCACTTGTTGCGCAAGTGCTGCATCAAACTATGAGACTATGGAGTCACGAAACAATCTGTTTCAGGTTCTTTAGGCAAACGTCGTTAGACCTAGGGTTTCCAAGTTTCATCCTTGTAAGATTCTCAGGGACAAACCCTAGTTCACTTTACGATTACAATTCACTGTCCCTACATTCAGTGAATGTGGGAAAGTATTTAAGGTATAGGCATTTCTTGGAATTTAACTCATTACAACGAGTACTCTGCGGTTTAGGTGTTTTAGGTTTATGCCAATAATTACCGAATCATTTCTACATGACTTGTTCTGTATACGTAAATTGATTTTTCAACCCTAAAATATCGATTTGAGGTCAGGCACAGGTTAATTCCAACTAATCTTCCTATAATCTTGTGAATAAAATTAATGCTATCAAGCAACCTTTTTCTTGCTAATTTATGCAGTTAACAACGATAATTTCATAGATTTTATGCATCGTAAGAATCATTTCATGCTTTGGACTTTCCATGATGATTCATTGCGATATGGGTTAATAGTGCGAGATGCAGTTTATACTTCTAGGCTTAACCGAAGTATACTATTTTAATGGGTAATAATCTAGTCTTATAATTCATTTCAATGCAAAAGCTACTTGCCAGAAATGCCTTTATGCTTCCTTTATTTTGCATGATTTAATAAAAGTATTAGTGACTAAGTTCCTTTGTCGTGAACATCTAGGACAAAAATATATCCTATATCCAACAATTAACCTTGCATGATTGAATTTCAACATTTAAAAATTAGGAAGGAAAACTTGGGCTTGGGGTGAGATGTCCACGTGGATGCTGGGAGACGACCTTCCTGCGGCGACTGCGCCTTGGACTTTCTTAGGAGGCATCGCAATTGCAGTCTTTCGGACGTGGAAGCAGATTTACAACTCCTCTTTGGAATTCCACCGCCACTCCCTTGCTCCGTTTGTCGAAAGTAGTTTTAGAAGGCTCCCTCGAGGCTTTTTGAGTGGAAAAGGGAGGTGTTAAAAAAAACCTTCAACACTCTTTTTCTCTTTTACGAGTGGGGAAAAAGAACAAAAGCCGCAAGGGTATTTTGCACAGGCAAGGAACGGGCTAAGGGGTTTAACCACAGGGGAAAATGGGGAGTAATCCCAAAGTCCAAGGGAAAGGGCTTAAGGAAATTTATAAAACAGGGGGGGTTCTTCAAGGTGAAGGGAAAGGGTTTTAGCACAGGGGGGTGAAAGGGGGTTGAAGGGTTAAACACGGGGGGTGAAAGGGGGGTTTTAACACCAGTGGAAAGGGGGCTAAGATGGCCCCCCCTTTGGAAGCTTCTATGCTTCCAGAAGGTTACAGGGGGGGTAATAAGGCTGTTTGGTCGACAGTGAAATGAGGGCGGCGGCTCCACCCTGGGCACCGACAACGTGGCAGCAGAGCGGCAGCACCCTTCTTCAGGTTTTCTGGCCCTCGGTCAGTTGTCACGGCAGCCCCACTCTCTCCACAACATGGTACTCCCTTTCACAGTGGCGCCACCCAGCTCAGATTCTTCTCTCCCTCATGGCTAGCAGCAGCCCTCTCTTCTCGATCTCTCCTCACGTATTAAGCTACCACTATGGCAGTGCCTCCTCCTATTTAAATAGGGGGGGAGGGGGATCCTCCCTCTCCTATGTGTCGACGCGCATGGCTGTATCCCTCTGCGAGCTCCACCTAGGAGCTTCCGCGTCATTTCTATTCCCCTCCCCTTCCAGCACAATAGTTGGCTGGGGAGGGGAATTTTAAAATTTTTTTGCATTATCCTAAAGAAATTGCCATATCATTATCCCCCTTTCCTATAAGGTGTAGTTCACGTGAAGAAGGAAATCTAGAACGTTACATGCATATCTATATATATTTGGATGTGAGGCATTCTCCCATGTGCCCAAGGACAAGCATAGTAAGCTGGATTCTAAGAGTGTCAAATGCATTTTCCTTGGCTATGGAGATGTAGGCGAGATGGGTTATGGCCTTTGGGATCCACAGGCAGGGCGGAAAGTCATCTACAACCATGATGTAGTCTTCCATGAAGACAAGATGTATCGGCAACCTCAGAAGGTGGTAGAGATACACAGGGTTATATTCCAAGAGAAGCCACGTGCTCCTATACAACTAATTGGACAGTCTGCAGCAATAGTCAGTACACATGGTGAGGGTGTTGGACAGGATGTGGACATGCAACAAAGCCTACAGTGTGATGGTCTACTAGAGCTAAACGTCTGCTTGACAGATTTGAGCCCTCGATGCATTATGTCTTGGTTACAGATGCAGGAGAGCCTCTCACCTATGATGAGGCTATCCCCCTGGGTGGCAGTCACTCCTGGGAGAGGGCTATGCAGTTTGAGATGGACTCCTTGCATAAGAATATGACTTGGGATTTGGTTGCATTGCCTAAGGGAAAAAAGGCTTTGCCGTGCAAATGGGTGTACAAGTTGAAAAGTATGCCTGGAAACCCCAAGACAGCCTATAAGGCAAGACTTGTTTCTAAGGGTTTTAAACAGGAGCATGGAGTTGACTTTGATGAAGCCTTTTCTCTTGTCGTCATGATGACCACCCTATGCTTGCTTTTGGCCTTAGTTGCACAGCTTGACTTGGACATGTATCAGATGGATGTCAAGACTACATTCTTGCATGGGGATTTGCATGATGAGATATATATAGAGTAGTCCAAGGGCTTTGCAGAGCCTAGCAGGGAGCACCTAGTGTGCAAGTTGAAGAAAAGTCTTTATGGCTTGAAGCCCATGATGGCTCATTGCTTATTTTGATACTTTATGTGGATGATATGCTGATAGAAAGGAAAGCTCATGATGAACTGGATGCTCTTAAATCTCAGTTGAGGAAGAGCTTTGAGATGAAGGATTTGGGACATGCCTCTCACATTCTTGGTATACGTATTAAGCGCGACAGGCATCAAGGACTACTCTACCTCTCACAGAGGGAGTACATTCATAAAGTCCTTGAGCATTTTCACATGGAGGATGTGAAGCCTATTGGTTGTCCTCTACCTTCTTATGTGAAGGTCTCAGAGCCTGATTGTGTGCAAATAGTTGTCCGCAGACAGATAAGTAGAGGGCCGAGATGGTCGAGATCCCTTCTGCATTAGCCATGGGTAGTTTGATATATGCCATGATGGCCACTCGTCCAGATATTGCCTTTGTAGTTGGGTGTTGTGGCACACTGTATGGCTACACCTGGCAGGAAACATTGGGATGCCGTGAAGGGTATCATGAGGTACCTAAAGGGCACATCAGATATGTGTATTTGCAATGGCAGCTAGGATACAAGAGTTGTAGGATACACAGACTTTGATTATGCAGGACATGCAGATAGTAGGAAGTCCACTTCCGGCTATATATTTACCTATGCTCGAGGTGTCGTCTCTTGGATGTCCAGGGTTTAGAAGTGTACAACTCTCTCTACCACTGGGGCCGAGTATGTTGCAGCCACCACTGAGGCTTGCAAGGAGGCCATATGGTTGGGCAGTTTGGTTCATGACCTTGGGATTGATGCTATACCTACATTGCATTCAGATTCTATGAGTGCTATTTAGCTAGCCAAGAGTTTGATCTTCCATGCGAAGAGGAAACACATCGAGGTGAGGTATCACTTCATATGTGGGGCCATGGAGGACACATTTGTTGACCTTGTCAATATCTCCACTAACGAAAATCTTGTAGATCTGCTCACAAAAAACCTCACTACTGAGTGCTTTTCCTTCCTCAAGAGATTGACGGGCGTTCAGCTGCTCGATAACACTGTGAGCAAAGGTTCATAGTGCTAGCACTCCATAAAAAAATCCCACAATTATTGGTGCATAATACAGGTCCTTGAGGAGAATGACAACCTGATTCATCCTTTTCTATCTTCCATCCTTTTTATTCCAAGATTAATGTACTATCACACTGTTCTGTATAGCAACGATGGATGAAGGTGAACCAGTCAATTTTTGCATATGATCTCTTCTGAAACTGTTGATTTGAGCACAGATCACCACAGGGGCATGTTTCTGGAATACACTCAATGCTAAGCATGCGATTGTTTAGCTGATTGTGGTTGGCCTTCTTAAGGCCTTTGATGGCAAACAGTCCAATGCAGACTTCACCATTAATCATCTACTTCTTAGTTTTACAATTTGGCTCACAGCTGTGATTAATAAAGCATCCCAGTATCAAACGAAATTCGATTGCCTGTTTGGTGACCACGATCTATATCTTGCTCCAGGTTGAGAGAAGTTGTTTTCTGTCTCAATCATAACCTTCTCACGACACCCTATCAGCACATTTGAAGGAATAGATACTCTTTCTGAGTGTCATACTGGATCAAAGCGAGATGGGAAGTAATTGACCTCCTCGTCCCTGAAACCTCACAGTTCACGTCAGTCCCTGTCGGATCAACTAGTGCACTTCTTCATGAAACACGATCCTGTGATTGACGTCCGCTAGCTATGGCAAGTATCGTTGCTTTCGATCCGAAGGTAGAAGTCTTCCTTGGGTTGCTTTCCCTTATGATATCCGAGTGTCACTTCAACCTAGCTCCCACCATACGTAGTTGATGTTGTTCTCTGATCACGATTGCTTTTCGTGTTCTTCACTACACAATATTCTAGAGCCTCCAAAAGACAAGACGAGGATCCTCTCCTCCAGAATATGCACGAGGACCCCCAGCATTCCAAAAACAGGAACTCTCTGGATGTCCTGCTTTTTCTTCTCCAGGCCAGATTTACTGCGCTTAGAAAAGCGGCCTCTTTCTTCTACTAGAAAAGCGGCCCAAGTCTTTGATAGACTAACATAGCGATCTGCTACCAATCAGCCACCTCTCGTTTGGTCGAAACGCTATGTCATGGCATGCACCTTGGATACCATCAATATCAGGCTTGACAAATCAAATTTCTGAAATCAAGATCCAATCCCTTTCTTTATTTCCATCAAATCTTAAAACTGCAACTTTTCTTCCTGGCACAGTAAAACGTGTTCTGAAGTCAGAACAAGGAGATTACAATCCATGTTTCCCTCGATTTGTGCTGGCAGTCAATAGCTTTCTTTCATGTCTTTATGTTCAAGCAGCTCATATACATTTACTGCACTTGGTAACTGAACAACCACCTATCTGTTATAAACTGCAATCTTTGTGATGTACTCGTGGCATTTGATCCTAACCTTTTCATCAGATAACAAATGGTGGATCACCAAATTTGTTAAAGCGTCTCTAAAAGCATAGTGCTCCAAGTGCAAACCATGTATCATCAAAAATGTTATTTGTAGCATGGAGATGCTTCCATCATTTGTGCCAAGAGCAACATAGTTTTTCTTTGGACGGGATCGGACTGTCCAAACACAATTTGTTGTCTCACATAAAGTTGTGAATTTAGCATCATCCTTGGTGCAGAATATTACTAGTTTACTTGAACCTATTATGCACAAAAATTTCTCATCATGATAGGCAATCGAACAAGGATCAAATCCTAAGAGCTTATCACTACCGATCTGCTTCCCTGCCAAATTGTAGAAGGAAAAAGTTCCATTCCAACAGCCAACCACCAATGTCACAAACTGATACATGACCATTGTACATGCCCAATACCAAATATTGCCCATCAGCACTTCATGCAACCAACAGAACCTTTGAAGAAACCTTCTGCTTTGAGACCAACTTTTACTCTGGAGACCAAATTCCAAAATGGCCTGCTATTCCACTGGCCAGATGTTGGGTGAGAGGATTGTATGCAAGGCATTGAACAGGATCATTATGCTGAACTTTAGAATGCCCTCGGCCTTATAAATCCAAATAATCACTGTCTTGTCTGCTCCTCCTGATGCAAATCTTTTACCATCCCTTGAATAGGCCACACAATACATGATATCTTTGTGCCCCTTAAGACTATGAACAACAACCCCTTGCAAAGTTTGAGTGTACAAGCTCAGTCTTTCTTCTTCCTCTTCACCTCCATTGCAAGATCCAAGGTAGATGGTAATCGATCTTCTAGTGCTTCTGAAACTGAGCCAAGCTTCCCAAACATATCCACCACTATGCTTCCCACAAATATATTCACTTCCAAACCCCTCTCCACTATACTGCCCACGCAAAACAAAACGCAAACACAACAACTAAGTATATACAAAGTAAGAAATGTCACATACATAAATTTTTGGTGGATTTCATACCTCGGATGCGCAGCAGTACGACATCCACCCCCTCTGATCCTGTGCATCGTCCGAATGGGCCAACTATCCATGATCATTGTCGTCAAGATCCACGAATAGATCAATCTCTTCATTGTGTATTTCCGGTATTTCAGCAAGATTATCTGTCATATCATCTGTCTCTTCTATTGGAGTTTCTTCTCGTTGCTCCTCTCTTGCAAATTCTTCCAATGCATAACCCTCATCATCTCTTTTCTTGAAAATCTTGAATCTTTTTCGTGCAATAGGCACTCTAAGCACTGTCCCATCCAATTCGTTCAGCTCATATGTTGCATTGTCAAAGACATGTCTGACTATGTATGGCCCAAACCATCTTTTCACCATCTTCCGAAGTGCAGTATACTGATTTTCAAGGCTGCTATCAAAGACTAATACCCATTCTCCCTCTTCTATTGCTCTAGGCCGCAAGCGATGCCTGCTATCAAACCTGTCCTTATTTCTAAGTCTAGCAACCTTTAACCTGTCAATAGCTACCTGAATATCCTCTGGTCTTCTCTCCAACTGCCGGATCCGAAGAGCTAAGAGCTCCTCTCTCGTCAAATCCTCCTGCCAAGGTAAAACTAACCAAGTCAAAGCACAAGTCTCAATCAGCATAACCGGTTTCTGACCATACATCAACTCTACGGGTATATATCCTGTGGTAACACTGTGGGTCGTACGATCAGTCCACAAAGCAAATGGTAGAAGTCTCAGCCATTCTCCAATCCGTACTCTGCATGCTTTGGCTAATGCTTTCACTATCGGTGGATGCCCTCTTTCACTCTTTCCATTTCCCTCTGGATTGTATGCTGTGGTTAGAGCCAACTTGATTCCTAGTTGAGAGAAAAACTCCCTATCTTCATCTGCATCCAGTTCACCGCGATCTGCAGTGATCTTACCCACACAACCATACCTGCAGAAAATTTCTTCCAATAAGAACTTACACACTGCACTAGTGGTCTTCATTCTCAAAGGTCTGCCCTCAACATGATTGGTAAGATCCTCTCTAGCCAAAACAATATATCTCATCTGCCATAGACCTTATGTCTGACCGGACTTGACATGCTTGGCCTATGCCATTACTACATGCCTATTACATTATTTGGAGTTGGATGCTATTGAGCCTTTAACATTTGATTTCCTGGAGCTTACTTTGGATATTTCTCAATTTTCCAGAGTTAAAATTTGGATGTACTTGATGTCTATGGATGCTATGTATGGATGCTACATGGCCTATATGCTCATGAGGTCTTATTGACGCTTGATCTTGGATATTTTGGCACTAGTGCTATCATATGTCCTTGTTGAGCTTCTTCGCTTGATATTTACAGCTTTTGTGCAAGTGGGAGCATCTTGGTATGCTTGATAGTGATGGTTTATGCTACTTGAGCATTCAGATACTTGAGACTCAGATCTTCACTTGGATGTTGCATGGTTGATATGTCGTGGTCCTCACAGATGTACTTGGGCTGATTTGGGCTTTGCACTCCCTGAGCATACACCTCTTTGTGTCAGGTCTTGACAGTGTTGTGTTCACTTTGCCCTATTACACAGAGGGCATGCCGACTTACTGACGAATTCATTTGACATGCTTGGTACATGCTAATTTATGCTCGCTTGATGCTGGTTATGGTTTAATAGTCAGTGGTTGACTTGGTGCATTCATTTTGCCTACAGTTTGCTCTCATTGTAACTGGCTGTAATTTATTACAACAAGCAATTATGCATGGACTAACGTGGAATTTTCATACTGAATCATCCTAATTTTATGTACTTTTTGATGGTACTTGGTGGGAAACATCATTAGCTATAAGTTCATGGTCATTTTGCCTTGGTTTTGGTGGTATTTTGGCTGTTTACAGTTGAAAACAACAAGCAGTTTTGAACTGTTTGCACCATTTTGGACTGCAGTATGGCATCTTCTTCCACTAGCAGTGCTATCTTCAACATCACTCAGCTTGATGGTACAAATTATGCCTATTGGGGAAGAGCCAAGTTTGGTAGGTATTGGTGCATAAATCGCAGATCAAGCCACTAAGGATGCATGGCGAGTAGCTTGAAACTATGACTGATGATGAATGGGATGAGCTTGATGAGTTATGAAAGTCCACCCTCTCTCACTAAACAGGTGCATTACAATATGGTTGAGAAAGCACAAAGTGCTTGGCAGCTTTGGGATTAAATTAAGAACCTCTATGACAAGAAAAATTCAGCAAGTTAGATATATTGGCTGAAGCAGCTTATGGACTTGCACATGAAGGAGAATATGACAACGTCTGCTCATTCGAGCCATTTCCATGCTATTCTCAAGAGCTTGACTTTGTAGGGCATTACCTTTAATGATAAGGTTACTCCATTTTCTGAGTGGGTCATGGGATGTATTCCCCACTGCCTTATGTGCTCCTGCTACTATTTTGAACTTGCCTGATGTAGGGAGTGCTCTTGTGCAAGAGGAAGAGATCAATCGTAAGAACTTGGATGCCTCTCGTGTGTCACATGAATTGGCTGTTAGAGGAAGAGGTTTTAATGGAAAGAATGACCATGGGTATGGACATGGTAGAGAACTCTCAAAAGTCTAGGTCTAAGTCATGTGGTAAGTCGTGCACAATGGTCATGTATCAGTTTGTGACATTGGTGTTGGCTGTTGGAATGGAACTTTTTCCTTCTACAATTTGGCAGGGAAGCAGATTGGCAGTGATAAGCTCTTAGGATTTGATCCTTGTTCGATTGCCTATCATGATGAGAAATTTTTGTGCATAAGAGGTTCAAGTAAACTGGTAATATTCTGCACCAAGGATGGTGCTAAATTCACAACTTTATGTGAGACAACAGATTGTGTTTGGACAGTCCGATCTCGTCCAAAGAAAAACTATATTGCTCTTGGCACAAATGATGGAAGCATCTCCATGCTACAAATAACATTTTTGATGATACATGGTTTGCACTTGGAGCACTATGCTTTTAGAGATGCTTTAACAGATCTGGTGATCCACAATTTGTTATCTGATGAAAATGTTAGGATCAAATGCCACGAGTACATCACAAAGATTGCAGTTTATAACAGACAGGTGGCTATTCAGTTACCAAGTGTAGTAAATGTATATGAGCTGCTTGAACATAAAGACATGAAAGAAAGCTATTGAGTGTCAGCACAAATCGAGGGAAACATGGATTGTAATCTCCTTGTTCTGACTTCAGAACACGTTTTACTGTGCCAAGAAGAAAAGTTGCAGTTTTAAGATTTGATGGAAATAAAGAAAGGGATTGGATCTTGATTTCGGAAATCTGATTTGTCAAGCCTGATATTGATGGTATCCAAGGTGCATGCCATGACATAGCGTTTCGACCAAACGGGAGGTAGCTGATTGGTAGCAGAACGCTATGTTAGTCTATCAAAGACTTGGGCCGCTTTTTTGGTAGAAGAAAGAGGCTTCTTTTCTGAGCGCAGTAAATCTGGCCTGGAGAAGAAAAAGCAGGACATCCAGAGAGTTCCTGTTTTTGGACGCTGGGCGTCCTCGTGCATATTTTGGAGGAGAGGATCGTCGTCTTGTCTTTTGGAGGCTCTTAAATATTGTGTAGTGAAGAACACGAAAAGCAATCGTGATCAGAGAACAACGTCAACTACGTATGGTGGGAGCTAGGTTGAAGTGACACTCGGATATCATAAGGGAAAGCAACCCAAGGAAGACTTCTACCTTCGGATCGACAACGACGATACTTGCCATAGCTAGGGGATGTCAATCACAGGATCGTGTTTCATGAAGAAGTGCACCAGCTGATCCGACAGGGACTGACGTGAACCGTGAGGTTTCAGGGACGATGAGGTCAACTACTTCCCATCTCGCTTTGATCCAGTATGACACTCAGAAAGAGTATCTATTCCTTCGAATGTGCTGACAGGGTGTTGTGAGAAGGTTATGATTGAGACAGAAAACAACTTCTCTCAACCTGGAGCAAGATATAGATCGTGGTCACCAAACAGGCAATCGAATTTCATTTGATACTGGGACGCTTTATTAATCATAGCTGTGAGCCAAATTGTAAAACTGAGAAGTAGATGATTAATGGCGAAGTCTGCATTGGACTGTTTGCCATCAAAGGCCTTAAGAAGGCCAACCACAATCAGCTAAACAATCGCATGCTTAGCATTGAGTGTATTCCAGAAACATGCCCCTGTGTTGATCTGTGCTCAAATCAACAGTTTCAGAAGAGATCATATGCAAAAATTGACTGGTTCACCTTCATCCATCGTTGCTATATAGAATAGTGTGATAATACATTAATCATGGAATAAAAAGGATGGAAGATAGAAAAGGATGAATCGGGTTGTCATTCTCCTCAAGGACTTGTATTATGCACCAATAATTGTGGGATTTTTTTATGGAGTGCTAGCACTATGAACCTTTGCTCACAGTGTTATCGAGCAGCTGAACTGAAGCAAGTTAAGTCATCAGAAGCTGCAACAGCCATTTCAATGGCCCATGCCAAGCAATTTAGCCCACAGGTGTCAAGTAAGCCTCGAATAGAGGCTGTTTCTCCTGGGCAGAAGTATTAACTCAATCCGGGAAGAGGGAGAAATTGGATAGAGCCCAAACTCCTAGTCAGATGCCATCACAACCAAACAGACATGAACACATATTATCAATAAGCAGTGGCAGCCCTTGCTGGGAATCTTATATGTGTCTTATGGTGCTAGAGAGCTTGCTGGAAACAAACTTAGCCTGGAATTTACTATTGCATAGCTAGATCTCACTTGATTAATCTTCTATCTTGGAATTTCTCAAGAACCTCTATGGTCGCGACTTTGCTTTCGAAAACCCTTTGACATCTTTGGTGAACCTGACGTGAAAGCGTCGCATTAAAAAAAAAATTAGGATGGAAGATACTTCAGTATCAGTTTCAGCCTCTTCTACGATTCCTGCTTTGTCCTCTACTTCAGCTCCATCATTGACTGCTGCTTCAAGTACTTCAACGGATGATTTAAAGTAGATTTTGTAGAATATGTCTATGTAAATGCAGCTTCAAAATCAGCAGACACAATTGTATATGCAACAGCAGCAGCAGTTGCATCAACAACAGTTGTCTTAGCAAAGGCAACTATATTCGGAGGAGGAGAATGCTATCAACGCGACTAAGGCGATTGAAGCAGTTGAGAATGAGAAGAAGCTATTTGATGGCCGTAATGTTTCGGCTTATTTGAAGATGTATGAGATCAAGATGGGATTTTTTGGAGTACCAACAGGACTTATGAGTAAGTATTTCCTTCGTCTTGTCACACCCGCCTTGAGGGCAAAAGTGACTGATCTTTTTCTTCAAAATTCGCATTGGCAAGATTTTAAGAAGACCTTGAAAGAAGAGTATTTCCTTAAGGACTTTGGGATGGCTACACGGCGGTCATTCCGAGAGTGGGTCTACATGCCAAACAAAGGTCTAGCTACTTCAGAGTTGATACGAGAATTTGAAGACAGGTATAGTCAGCTTGATGCCATTGAACAAAGAGCATTGGATGTTGAGAAAGTTGAGCTTTTTTTGCAAGTTGCAGATCCTGCTCTTCAAGAAGAATTACGAGAGCTTCTTGAGGATTGCACGAAGCCTATGGGTCTTAAAACAGATTGGTAAGATGCCCGGGATGCAGTCTCGACTTTGACCAAGAGGAGGATATGGATGACCCGCCTACAGAATGGATCCAAGACACCGACACCGTCTTCTGCTCCTATGCCTGCTTCTATCCCTATTATTTCTTCTCTTCCTCAGCCAGTTTCTTGGCCTATGCTAGTGCCTACTATTTCTACTCCTCCTGTTCCTCCTGTTCCAAGACCGATGCCGACTCCTTCTACTCCAAAACTACGCTCCGTCGGTGCCTTCCTCTCTTGATGACATAATCAAAGGAATAACGGATTTGACACTGGAGTCAGTTAAAGCAGAATTGGTGGGAAAATTGAAAGAGCAGTTTGCTTTGACAGTGCTTATTATTCCTTCTGGTGCTCCTACTGCACCTAGGAGTACTCCTAGTGCACCTAGGAGAGATCGAAGATGTATTTGGTGTGATAGTACGGACCATCAGCATTGCAGGGATTGTGAATCTTTTTAGGATGCAAGGAGGAAGAATTTCGTATTTTGGGGACAAGATGGTAAGATTTGGCTGATTGAACAGGAGCTCTGCTTGCTACCAATTTTGGGAAAGGCGGAATGAAGAAATTAGTGGATGACATGGCTGCGCGTACTTCTTATGTGGTAGCTAGAGGAGATGCTTCTGCATATGGAGTCCAGATTGAGAAAGGATGAGAGAATCAGTCAGCATTATGGACTTATGCTATGGAGACGGCAAACAAGGGAAAAATTCAGCAGATTTTTTTGACTAATGCAGGTTCTAGCATCAGATCTGAGACAGGTTGGGATTCGCTTGTTGACAGGTACACTATTTATGCCTACTTGGCCAAGTCTCAGGGAGCAGATGTACTTGTTGAGGAGAAGCGTAAGAGGGATGAAGAAAATCCAAATGCAGGTAAAAAGACTAGAGGGGGTGAGTTTGTTACTCCACCTACTGCAGGACCGTCTTTGAGACTAGGGCCAGAAGGACAGATGGAAGATTCTCAAAAGAAAGAAAAGAGGCAAGAGCCTAGAGAGAGAAAGCAGCCAGGGTTTAGATTGATGTCTGATATTGAGACATCTACGGACATGAAGAAAATATTTAATGACAAGATACTTGGTAGTGAGGTGACTTTTACTATTTCTGAGGTTTTGGGCATCTCGAAAAGAGAGTTTCAAGATCAGTTCCAAGAAGTCCTGAAGAGGAAAAGACATGCATTGCCTATTACTGATACACATGGAGTTTTGATTAGGGAGTTGGATGAGGATAAGGATGAGGTTATGGTTGAGAATGCTTCTATTTTTCCACAGAAAGAGAAGAGGGTTCAGCCTATGCATTATGCTGAAACTAATGAGCCTGTCTTGATACCACGTAGTCACTTTTCGCGGAGTCATTGGGCTAGGGCAACTACAGAAACGATGGTAAAAATTGGAGAGAAATAGGTGCCTTATGTTGCTTTGGTGGATCATGGTTCCGAGATTAATCTCATAGTTCGTGGAGTTTATGAAAGTAATCGATGGCCTATGGATGTAGATCATGGGTGGCATATGAGAGCCGCCAACAACACTGCAGGTGATTTGTATGCTGCTTGCCCCAATGTCAGGGTTTCTATTGGAGATGTAGAGGAGGATTTCCATTTCTTTGTGCAGGATTCATGCTCTTATCCCATAATTCTTGGACAGCCATTCATCACACAGATGTGCATGGAAACAAAAGTAATGGATGATGGATTTGCTTATGCATGGATTCACTGTAAAGATGGTATGAGAGCAGTTCAGTTTATGACTCTGTGTGTGAACCATGTTAGAAACAGGGATACTCTTAGAGATGCACCTTTGCCCACTGTGAGGGATTCGGGTTTTCATTAGGTACCGCTGTTTCGTGAGATGACGGTGGTACAGAGTAGAGGAGATTGGAAATCTCGCCTCCTGGCAGCAGTGTTTTCTCCTCCAATTTTGTTGGAATTTCAGCAAACAGTTCGATGAGTTATTAGAAGACTTCTAAGTTGCCTAGAGTTGCCAGGCAGTATATATGCAGGAAGGAGAAAAATTTGCAAAATGCAGGTATTTTAGAGGATGATGAGCATATAGATGGGACGTATGATAGTATGATTTGTGCGGATACGATGACAGAGATGGAAAATATACTGAAAACTGATATGCAGAGTTGTCACAATAATGTATTAGTGCAATCCATGGACATGTTTTATGAAATTACAGATTTTGTGTCAGAGATAGAGTCAGAGGCTGAGGTGACTCAGCAAAAAGTGTTGAGTGCTGAAGAAATTCAACAAACAGAGTTTTTGGCTGATTATGATCAGCCTACAAAGACACAGAGGGCTGAAAACTTTCAGCCAACAGAGTTTACTGCTGAAATTTTTCAGCATCCAGAGTTTAGGGATGTTCCTATGTAGTCCATAGAGCAGAGGGCTGAGGATATTCAGCCACCACTAGAGTGCAAAATTGCTGATTTATAGCAAGATTTGAGTAATGCAGAGGATCATAATGAAGCCAGGGTTGACATGAAATACAAGACTGTGGATAAGAAGGTGAAGCCGGTAGCTGTACTGCTTCCACTTGACAGTGATCAGCAAATAGAGAGGGCTGCCAAACAGCCAATTTTGAGGAATCCAGAGCATATAGGCCATAAATTTTCAGTAGAGACTCTTGCTGAATTAAAAATTGGAAATGGTGATTTCTTACTACCCACAGAGAAGAAATGCTTTGAGGAGATGCTTGAACGACATGGAAGGGGGTTTGCTTTTTTCCCGCATGAGATTGGATGTGTGAATCCGGATATTGTTGCTCTTATGGTGATCTTTACTATTCCTCATATTCCATGGAACCTCTGACCTATTCCAATGCCTAAGGCATACCTGCCAAAGTTAATTGACTTGTTGAATGAGAAAATCAGGATGGGAATCCTAGAGCCGTCATCTGCACCATACTCAAATAGGTGGTTTACGGTTCCAAAGAAGAATGGTACTCTCTGATTTATATAGGACATGGAGCTAGTAAACAGAGTTACTATCAGGAATGTTGGTATAGGTCCAGTTGTGGATGAGTTTGTAGAAGCATTTGCTGGACGTGCCATCTATTCTTTTGGTGATTTGTATTCGGGATATGATTAGTTTCAGCTGGCTTTGGAAAGCAGGGACATAACCACTATGAGAAGTCCTATTGGGCTTGTCAGGATGTGTACCTTGCCTTAAGGTGCCACTAATTCTGTTGCGCATATGATGAATGCCATGCATAAGGTCCTTCATGATTACATACCTCATCTTACCATGCCTTTTTTTGGATGATGTGCCCATTAAGGGGTGTGCAGAAGAAGAGAAGAATGAGAGTCTAAATGAGCAGGGATGCAGATATTTTGTGGCTGATCATATTTCAGCTTGTGAAAAGATTTTGGCCAGGCTAGAAGAAGTGAACTTGACACTATCAAGGCAAAATTCTGTTTTTGGAGTAAATGAGGTTGTCATTGTTGGACATATGTGTGGGTATTATGGCAGGAAACCCTCACCTGAGAAGGTGGATGCTATAGGCAAGATTACGGAGTATTGTTCTACCACTTCAGAGGTACAGAGATTCATTGGAGCTTGTGTGTTTTATATGATTTGGATACCCCATTTTGCACACATAGCAGATTGCTTATATCAGCTGCTTCGAAAGGGGCAGAAATTTTATTGGGATGAGAGCCACACTAGAGCCATGCAGAAATTGAAGAAGTTATTGTAGATTGTTCCTACTCTCAGGAAAGCGGTTTATAATTGCGGAAGGCCTATTCTATTGACAGTTGACACTAGTCCAATTGGCATAGGTTGGGCTATGGGTCAAGATGATGCAGATGGAAACAGGTATGCTATTCGGTTTGGGGCGAAAGTCCTAAACGAGAGATAGAGGAGGTATCCGCAAATCAAGAGGGAATTACTGGGAATTGTTACGACTCTCAAATGTGACAAGGAGTACTTTATTGGAGCCTCAGTTGTGGTAGAGACAGATTGCTTGCCATTGATAGGTATGATTACGAGTTGTTCTACTCTGGATATAGCTATGCTGAGATGGATTGCATACATCAAGTCATTAAATCCAAAATTTAAACACATAGCAAGGAAGGATAATCCAGTGGGTGGCGGATATGCTGTCTAGAGCCAGATATGATGATGAGGAGACACTACTTGCAGAAGAGGATGATGCAGAAATTTCAGCCGCTACGATTGATCATGTTTGCCATGTCTATGATATTGTGGCTTTCATAGAAGAACTCTATGTTGGAGATTGGTTGCAGATTGGCAAGTACCTTAGTACACTAAGCAAAAGAGATGAATGGACCGATGAAGAGTTCAAGAAGATCAGAAGAAAAGCCTATGGTTATTTTCTCAAGGACGGATTTCTTTGGAAGCACACAGTTACAGGTGATGAGGGAGTTTCATGAGAGTCCTTGGGCTGGTCATAGAGGAGTGTGGGATACTTATGAGAAAATCAAGGAGAAATATTGGTGAAAAGGCATGTATAGAGATGTTTCTCACTTTGTTATGTATACATCCAAGACATAGGCCAAATCCAACAGGCATATCCAAACATAAGCAAATAAGCTTCAGCCCTGAATATTCCAGCAACAAATAAACATCCAAAACTAAGAAAAAAATATCTCAATCCAAGCTCAAAACCATAGACAAACCATAGGCATACTTTCTCATATGTATAGGCACCAACTGGGCATAATCGGGCATCAAATGACTATGTAACATGATCATAAAGTGTAATGACAGGGGGCTGCCTTATTTTGGGTTGCCTATGGATTGTGTAAAATAGTCAATGATTGAGTAAATTCAGCCCCAAAATCATTCACATCATAGGCATACATTCCCCTAGCATTGGGGGCGTATTTGGGACCAACCGAGCAACCAATGTCAATGCCAACCAGGCATAAACATAAAGTGCTGATGTAACACTATTTGTGGCTGCAAGTGGACTGAAAACAATCCTAGATTGAGGTAAATCAGTCCACAAATCAATGCCAATGATAACCACCAATGTCGAGCATCAAGGGGGTGTTCCCAAGTGCCAAATGAAGTGTTTTCAAGTTGCCAATAAGTGCCAAGGGAGGGATGAAGTAAAAAATGAATGTTTTGCAGGTCTTCAAGCTAGCCCAAACTGATTTGGGGCTTGTGGAAGGGCTAGGCAAGGTCAAGGCAAGGTTGGGGGAGTAGTGAAGGATCCCCAAGAGCTCCCTCTTGAAGGGCAAAGTCACCATTAGAGAGTAGGCATCACAAGAAGCATGAGGACATGGCTGCCCTGCTTCACAAAACCTGTGGATTGAAGTAAAATAATGAAAGGGAGTTCCAATACCTCTGAAGGAATGCCATGAGGGTGCCCAAATGGGCCGGGTAGGTGCTTGAGAAGTCAGGGAGTGACAAGAGCTTGGGAGAGTCGGCTATAGATGCTGTCGAGAAGGAGACCCAATGAGTGTAGGTAATCGATAGGAAGTTGAAGGAGTCATGAACCAAGTCAGAATGCTCAAGCAACCATACTCTAATACTGGTTGAAAGGTGAGAAGGATCAAATCTTTCGTAGAAGAGCTATGGTGGGAGAGCAAGAGAGAGAGAGAGAGAGAGAGAGAGAGAGAGAGAGAGAGAGAGAGAGAGAGAGAGAGAGAGAGAGAGAGAGAGAGAGAGAGAGCAAATGTGAACTCCAACAGTCACAATGTGTGACCGGGCCTTCCTTTATTCAAACTATCACTAAAAGAATAAAGAATAACGTGACGGTGAGGGGTGCCCACCACCTGAAGTGTGTAGTGGAAGGTAGTGTCAGTGTAGTAATACACAGGTGGCTAGGGAGAGACGCATTTACCTCCAACACATACTTGTGCTTAACTCTATAAGATTAGAAGACATGCCCATTTGTGATTGTGCTAGAGTACTTGCACTATTGAATCACTAAGCAAACATCAAAGATTAGTATTCTCTTGTTCCAACACAACATTAAATGCCAATAATTCCTCTATACTCTATCTTTCTGATCCTAGTGATGCTCCTTTTGTTGCTATATCTATCATGTGCTCATGTTCTTCAAGTATCAGTATAATGGGTGTCTTGGTGGTTATGCAACTTGTCCTCTTTGAACTTGGACCTTATCCACTATTCAACCGGGTGTCCAATGGATGTTGGCTCTTTGTTTTGATTCACAAAATGTAGTGGACATAACATTGTTGCACAAAGTAACTTGCCACTTGGTTGTTGTTTGGAAAGTCTCTTTTTTGTTGAATTAACCAAGCTAAAAGTGTTGAAAGCATGGATCTAAAGCATGGCAAGAACTATGGTGGATGGAAGATGAAGGCTAGATTCATCTTGACATAGATAATGAGTAGGCAACTGTTACACAAGTGAATTAGGTTCGAAGATGGAAGCTTGGACTCATAAACACAAACTTGTGTAATGGGCTGACAATGACAATGACACTAATTGAAAGAGGAAAGCATCATGAACTTACATTACTCATGTGAAAGTACAATGCTTTATAGTAGTTGGGTTGTTCCACTCTCCTCACTATGTATATGGGATTCGGGATATCTCTTCTTGGAGAATACATCATTTGTCATTTTTCAACACCCCCCCTTAAATGATGAGTCCCTACACTTGCTGGCTTTCCCCCCCTACATGGTGACATGGTCGGGGAGACTAGCTCATAGGCAAGCCTAGTCAAGTTAAAGCTTGAAACTTTACATATTTGGCAAGGGCTTTTACAAAGCAAATCCACTAAGGGAAAAATAGAGATCCGCTATGGAAAAAACATATAAAAGATACAATGAAAATTTCTTTAGAACAATCTATCAGAGTTGTTAATGGTAGAAGAAGCATCTTCATCATCATCATCATCATCATCATCATCATCATCATCATCATCATCATCATCATCTTCTTCTTCTTCTTCTTCTTCTTCTTCTTCTTCTTCTTCTTCTTCTTCTTCTTATTCATTCATGAACAGGTTCTGGTGGTGATAATTCTACATCTACTATGTTCTTTTCTTGTGGAAACATTCATTGGCTATATGGCCAGTCTTGCCATAGTAATGACATATAATCTGATCCTTGTTGTTGTTGGTGTTGAGTCCTCAACCACGTCCTTTTGCTCCATAAGTGCCCTTAGTGTACAAGAGACTGTTGTTGGTGGTGTGTCCCTTTGCATCCTTACTTTTAACATTTCTTTCACCATCAAGTAGTGAGTGCTCAATATCTTTAAGTGAGAGACTTGGAACATTGCTTAGTGTGGACACAAGATTCTCATTTGGATCCTTATTTACACTTACAAGAGGTATGGCTATTGCTTCATCTTCATTAATATTTTTCTTAAGAGTTGCAAGATGGGTTTTTAGGCTCTTGAACTTGTTAATGTGTATGGTCATAGAAGTACTATCTTTTATATCTAGTTTATAAAATTGCATGAGTAATTTTGCCTTTGAATTCTTTGCATGGGTACCAAAGATCTTGTCAAGTTCCTCCCAAGTAGTTCTAGCATCTTTGATGCCAGAGATATGATGTAGCACATCATCACTTAGTCCCAGGCAATGATGCCTAGCACCTTGTTATTCATATTCTTCCATTCTTTGGTTTTTGGTGGAGCGATTGCAAGGATCCCGCTTTTTGAATCTTCTTTTCCACCATCTGCATCACCTTCATCATCTTCAAAGAGATCCCAGAGGTCTTTCCTCATGAGGTAGTACATGGTCTTTTCCTTCTAAGCATGGAAGCCTTCTCCATTGAACTTAGCTATTTGTTCAAGCTCTGCCATTTTTAATCAATAGAAAATCAACCAGCAAAAGAGTTGTACTTCAATGTGTCAAGAGACACAAGATAAATAATGTTTAACAACATTGCATGAGTATTAAAAAGATACTATCTTGGAGCTCAATGTCGAATGTTGATGCTTGATCTTCTTCTTGCTTTTGCTAATTTAGTGTAATGCTTTGCTAGAAATTAAGTGCTCAGTAAGACCAGAGTGATAGAATCTTCATTGGACTGAGAGGAATAAGAAAATGAAAGGTTTTATGACCTTGAGGGAACTTTGCTATGGCTGCCCTTTTAGGGTTTTAGGATAGGGACCTTGTTTTGTACTTACTGCAGCTTATAGTGATGGCCATTTGGGAAGCCCTCTAAGTTGGAGATAACTTGAGTATGGCTCTTTGAAAGCCCTATGGTTGCAAGATAGATCATGCAATGTAGAGAGAAAATCATCATACGAACAATAAATGACCTAGTTTTGAAAAATGAGTTTGAATTCTGACAATGCTGAGCTCTGGGATGGCCAATGTCAAGCTCTTATGTGATACCGAGTAGTGCCCTGAGTCAGGGAACAAATACCTAGAAGGAAGCAAGTTGAGATAGGCTCTAGTTTGAGAGATCTAGAAGCTCAAAGTCAGATAGGTGTTGTTTTGGCTACGGTAGACACAAGGTCAAGTGGAGATGAAAGTGTGAAATGGAACCATGAGCTGGACTTGAGCTAACCTGAGGTTAACAGGAACTGAGAGAGCAGAGAAGGGAGTTATGCCATGCTTAGTTGAGCTTTGATACCATGTTGAACGTATGGATCTAGAGCATGGCAGGAGCTATGGTGGATGGAAGATAAAGGCCAGATTCATGTTGACATAGACAATGAGTAGACAATTGTTACACAAGTGAATTAGGTTCCAAGATGGAACCTGGACTCATAAATACAATCTTGTGTAATGGATTGATAATGACAATGGCACTAACTGAAAGAGGAAAGCATCATGAACTTACATTACTCATGTGAGAGTACAATGCTTTATAGTAGTTGGGTTGTTCCACTCTCCTCACTGTGCATATGGGATTCAAGAAATCTCTTCCTAGAGCATACATCATTTGTCATTTCTCAACAAAAAGAGCCCTATCCAACCCCATGTACTGGAGGTCAGGGATCTTTAAAGGTGAAAATTCCTTTTCCCTACTTGATATATGAAATATTATGTCTTTCACAATCAATTTGTACATAATTCTCTAACTTTTTTAAATGAAAGTACCTTACCTTCAATGTCATCAACTAGTTTGTCTTGGAGAATAGTTGAAAATCTTGATTGCCAAGCTTTGCTTGGCCCTCTTTGATGATTATTTGAGCCCCATCATGATTTTAAGTTAGAATTTTTCATTAGGTGATATTATTGCTCCTACAATATCTTTTATGACCCAAAGAAATAAATAATGATTTCCACTTGAGTGTATTGAGCTGAAAATTATAATTGTTAGCTAAGACTTAGTAAATGAAGTGAAAGATATTTCAATTTGCATTTACTTGACATAAAGGACTAACATACACAATAAATTAAATAGGGCCATGATAGAATTATGTGAAATAATAATAGCAACAACATAAAATTTCTCGATTATATTAATCAATTTTTGGGTGTAACCCATTGGTTTTCACAATTTGAATGCCCATAGGGTGTGCTATGAAGAAAAGGGATAAGAATTCCTTTATTGTGGACCTTGCCAAAGAATCTTTGACTAAACACATTCCAACAAATGATTAGAGGCTTCTCACAAAATCTTGGTTGGTACCAATGCTAGGGGTTAATGCTATAATAGAATATGGATTACATACTGGTCACTCTACATCTCTTGGCATCTATTGAAAGGAGGGGGGGCTAGTAGAGATGATGGATTACATACTTATATTGTACATCTCTTGGCATCTATTGAAAGAAGGGGAATTAGTAGAGATGTGGGATACGTTCTAGAGCTATATATGGATATCTTATGCTTCAATCCCTTCTAATAACAAGATGTAGATATGGGGGATTTAACAAAGAGTTAACTTTTAGCCGCATTATAGTACATGCCCAATACACGATTATCACAAATGCATTGCCGATAATGCGAAAATGTAGCAAAATGTGTAAGCACCACAAAGTTTGGATCCATTCCTAGAGTGTGAGGCAAGCCTCTAATACACATAGGATTTTATGTTTTGTTGCTTAAAATTACTATTGGATTGTGAGTGTGAGTATAAACCTCTACCTTAATGCAACACAAGTGACTAATTCAAATATCCTATTTCTAGAGTGTGAGGTATGCCTCTAACACATATATCAAGAGAGAATTTTAAAAAAATATTTTGAAGTGAAAGATAAAACTCTAACAATAAAAGTGGTATAAATAACAAATAAGGTTTAAAAATGTATATTTAAAAATAAAAACTATTTAAAAATCACATGTATGGTTGATGTGGGTTGAGTTGCAAGTGAAGCAAAAAGACTAAACACTAGTTAAAAAGTTTTCGAAATGATAAAATTCTTTCAAAAATTAATTAGATTTTGACCAGAAGCTTTTCAATTTTAAAAAATTTACATTGATAACATCCATTTAGAGACCATTATTCAATCCAAATAATGCTACCTAGATAATAATACAAAGTTGTGTACATACCCACATCACAAACACATGTGGAGCTGTAACAAGCACACATAAGGGAAGCCCTACAATTGTTCATAACACCCATTATAGGGTTCTACTTAATAATCTTTTTGTTGAGATATCGAGCTCCACTTGTGATATGCCAGGGTGACCGTTGTGCATTTATGTCACCGACTTGTTAGCTGTAGATGCGGTTGGTACGCCGCCCATGAATAATAGCTAGATGATAGCTATCCTTATCTACTCTAGTTCGTGGCTCAGTTAGTATGCCACCTTAGTTAGTTGAGTTTGGTTTGAGACCCATATATAGGGTTCTTCTATTTCTATGTACTAGAGTTCTTTTTGGATTACACAACTAAGAAGAGGAAAACTGTTTTCAGCCTCCACCTGTGTGTGTATTCTCCCATTGTGCAAGCAAGAAAGCTACAAGTGAGACTTCTTCCTTCTCTCTCACAAACTTGACATGGTATCAGAGCCTTGTTCGTGGTAAGGAGCTCAAGAAACTAAACCAAGTTCGCGGTGTTCTGGTACAAGGACCAGTGTTGCTTTCATTTTTTTGTTTTGGGAGCAAGTCTCTACAGGTAGCACAGTCAGAAAGTGCAAGAGTGCATTGTCTCAGATTGAGAGACCATTCGCGATATAGCAAGAGGGCAAATTGAGAGACCCTTCGCGGTGTTGCCCTATTTTTTTGATTTGAGGCCATTTCGGTGCCTGTTTTGGAGGCGGAAGTTTTCCACACGCACTCAGTGAAAGGCCCTGTTTTATGCTGTGCGACCACTATTCTACAGGTCGGTGAAACGTTACTGTAGAAATTGCATTGTATGCCTGTGCGCAGAGACATTGGGAGTTACACAATCATCCTTGTTGCCTGTTGATGCAAAATCGTCACTAGGAAGTGACTGTGTGGTCAAATACCACTTTCGTCAGTTTTGTAGATTTGCCCTTTTATGTACTGGCTGTCTATCAGTATTTCAGACTCTATGATTGTGCATATTCAGGATGCAAGTACGCCAAAGGAGGCATGGGATACTTTGTCAAAAATGTATAGCACAAATACGCAAGCCAGGAAAATGTAGCTCAATCAAGAGTTGCACAATGTACAAAGAGAAAGTATGAGCATCAATGACTACCACATGAAGGTGAAGAAGATTGCAGATGCACTTGCTTCCATTGGGTCGCCCCAGTGGAAGATGATGATTTAGTTTCCGTGACCTTGAATGGTCTAGGAAAGGATTATGCACAGTTCTGAACATCCATTTCCATCCGTGAAAGATTTCCTGATTTTGAGGAGTTGATTGCTCTTCTAATTTCTGAGGAGTAGAGAAATGGTGGTGCATCTTCTTTAGGAGGAACTTCCAAAGAGGCTATCTTCTACTCAAATGCTGGAAGAGGTAGAGGCAGAGGTAGAGAAGGCCGATATGGAGGCCATGGTAGAAATCAGAATATGCAGCAAACTCAAGAAAACCAGTCCTATGGAGGAGGACGTGGTAACTCTAGAGGCAGGGGAGCCAAAGAGATCGTGGTGGATGGCAAAGAGGGCAAAATGCAAATAGCAATGTTGAATGCTACTACTGTGGTAAAATGGGTCATATGGCTAAAGACTGCTATAAAAAGCACAATGACATCATGAATGGAAAATTGCAACAAGGGAATTATGCATCTTCTAGTAGACAGGGTGATGAGAGAAATGAGCATTTGTTTATCGTGCAGCACATGACCAATTCTGTGGCAAGTGCAGAAGAAAGCAATGATGTGTGATATGTTGACTCAGGTGCATCAAACCACATGACATGTCATGCAGAATGGATGCAAGATGCAAGGAAAATGGAAAAACCAGGATTTGTGGAGACTGGTGATGATACTACACATCCTATTGTGCAAATTGGAAAAATTCCTTTGTCTATGCAGGATGGAAAAAAGAAATACCTATCGGATGTATTTCATGTCCCGAATATCACCAAGAACCTGGTTTCTGTTGGTCAAATGGTTGAGAAGGGCTTGCAAGTGAGATTTAATTCTCATGGATGCTTTGTTGAGGATATGAAAAATAAAGGTCGCTTGATAGCAAAAGGAAAGAAGAAGGGCAGAATGTTTATGTTGGATGCAAACATGCCTGAATTGAATGCAGCAATGTTTGCACATGGGACCTGTGTAGTTGCAAATATTGATATCTGGCATAAGCGCATTGGTCATGTTAATGCACAACGACTTAAATCAATGCAAGCCCAAAATATTGTTGTAGGATTGCCTAAATTCAAGGTTGAAGAAATACATAAGGTATGTGAAGCCCGTCAGTTTGGAAAATGGGCAAGGAAACCATTTCCTAAACATGTTCAAGAGAGTAAGAAGCCATTGGAATTAATCCACTCTGATGTGTGGACTACTAAAGCTATATCTCTTGGAGGCTGTCATTATTTTGTCACTTTTATTGATGATTATAGCAGAAAAGTTTAGGTGTATTTTATGAAAAAGAAAAGTGAAGTTTTTGGGCATTTCAAAACTCTTAAAGCTATGGTTGAAAAAGAAACATGCCTGCAAATAAAATGCCTAAGGTCAGATGGAGGGGGAGAGTACCTCTCAAATGAGTTTGCAAGGTTCCTGCAGGAGCATGGCATAAAGCAGCAATATTCATGCAGTCATACCCCACAACAAAATGGAATTGCAGAAAGGAAAAACAAGCATATTGGAGAGGTATCTTGTGCCATGCTCAATGAAAAAGACTTGCCAGATTTTTACTGGGCTGAAGCAGTTGTTACAGCAGTCTACATAATGAACAGGACTCCCACTGCAGCAATACATGGGATGACTCCAGAGGAGAGGTATACTGGTAGGAAACCAGATATTTCTCATTTGAAGATTTTAGGTTGCATTGCCTATGTTCATGTGCCAGATGAGTTGAGATCCAAGTTGGATCCAAAAGCTGAGAAGTGCATCTTTATTGGTTACTCTCTGCAGGAGCAGAAAGGGTATAGATGCTATAACCCTTCTACTCGTAAGTTTATAGTGAGCAGAGATGTTGTTTTTGATGAGATGAGTAGGTGGTATAAACCAGTAAATGTGATTGACGATGTAGATGCACAAAATGGTAATGCTGCACAGAATTCACAGCAGCAGTCACAAAATATTAGTGGACCTGGAGTGTCCTCTAGCAGTGGTTCACATTCTTCGCCATGGACAGGCAGATTGAGATCAGGAGAATCTCCTCAAAACAATGCAGATAGTGGTCTTATGTGGATGGTGAATCTAGTGGCTCAGAACAGAGCATTGATGATGATTTGGGTATTCCTTCTATTGTTACACCTGGAGTAAGGAAGACCAGGGATGTTTTGAGAGCACCTAGGAGTGAACCTTCTTTGCGCAGGTCTACCAGAGCTAGGTATCCTGTGGATAGGCTGAAATATGATGGATTTACAGCCATTCACTATGCCTATATGGTCAAAGTGATACAGGAACCAGAACCCACTTCTTTTGAGCAAGCCATGGGAAAAGAAAAATGGGAGAAAGTCATGGATGAAGAAATGGATGCCTTGGAAGAAAATGCTACATGGGAATTGGTACCTTTGCCTAAAGATAAGAATGCAATTGGTTGTAAGTGGGTTTATAAGGTGAAGCACAACGCAGATGGTTCTGTGAACAGATACAAGGCAAGATTAGTAGTCAAGGGGTATGCACAAACATATGGCATTGATTATGAAGAAACATTTAGTCCAGTTGCAAGGATGGCAACCGTAAGAGTACTCATTGCTATGGCTGCATCAAAGGAATGGTCTTTACATCAAATGGATGTAAAGAATGCCTTCTTGCATGGTGATTTGCAAGAAGAGGTCTATATGGAGTAGCCACCAGGTTATGTGCATGCTGTTCATCCTGAGTTTGTTTGCAGGTTGAAGAAAGCCTTGTATGGCTTGAAGCAAGCACCTAGAGCATGGTCTGACAAGATAGGACAGTATCTTGTCACTATTGGCTTTCAGATTTCCAAGGCAGATTATCACAGGTGATAGTGATGAAGATATCCTTCATGTGAAAATGCTATTGAAGCAGAAGTTTGTGATGAAGGATTTGGGAGAGCTGCGTTATTTCTTGGGCATTGAGGTGATTAGATCACCAAGTGGGATATGGCTCTTGTAGAGGTAGTATGGATTGGACATGCTGTCCAAATATGGGATGACACATTGTAAGCCTATTTCAGTTCCTTTGGAGCAGAATGTGAAGCTGAGCACAGATGCAGGTGAGCTTCTGGAAGACCCTACTATGTACAGACGCATAGTAGGAAGTTTGATTTATATGACTATTACCATGCCAGATTTGAGCTATACTGTTGGATTGGTAAGTCAGTTTATGCAGGCTCCAAGGAAACCGCATTTGGATGCGGCTAGACGCATACTC